>NC_089844.1:136605492-136907158 GCF_035609145.1 Eleutherodactylus coqui
TTAACTTCTCCTGTTTATTTTTAAAATACCGTCTGGGTGTGTATTACCTGTATTTCCTTATACTCCCATGTATAAATCTTTTAGTATATCTTTTATACATATCTATATTTTGCACTGCTAGACCTTTTCTAGAAGAAATCTACAATTTATCTGTTAAGCCTTGTCCGTTTTAAAACGACTCATAGACTCCGAAGATTGTGTTCATAAGTCTGGGTTTCAGTTCACCTGTAACAAACCGGTGGTGGCCGTGTGTATCTGTGTGGCTATTGCAAAGTGCTAAGTCATTACGACGGAGTAAGGGCGTGATCTGAGCTTCCAGTCTGCATGCATTCAAAAGCCTGGGAAAGCGAAGGACCTGTTTGGGTAGAAGGACAACAGCCACACTTAAAGTAGCCGCTGCTCGAGTTGCTGGAGCGCAGGAACAAACTAACATTGAATTTGTCTATTAAATCAGCATAGGTGTCTTTCAACGTATTTATGTGTATGTTCTGATATCCTCTTTTCTTACTTAAAATGTCACGTTTTGTATTGCACGTGTTCCGTATCGGATACCCAGGCTAGTATCTTATAAGAAAGAGTATGTGGTCAGAACTACAGGGAAGGTGTCCACCTGGGATATGATCTAACCTAAAGGCTGCGTGTCCTAATGATTGGTTCCTCTCGATCAGTATCGGCCTGGTGCTAATAGAGTTCTTCTGTCCATTCTGTTTCAGGCTCTGTCTGCACCAGAGATCGGCGAAACAGCTGGCGCTGGCATAATGGCATCAGGTGGTAGTAAATCGCTAAATATTCCAGATTCCCCAACTCCTTCATCAGATACTTCATCCCACTGGGACATGGAGACTCAAGAAGACTCAACACCAAAAGTTCCTTCACTGACACTGCAAGGAACTGTTATCTCTACAAAGCTGGAAAAGCCTGAAAGAATAGCTGAAGACTGTCTTGTAAAACCGATAAATGGTCAAAAAGAATATGACTCTCATCAAGTGGAGGTAGAACTGTTCCCATGGCCGTCCCTACAAGTATGAGAGCATCCCCTGCTTTACAGTTTCCATAGAGTGTATGAATCCCTGAGCAGGACATCAGCCATGACGCACATTTCTGCCTCCGCTTTTGCCAGGGAGTCACATGCAGATTTAGCCCTTTCATTTGGTAAAATCCACATGCAGAAGTCTGATGTGATGACTTGTCACTTCTTGATGGTCATCTGTGCAGGAGCGTAGCGGAATTCCCCACATTAATACTGCCTATTGACAGGCCAACATCCACATGCGGATCTGCAGCAAAAACTGTGGCAGAATAGCCGTGGATTTCTTTTGACACTGTAGATCACCAAGTCCTGCTACATATGCTCTGTTCTATCGGCCTTAAGGAATGCTAGAGGTTATGGAGATGACATATGTCCAAAAATATTGGCCTTAAGAATACAGGGCTTACCTGGTTTTCATCCTATCTCTGTGATCGCTCTTCAGTGTATTACTTACCGACTCTACTACTTTTCCTCTTCCTCTTGTTTTCGGGGTTTACTCTCGGTTCAGTCCTTGGATCTCTCCTTTTTCCCCATCTACACAGCCCCTATTGCACAAACTATCAGTAGATACTTAAGTTTCAATACCATCTGGATGATGATGACACCCAATTATGTACTTCTTCCTATGACATCACACCCTCGCTACTACAAAACACCACTGATTGTCTGTCTCTAACACTATGTCATCTCTGTATATAAAACCGAACCTCACAAAACTCAACTTCTTGTGTTTCTGCCATCTATTAACCAACCTACACCTGATATCTCCATCACAGTTGTGGTACCACGATAACTCCTTGACAGTACGTTTGCTGTCTTGGGGTCAAATCATTCCGATCTTTCTTTCACTCATGATATTCAGTCACTTGCTCGTTCATGTCACCTGCACCTCAAAAAAATATCACAAATCTGTCCTTTTCTCCCTATGGAGACATCAAAAACTCTACTGATTGGTCATCTCCTCACTAAACTCTCCCCTCTCCAATCCATCCTGAATGCAGCAGCCAGGCTTATCATTTTGTCAAGCCGCCCTCTGCACTAGCGCCTCCCCCCTGGGCCGCCCTCTGCACTAGCGCCTCCCCCCTGGGCCGCCCTCTGCACTAGCGCCTCCCCCCTGGGCCGCCCTCTGCACTCTTGCCTCCCCCCTGGGCCGCCGTCTGCACTTTTGCCTCCCCCCTGGGCCGCCGTCTGCACTTTTGCCTCCCCCCTGGGCCGCCGTCTGCACTTTTGCCTCCCCCCTGGGCCGCCCTCTGCACTTTTGCCTCCCCCCTTGGCCGCCCTCTGCACTTTCGCCTCTCCCCCTGGGCTGCCTGTCATACACTGTGTGGGATATTCCGCATGAGAATCTGCTGTGTGAACATACCCTTAGAGACAGAAATCATTTTAGGCCTCATTTATCAATCCTATCTAACATAAAATCAATCTGTCCTTGTTGCTATAGCAACCATTTAGAGCTCAGCTTTCACGACTTAAACTGCTGTGGAAAAGTGAAAGCCGCACTGTGATTAGTTGATATAGGCAACAGGGTCAGTTTTACCATTTTTCCGCCATCGGTGTCCATCTTATACCGGATGAAGCCTGTATCTATCTTCGCTGTTCTCTTCTATGACGGAACATAGCAAAGGAAATGCGTAACACAGCAGGCGTCATACCCCATGATGAAACGCCTGTGGACATGAGCCCTTTAATGGGCTGATGTAATGAGAACCTACCAACAAAGCCTGTCAATCGCGCTTGTTTACTGTTGTTTTACATGAGCCAAGAATCGCTGCCATGAGGAGGATCAATTGTTAGTATGATCATTTGTCCACATAGTCCGGCTGTAGGCGCCCTTCACACGGCGAGGTGTAAAGTTGACTAGAGAGTGCTTTTGTGCTTGCTGAAAATCAATGATCAGTCAAAGAAAGGAATCGCTCATTCATCAGGTGATCATTGTCTCTTTTAGGCCAGCTTCACATGGGCGTATGCACATTTGGGCACGTCTTAGCGCAACTTTTTTGCGTGTGTGTCAGCTCCTTTCAATGTACTTTTTCTGCCTGCAGGGCTTTTTTTTATGTGCGGGGCACAGACACACCAATTGATATGGCCAATTTGTCTGAGTTCCAGATGTGTTCTTTTTCCAGTGGAATTACAGTGTTTCACGCATCTCCTTGCGTATTGTGCACGCATTCGCGTACCCCCTATTGACTTCTATGGGGACATATGCAGAAAAATGGAACGTGTTTTTTGTTTTGTTTTGTTTTTTTGTGTGACCAAAATGCATGCCCCAAAATATGGAAATATAAACCCCTTGTAATTAATGGGTTCTATTCTCTGCGTATTCCGCATGCAAATACATCCATGTGAAGCCAGCCTTACGTGTCCCAAGAACTGCATTCGCACCCGATAATTGGGGCATGTAAAAGCGCCTTAGGATTTGCAGCTTCTAAAATGCTCTTTGTTGTTTGTCTTTCATACAAATGTCCTTATTTCCATTTCAGCTCACCGATCAGAAGGATTTGGAGACGATCCTCCAGCAACTGACAGACAGGATTAAACTATCAATCTCTGCAAAGGATCCTGGTGAGCGCAGTGTAGATGGTGACCTCCATATACAATAAACACCCAATAGCCTGGCACCTGAACCTCTGCCATCCTAGAAAGCCTAGTGCTGAGGTGTCTCATAATTTGGATAAAAAAGAGACATTAAAGGGGTTTTCCCCACTACTTAAAATTGCTCCACAGCCACCCTGTACTTGCTGGTTGCTGCTGTGCAGGACATGTGACTGCTGAAGCCAATCACTGGCTGTAAAGGTCTCTGCTGTGGCCAGTGATTGGCTGCAGCAGTCCCATGTCCTGGTCAGCAAAAACCAGAAAGTACAGAGTAGCTGTGTATCAATTTTGAGTAGTGGGAAAACCCCTTTAAATATTGCCACAGCTTAGGTACATATTATGTGATGTTCTGTATGTATCCCTCGTGGAGTCTTCTTGGATGTATATGGTTACATACATGGTCTCCTTTCATGCTCACAGAAGAGATAGTGCCCCTGCCCATAGTATCTATGGAGAACAGTGCAAAGAAACGGCATGAACAGGTCATGGAGCAACTGGTTGAATTGAGTGCCAGGCAATCGCAGGCCAGGACTCCTGTACAGTGTCTTAGAGGAGAACATGGGGACAATGAAGTCGTCAACCCTGGGAGTTGTAACAGGTATGGTGATGGGTGGCAGGAATACAAGAAAAGTCTCAATGGGTTTACTGATAAGTAAGTGTTCTTTTATATCACAGTTGTCAGTGTAAGGTTATGTTCATCTTCTTTCCCCCATATTACTACTTAGCCCCCCACCAGACCTATCAGTCACAATTAATGTGAGACTGGGGAGAGTATGCAGCTAAGTCTGCTTCCTCAGGTTACCCTTTTATTCTGACCTGCTCTTCTAACCTCACATACAAGTTCTCAACCACTTCCTCCAACTCAAAGACATCACTCTAGTTGGATCTCTCCTCAATCTTGAGTCAGCAAAACCATTGGCGCAAGCCTTCATTTCCTGTCTAGACTACTGCAACATCCTTCTCTGTGGCCTCATATACAACACTCTTGTCCCCACCAAGCCATTCTCACATCGGCTGCACAGCTAATCCCTTTCTCTCCTCTTTACTCCCCTGCCTCTCCCCATAGCTAATCCCTTCACTTGGCTCCTCCTTGCCCAATAACCTACAAGGCCATCCACAACCATACATATCTGACCTAAGGCAGCAGAAATGCAATCCTAATCTCTCGCTCACGACCTGAAGGTTGCCAGTTCAATCCCCGCCTGGTTCAGGTAGCCGGCTCAAGGTTGACTCCTCCTTCCCAGGTTGGTAAAATGAGTACCCAGCTTTGTGAGCGGTAATAAATAAATTACCTGAAAGCACTGAAGAATAAAGGCCCATTTAGACACAACGATTCTCGCTCAAAATTTGCTCAAAGACATCTTTTGAGCGATAACCGTTGTGTCTAAATGCACGGATATCATATAGTTCCTAGAAAACTAGAATTGAGTAATGAACTGTTATCAGCGGTGTAGGCTGTTATCACAGTCGGCAGCGCTGCTAAAAAATTTTTAGCTCGTGTCTCGCTGGTAGTTTACAGTGGGACGCGAGCTGTAAGTGCGGAGAACAATGCAGCTGTTTTGCTTTAGCAAAACAGCTGTATTGTTCGCTGAGTGATAGCGGCTGTGTCCCGCTCCACCTGCATAGCTCTTTAATAGCTACTTAGCTGCTATAGACTATGCAAAGAGGATCGCTCAAAAGTGTCACTCAAACTGTCGTTTGAGTTTTTTTTTTTTTTTTTTTTTAAAGCGATCAACTTTCAGTGTAAATGGGGTCTTAGTTAGCGCTATACACATAACAAGATTTATTTATATTTTATTTACTACTTTCCCACATGTAATCTCAGGTCCTCACGAAACCTCCTTTTCTGCTCTTTCTATTGCGCTCCCCACACGGTTGTCTCACAGACTTCGACCATGTGTTCCCCATACTCTGGAACTCACTACCCCAACTTTGAACCTTCAAAAGCATCATGAAAACCCACCTCTTCAGTAAAGCTAAAACCTACAATAACCCTGCTACCACCACTATATGAGCAGCTTCTACCCTCGCCTACTATCTCCTTCCCCCTTCCTTTGTTGACTGTAAGACCTCATGGACAGGGTCCTCTCTGTACCAGTCATTTATTGTTCTTGTCTTATGTTTGTACTTAAACCCTTCCCATATGTACAGCACTCTGGAATTAATATTCCAACCACTACGGATCAGGACAGCAGAACCCACCGCCATACTCTTCTTCAGTGCCCTTAATCCAAGTGGGCCCATTATTACACAGCATTCATTCTCCCTTCATATGTAATGGTGAATCACTCAGGAACTGTTGTCTCCAGCAGATCGACTGCGAGCGAGAAGAAAATGAACCTGTTGCATAAAGGGAGACACACCGAAAACATCCCCACAGTCGTCTTGGACTTGAGAGTCATTTCATCCAGTCCAAGCCTGCTGAACGATAGAGGGGAAGAAACAGCGAAGAAGACCCCGAGGAGAGCAGATATGCCGCAGTACGTATAAAGTGCTCACATGATGAAATGTGCTATTAATTGAACTATTACTGTAACGTAACTGAAAATGGTGTGGATTTTTCACAGTGGAAAATCTGCCTCAAAACCGCAATAAAAAAGTGTCAAAATCTGCTCCATTCATGTGGTTTTTGATGCGGATCCAAAGTACATTTTTTCCCCCTTTAATTGAAAAAGTGAAATCTGCTTTGGATCCGCATTAAAATGCCCAACAATGGCGTGCGCAGTGCAATTTATTATTTTCTTTTAATCTCCTGCTTTTCCGAGGATCCGTGGCACGTCTGCAGTGACAGCTGTGGCTGTGCCCCAGATCTGGAGGCTTCCGTTGACGTCAATGGAAGCCATCCCTGTGGCATACGCAGAAAAATGGAGCATGTTGCGATTTCTACCGGTGCGTGCGATCCGCATGCCGGGAAAAAAAATAGCATCCGCATGTTTCAAATTGTTTTGCGGATGGTAATGCATCTCTATGGGCGGCTTGATTTGTGGATCTCCCACACTGGTTCCACAAATCAAATCGGCCCGTGGACATTGGGCCTAATTGTGATCAGTGATCCTTTATCCTGCAGGCCAGTACACACTGGTAAAAGTGCATTGCTGCGACAGCTGCGCAATAACAAGATGAGACCCTGTTCTACTCCTCCGGACCCTAACACTCAGCAGCCTGTCACCAGCAGTCTAAAACCTGCCAAAGGGATCAGATCCCATCAGGAGCAGAGACTGAAGTGCAAGGAGGATGTCCATTCCCGCAGACTTCAGAACATAGCAGAAAGGCCAGAGAAGGACGGGAGCTTTAAAGAAGGAGATGCAAAAGAAAAGAGTCCAAAGAAAAGCAATGACGAGCCCAGAAAAATACAGGAAAGTCACAGGTAATGAGTCAGGGATGATGAACTTTACTTGAGTGCTCAGGACATTTTCTCAGTGGCCTTGCAGCTGCATGCCTGGGGCTGAGAATAGCCTTGGCAGCCAATCACATTATAAGTTAGCAAATCTCCTTAGAACTGTATGAATACGAAGGTAATGGTGTAGTAGACATGATGATTAGTTAGCATAAAATGTCTATTGATTTGTAATAAACTAGAAGTATTGCGCAGCTGTAGTGATTTAACTCTGTAGAGGCTAATGGCTGCATAATTTCAGTATGGTAATTGCTGGACAATGGCATGGTGAAAGATGTGTGTTTTATAACTTTAGCCTAATGTAAAGCTCTTCTGCAGCCTCTAAGAGTTAGACACATTCCTATACTGTGTGTTTTACTTGTATCCATTTTGGGTGTCTTCCCAGCCTTTTCCCCATACTGAAACTTCTCAAACAAAGGAATTCCTTTTGCTTGACCGCATGCTGAGAGGACAAAGTCCACACATACACTGGACTTGAGAGAAAGGTGGGGAGGGGGGCAGGGAATTCCATATAGCCAACGTATGGCAATCCTACACGTTACTGATGTAATCTGTTGTACGCCCATAAAGGGCAGGTATTATGTGTTTCAATAAATTAGGGCTCTGGGATTGTAACTCCAGAGATCTGGTTGAGATTCAAGGCTGATAACTTGTGTCCGATTGGTTTCTTTCATTATGTGTGCACACTATACAATTAGGAAGCTACAGAATACCCTGAAACTTGCTGGAGAAAAATATAATCCAGTGCAATGGAACATGTAACCCATCGCCGGTAGTACGTCTTAATACGGTGTTTGCAGAAATGCCATATGCTTCAATAAGGAAGTATTGCAGTATATGGTATAGGCAATCAAACAATCACAACTTTAAGTCTCTTTAGAGACTTAAAAAAAGTAAAAATACATGAAAATTTTTTTTTACAGTTTTAAAAATAAAGAATATTAAAAGTTTAAAAGCCCTTTGCCCTTATTTATAGAAAAAAATTGGTATGGTTCCATCTGTAAAAGTCTGAACTACCAAAATAGTGCATTATTTATCCTACATGGTGAATGTCGTCCGAAAAGGAAACTATACCAGAACTGCACATTTTTGGTCGCCCTGTTTCCAAGAAAAATTAGGCAAAACACAATTAAAGAGTTGTATATAGTCCAAAATGGTACCAGTAGAAACCACGGGTCATCCTACAAAAACAAACTCCACTAAGGAAAGATATAAAAACATCATTATGGTCAGAAGATTGTGGCAGAAAATAGTTTTATATATATTTTTTTAAAGCTATTTGATTTTTTTTAAAGTAACACAACAAAAACCCTAAATAAATGTTGTATTGTATTAATCATACTGACCCACAAAATAAAGTTATTGCGTCATTTTTGCCGCAGTATGCGTCATAAAAACAAGACCCAAAAGATAGCACAATTGTGCTTTTTTTCCATTTCCATCCACTTAGAAAGTGTTTTTCAGTACATTATATGGTACATTAAATAGTATTGTTGAAAACTCGTCCCACCAAAAAAATTTTGGTTTTTAAAGGGTAAGGAGAAACTGAAAGTGGGGAAAAATAGGCACCCCCTAAGGGGTAAAAGAAAACTCAAGGTGCAAATATTCTTTCATGTCACTGCAGCAAAGAGGAGCAATCACAGAGAGAAAAGCAATACAGGGAAAAGAAAAGCAGACAGAATATGCAGACTCGGCTGGAGGACATGAAACCTCAGAGCTCTGTGAGCGGCGGGCAGCCAATGGCAGAGCAAACACCAGTGCTGTTCCATCTGGTAAGACACTCTATCTTTTCTCCTTAGGGAGAGCACCTAGACGGTGAGTGAGGAGACTCAAAAGGCCATTCATGCTCCTCTGGGTAATATGCAAATAAGGGAGATGGAATAATACCTCCACAGTGCCACCTATTGGAGGGCAGCATTCCTTTAAGCCAAAGTCAGACTCTTTATACAAACCTTGTAACAATAACTGGGAATAGAGATGAGCGAGTATACTCGCTAAAGGCAATTGCTCGAGTGAGCATTGCCTTTAGCGAGTATCTCCCCCGCTCGAGACAGAAGGTTCGGGTGCCGGCGCGGGGGAGCGGTGAGTAGCGGCTGTCAGCAGGAGGGAGGCGGGGGGGAGAGAGGGAGAGAGAGATCTCCCCTCCGTTCCGCCCCGCTCTCCCCCACAGCTCTGTGCCCGCTGCCGGCACCCGAACCTTCCGTCTCGAGCGAGGGAGATACTCGCTAAAGGCAATGCTCGCTCGAGCAATTGCCTTTAGCGAGTATACTCGCTCATCTATAACTGGGAATTAAAAGCAAAGCCAGACTCCATGTACATACAACTGTTTCAGGGTATTTGCCCTTCATCAGTGTGCAGTAGGAGTCTGGCTTTGCTAGTGAGAGGCCTGGGACGGGGGAGGTCAAGATATATCAAACACAAACAGATCTGGTAAGACGACCTGCTTGTGTTTGACATATCATAAGATACCACTAGGAGGGTCTTGTCTGTGATCACTAATTGCTAGATTGAAGAGCTCCCCCCCCCACACAACCCCGATGGTCTTTCAGGTGTCATACTTTAGCTTTTCATAGCAGTACTCCAGGAACCGCTGACGAGTAGGTGATGAATGAAAAATGGTAGAAAAGCCCTTTACTATCTTTGTGTGTTATTTCTGCCCTTTATACCACTTTCTATGTCCTATAGTAAAATGAATAACCACATTATTAGAGACCCCTGCCCTCTCATGATTGGAGATTCTCTGTATAAAAATTAGATCCTTGACCCCGGAGTGCAGCAGTGCAGAGAGTATACAGGGAATGTGATCGAGGAAAAACATCCAGCAAAAGGTGATCATGTGGATTGAAACAACTCCTAATGAAAGGGGTCAGAAGAAGACGTCAAGAATCGTTCTGACAAACAGGCACTGGAAAATGCAGATAAATACAACACTGGTGCTCCGACGTGTCCGAACACACAACTCATCGCTCCTTAGCACAAATGGACTAGAACAACAGACGACCAGTTCCAGCGCCATTGTGTCTAAGAGAAACAGAAAGATGAGACTCCAGCGGGCAAAAAAACTGCAAAGGTTGTATCACTGAGCAGCGGAAAAGCATCACCTGGTCAGATGAATCCAGGGATCTGTTGTACCGTGCTGATGGGACGTCAAAATTTGGCACAAGCAGCATGAATCGATGACCCCTTCCTGTCATCTGATCAGAACCTGCCAGCACCTCCATCTAATTTGAAGCAGCTACAAGAAGCTTCCTGTCCACATCGGCCGATATTCCTACAAAACCATTTAAACACTTAGTCGAATATGTGGCACGATGTATTGCTGAGGTTCTAAAGGCCAAAGAAGGTCCAATGTTCTACTTGGGGGGGGGCTCTAGTAGAGTTGAGCGAACATTGATGCTCGTTCGAGCATTAGCGTACTTCATGGTGCTCGTTACTTGAACGAGCATCAAGCCGTGTTCGACCCCGCCTCAGTTTTTGGCTCCTCCCTGCTGTGATGTGCCTGTTTTGGCCCCTCCCCTCCGACGCAGCGCGCATCATTGGCAAATTTTTTGGCTGGCGAGAGAGAGAACGAGAGAACCTAGGGAAGAAAAAAAAAAAAAAGCTCGGGACCCGGCATGCCACATACAAAAATGCTCGAGTCTCCCATTGTAGCTAATGGGGTTCGTTACTCGAGTAGAGCTCTCGAATTTTACGAAAAGCTCGACTCGAATAACGTAGACCCGAGCGTTTGGGTGCTCGCTCATCTCTAGTCTCTACTAATAATCAGCCTTTAAAAAAAAATCTACACAATTTTTTGCTGTTGAAAGACTGATTTTATGCATGTGCTCCAGTATATTATAGCCTACATGGGTATGTATGCAGTAAGGAGGATACAGTAAAGAAGGGGCACAGTAATAACAGTATATCTGTATTTGAATTGCCATTATCCACTTCACAGGAAGCTTCCTACGGCCCAGAGATTGACACATTACCAGCGAGAAGCGAAGTGGAGGTTTTGCTCCTCACCATCTGGCTGTCCAGCTGCGGACAGGTTTTAATGCCGGGCCAACACATCAGTCGTTCAGCACTTTCCACCCTCTCAATGGCCAATGCATACAACGCTCTACTCGTCTGGCTTATATCCTTGGTGAGAGCGATAACTACGCCCTCCTCCTCCATTTTTCATATAGTATCCATCCCCCTCATCTCATAATGTTTTATGTTAGGTTGTTCCTTTAAATCCCCACTACGAGGGTGATGCCCCCTTTCAGGTACTAGGACTTCAACAGATGGGGCGAGAAGAAGGATTGGCGCTGTATGCCTGTGTCTCACCACGCGATGTTTCAGCCCATAAAAGTACCAAGATGCGAAAGCACAAGGTAGGAAAACTGTAATCACACAAGCGATTATAGGGGCAGCAGGGCCAAAATTAGTCGCTCCATTATATATATTTTTTTTAAGTGGATCGCTCGGCTCTCCTTACATGCCTGTTGTAGTAAGTTACAGTATCCATACTAGTATTATAAATGAGACAGTAATTGTCCGTCTGTCTGTCTGTTACCTTTTCACGGCTAAACCGCTGAAGTCATTTTGATTAAATTTGGCAGGGAGATGGCTTGCATCTTGAGGAAGGACATATGCTACGTTTTATCCCCAAAATTTATAGAGTTCTGTAGGGAGCGCGACAAGACAGATTTATTTGGTGATGCGCAGGCGCATCTCTGCTCCGCCACCGCGTGACGAGGCAGAGGGGAAAGGCGTGCACATCATAAGCTATGCCTACACAAACGGGCAGAGATACCTGGCATTGCACAGGATTAAAATTTGAATGAAAGACACATTTACATGCATTGAGATTTTAAAGAAAATGTGTTGCCCATAACAACCAATTACAGCACAGCCTTTATTTTACCTCAGCAGTATAACAAAAACCAACCAATCTCATCGCTGCTTTTATTTTACTGCAGCTGTGTAAGAAACTAAAGTTTAGCTCCAGCAACCAATCACAGCACAGCTTCCATTTAATGTACAGAACTGTGCTGACATAGAATATTGAAGTTACACTTCTTTCACTATTTCAACTTTTTACATTTTAATATACAGACCCTGTCTTATATTAATTTTTGCTTCAAAAGAGGCACTAGGTCTTATTTTCAGGGGAAGTCTTATACTTGCCTAGCAGGCTCCAACGTGCTTCCTGCAGTCTTCAGCCGCTCATACAACATCACTTCCTGGTTACGGAAATCATAAATCCCACCTCTAAAAAGTGATGGCTGTGATTCATCCTTCGACCACTGCTCAGCCAATGAATGCAGTCCTGGATAAACCAAAGTGATGGCTGTGATTGATTTATCCAGCGCTGCATTGATTGGCTAAGCAGCAGTGGAAGAACCAATCAACAGCCATCACGTTGGTTCATCCAGCGCTGCACAGATTGGCTGAGCAGCGGTCGATGAACCAATCAATTTATGAATCCCATAACCAGGAAGTGATGTTGCACGAGCGGCTGGGGACTGTGGGAACCGTTTCGTACCTCTAGATAGCAGTGGGAGGGACCTGGACCGAGGTAATGGTATTCATTTTTTTTTTTTATATATATGTAGTGTAACTAGGGCTTATTTTTGGGTAGGGCTTATATTGCAGGCCTCCCTAAAGATTAGGCTATTGTTTATTTTAAGGGTAGTTTTTTTTTTCAGCGAAACGGGGTATAATCATATATATGAGAGAGACAACTAGGCATCACCATGCCTACAACTTTCAGGGCATGCTGGGAATTGTAGTTTTGCGACAGCCAGAGAGCCATGGGATAGGGAAATAAAATATTATTCTCATTAATAGAGCACATCCAGTGGCAGTGTGTTCAGGCATCATTATTCTGCAGTTCCCTGATATAGAACTAAAATTCACACTTTTAGTTCTATAATATGACATTCCGGTTCTGTCTTTCATTCACTGTCACAGGGCAAAGAAGACTTTCGTGGGACATCAAGTTTTTACCAACAAGTGTCTCTGTTCCTTTCCCACCACACCCTGCAGAGCGCCACCAGCTGGAAGGAGAGCGTTGTACAGCAGCTGCAGGGGCAACTATTCCTTCTTAACCTGGAAGTTCCAGCCGTGAAGTTAAACAGCATAGTAATGCTGAACCCTGACCCGCAGGTAAGGAAATCCACACTTTATCACATCCTGCAGGTGGATGAGAGATGTTTGTTTATCACCTCACCTCCACAACGAAATAAAATAAAGTTACATGATAATAATGGTGGCCAAATTGGTTTACCTAGAAACATGGTTCAGGAGGTGGAGTGAAGGTTT
This sequence comes from Eleutherodactylus coqui, assembly GCF_035609145.1. NCBI lineage: Eukaryota > Metazoa > Chordata > Amphibia > Anura > Eleutherodactylidae > Eleutherodactylus > Eleutherodactylus coqui. The sequence continues at coordinate 136,618,803 of NC_089844.1, forward strand.
ATTTAAACAGATGTTTCATAAAGAGGAAATCTGTTCTAAAAATCAATGTCTTCCTTTTATATCTTGCTATTTTAAAGAGTAACTGCACTTTTTACAAACTTTTGACATGTCAGACCAACATGTCAAAAGTTTTGATCAGCAGGGGTTCTGGTTGCTGAGATCGTCACTGATTGCTGTAACGAGGGGACTGCAGCGCTCAGAGTACTTTTGCTGTCTTGGTTGCCTGCTGTTTCCTCTCGGCAGCTGAATACAGATGCATAGAGGTATAAAGATATCATATATAGACATCTTCTATGCGTCCATCTTTAGCTGCTCGGAGGAGCCGATGGGCAGCAAAGACAGCCAAAGGGGCGCAGCATTCGGTGAGTGCTGCAGCTCCCTGTTACATCAATCATTAGGGATCTCAACAGCGAGAGCCCCGACTAATTGAAACTTTTAACAAGTCTCTCTCACATGTCAAAAGTTTATAAAAATTGCAGTTGCTCTTTAAAGTTCAAGATTCTGTGTCCGTTAACTTCTTCATATGTCATTATAGGGCTCAGAGCTCTCAATCGACTGCATAGACATAGAATGAAATCTGTTGTCTGGCCACTTAAAGGAGATGTCCCGAGGCAGCAAGTGGGTCTATACACTTCTGCATGGCCATAATAATGCACTTTGTAATGTACATTGTGCATTAATTATGAGCCATACAGAAGTTATAAAAAGTTTTATACTTACCTGCTCCGTTGCTAGCGTCCTCGTCTCCATGGAGCCGACTAATTTTTGGCCTCCGATGGCCAAATTAGCCGCGCTTGCGCAGTCCGGGTCTTCTGCAGTCTTCTATGGGGCTCCGTGTAGCTCCGTGTAGCTCCGCCCCGTCACGTGCCGATTCCAGCCAATCAGGAGGCTGGAATCGGCAGTGGACCGCACAGAAGAGCTGCGGTCCACGGAGGAAGAGGCCATCTTCAGCGGTGAGTAGAGAAGTCACCGGAGCGCGGGGATTAAGGTAAGCGCTCCGGTGAGCTTTCTTTACCTCCCTGCATCGGGGTTGTCTCGCGCCGAACGGGGGGGGGGTTGAAAAAAAAAAAAACCCGTTTCGGCGCGGGACAACCCCTTTAAGATAAAACACAATGCTTTAAAATAATCAAAGAAGTAATATTCACCTTATTCCCCGCCGCTCCCGATCTGATGCTTCTCAAGGTCCCCCTGCTGGTCTCTGTACTTCCTGGTCCCTTTTGATATAAATATGTTACTGCTACAGCCAATCAGTAACCACAGTGGTGACCTGCTAGGTCATATGTTCCTGTCAGCAAGTATCAGGACAGCCAGTGATTGGCTGTAGGAGTCACATATCAATGTTATTAGGGTCCAGGAGGTACAGAAACCAGCAGGAGGCCTCAGGAATCATCAGAATGTGAATGGTGGGGGATCATTAAGGTGAGCATTACTTATTTTTCCATTATTATTATTTTATCATTCTGAGCATTTTTTTAATTTTCAGGTTTGGGCAACCTCTTTCAATCATAAAATTCTGATTGCCTTTAGCTTCCACTAGAGGGAGCTTAGGAGCTGACTGCATACTGTTTTATCATTGAAATTTACAGAACAGGAATATATAGACAAATATAAAAAAAAAATCACAGAAAGTGGCCATATGCCTACTGATACAAGAGGGAGATATAAAGACCACATCCCAAACATGCAGACAGCCAAACTGCTATATGGGGGAGTAACCGCACAGGTGCAAGGCACTGATTAACAGCCACTCACGAACCTTCCTTATATTGAGAGGGTGGCTGCCAGTTCTATTCTGTGCCAGGCCACATGGTACGTGTTGTGCACCATGCAGGCTTCTAACCTATTAATGACACCGTATTTGAATCCAGCGGGCTGCCCTGCACCTCATTGGTGAACCACACTAGCACCCTGGGGCTTCCCCAGCGTTCAGAGCCACACTGCATGTTACTGATAAATACGAGGTATTGGTTAATATTTTGGCCAAAATACACAAGCTTATAAGCCCTCGTCAAGGGTCCTCGTTTACTTGTGAGTCCCTTCACAGAAAAGAAATATATAGACAAAAAAAATCACAGAAAGCGGACAACTACTTACTGATACAAGAAAGCAGGTAAAGACAACCCATCCCTCAACATGCAGACAGCCAAACTGCTAAATAGAGGAGCAAGGTCCTGATGAACAGCCACTCGCACACTTTCCTTATATTGGCTGTCTGCATGTTTGGGATGTGGTGTATATACTTGCCCTCTTGTATCAGTAAGTATATGGCCGCTTTTTGTGATTTAATTTTATTTTTTTCTGTTTTCTCATGGAGTTCAATGTAGAATCTGTATACAGTGGTGGCTGCATGGTTGTGGAAGTTCTGTAATTGGGAAGTAATGTCTCGTGAAAATAATAAAGCACTGTAACTTTTACTATTATAATAGAAAAAATGTCTGTGAGGAACGCTGGTATTCTAGTTATCTGCTCACATTTTCACTCTTCGTCAGGCAGTGGAGAAAGTTTTCTTCTCACCCCCTGGATTCTTCTGGCAAATGATGGAAACTGAGGAGAAGCTGAGTCCTCTGGCCCCAGAATTTTTCAAAGATGGTGAAGTTGAGGTAAGGGTCCTTTATAGATGTCAATGCGCATATTGATCAGTGCTCCTTTGTTTTCTTTTACACATCCCAAAAATTGGATTACGGTGATGAACGATCACCAGTACCATCGTTTGCTCCATAGGCTGGCTGTGCATATCTTGGTTTAAAATGGAAATATGTACCGCCGGTCAGCGAGAATTTTTATGCTTGGTGAAAGTGAACGATCAGGCAACGAATGGGTGTTCACTTGTTGATCCCTTTACACAAACTGATCGTCAGAGGAAAGTTCTGGCTCAATAATTAGCCTCTGTAAAAGTAACTTAACCCTTTCCAATCCCCTGTCTGACGTCTAAAGACAATATGATTTAAGGCTGTACAGCTTGGAAGACGTCTGTCAGGGTTCTCTTACTGTATATTGCCAGCCTCTCTGCTGTCTGAGGCTCTTGAACGTGTCACCTCATGCAGTACTAGCTTTAACCAGCATATAGCGCCGTTGTGTAACGGCAGAAAAAGAGTAAGCCCCCTAGGAAAACCAGGATACAAATTGGATTGGAAAGGGTTAAAGGGGCTATCCCATAATCTAAAGTTATTCCTTATTCACAGGATAGGAGATAAGTTTATGATCAATGGAGGTCTTGCCACTGAAACCTCTGCTGATCCCCAAAACAAGGGCCCCAACTCTTCCTAACTGCAGGCTTCCTGCACTCCCAGCAGTGAGGAGGAGACTAAGTGGCGCAATGACTGAGCATGCACAGTGCCACTCCATTTACTTTCAATGGGATTACAGGAGATAGCCAAGGTGCAAGCACTCTGCAGTTTCCATCAGCCCTATTGAAACGACTGAAGCAGCTGCCGCACAGGCTCGGCCATTGCTTTAGTCAATGTGACGTCACTGTGGATGGGACAAGCATCTGTGCAGTGATAGAAGAGGGGAACATGGGACCCCCGCTCTCCGGATCATTGGGGGTCATAGTGGTAAGGCCCCCATCAATCATAAAGTTATCCCCTATACTGTGGATACAGGATAACTTTATATTTTGGGATAACCCCTTTAAGAATTCTCACTGGATGGCAGATAAACCAAATATTTAATACTCCCTGTTGTCCAATTTTAAGATCAACTATCATAAATCGGCGGCATTGAACATTTCGCTTCCCCAAGTCTTAGTGAATGAACGTAAAGATTCTTTCTCGTTTCCCTGAATGAGAGACCAGATACTGTATCTGGGGATTAATCTCACACCCACTGTAACGGAGATGAACTCAGCGAATTATCCAAAACTTATAGAAAAAATCCGGCAAGATTTTAATTCCTGTACGAATGGCCTTTTTTCGTGGTTCGGGAGGTGCGCTATTTTCAAAATGAATATTCTACCGAGAGTTCTCTACCAGTTTTAGGCTTTACCGAGCCATGCACCCAGACAATTTTTTTCAGCAATTATTTTCTCTTCTGTTCAAATTGGTTTGGGCAGATAAACCAGCCCGTATAGCCTGCAGTACACTGACCAGACCTAAAAGGGAGGGTGCAATGGGCCTACCTAACTTTCCCTGATACTATCGTATAGTGGACTGGCACAGGCGTGGATTGACATAGAACAGGTATCTGCCCCAGTGTTTCTATTAGTTCTCCCATGGATGCAGGGCCAAGGTGACTGCAGAACTAACACATCACCCCACAATTGGCCCAACGATGACAATTGTAACTAGGGTCCTTGCAGGGGCAGGCATTTCCCCAAGACCTTCTCCAATGTTCCCGATTCTCGGCAACCCAGAATTCCCTCCAGGCAATGAGAGCAAAATATTTCGGGAATGGCTCACAAGGGGCAGATTTAGAGCAGGTCACCTTCTGCTTGAGGGCCACTGGCGTTCAGGAGGTGATCTGTGGGATATGACTGGGCAGATCCAGCTCTCATTTTGGCAAACCATGCAAGTGAGACATTGTCTCCTGTCCCTTCCCCATCCAAGCTCATTCTCACGCCCCAAGATGCAATTTGAGTCGGCATGTAGTGAAGAGGGTCCCTCCAGACACACGTTATCCCGAATGTATGGCATTGTGAATTCACAACCAGAAGTCACGCCCCCAAGTTTCCCACAGAAATGGGGAAAAAGACCTCAATATCACATTTAGTTTGGAGGAGAGGGAATAAATTTATGCAGTGACATACTTAGCTTCCATTTCACGTCAGGTACAGGAATCTGGGTATAAGATCCTCTCGCGCTGGTACAGGGTGCCCTCCCGCCTACACAAGAAGTTCCACTCAGTGGCCTCTCTGTGTTGGAGATGTGGGGCCGAACGAGGAATGTTGCTACATGTCTTCTAGGAATGTCAGGTGCTGGCAGACTTCTGGTCGGAGGTGTGGTGAATTACCTCTAGGTTCACTCAACGAGTTTTGCCGAAATCGCCAGCCCTCTTCCTCCTACATCAAGTGTGCTGTCTAGGACAGTATGGAAGTTGCATGACAGCCACTTTCTATAGCTTCCATTATTGGTTGACCTTCATCTTTCCCAAATGTGAATCAGATAGATTAATACAATTCTTAGTCTCATTGCTGGACTTATTTATTTCTTTATGTTCTCTTTAGGTGGTTCCTGTCATAATGTATGATACACTTCTGCAGGATTCAGTTGCTTTTCACCATGCCTTACACCTCATCCTGGCGGCAGGGCTGGATGTGTGTGGAATAAGACTCCTGTACCCAGAATCCTCTGCTCTACGATCCAACATATGTATGTATGTTTTTATTTATGTGTATACATCGGTCAGCCATGACATTATAACTACCTGCCTAATAGTGTGTACACTCCTCCGCCTTTGCTGTTCTTCAAGGCCTGGACCTCCACAAGACCTCTGAAGGTGTCCTGCGGTAGTTGGCACCAGGACGTTAGATCCTGTGAGTCCTGTAGGTCATGAAGTGCGGCCTCCATAGGACTTGTTTCTCCAGCACATCCTACAGATGATTGATCAGACTGAGTTCTGGGGACAAGAATCTGGAAGTCCTCACCTCCATCTTCTTCTTCTTTTTTTTCTCTTCATGTTCCTGTCCTGCCGTGAACTTTATCAGTAATTTGTCTTACAGTTTCTCTTCTGTGGATCGGAGCAGATGAGCACTTTTGATCCCTGTGTACATTAATGAGCCTTGAGCGCCCATGACCCTGTCACTGGTTGTCCATCCTGGGACCACTTCTGGTAGCTACCGTACTAACCACTGTATACCAGGACTATCCTACAAACTACGACTTTTTGGAAATGCTCTGACCCAGTCTATGCATCAGTTTGTCAGAGCCGCTCAGATCCTCACACTTGCCTGGTTTTCTTGCTTCCAATACATCAAATCAAGGACTGACTGATCACTTGCTGCCTAATATATCCAAACCCTGACCGGTACTATTGTCAAGATATACAGTGATATAGTAGATATATCTGTTTTAAATGTGTATTTCACTGTATCAACGTTATTCTAATGACCCTCCTTAAGCCCCATTTACACAGGACGAATGTTGGGCAAACATTGCCCGACACTTGTCCCTGTGTGTTCTCGCTCCCATGCTGCTGCACAAGAGTGAGTATTACTGGCGCTCTGACAGAGTGGCCACCAGGGGCCGGGTCAGCTGGAGAAAATTTCTCCCCTCACTCTCTCCCGGCCTTCTCCATTCACTTAACACAGCGGCTGTTCAGTACTGAACAGCTGCTATGTACACTGAATGCTCATCGTTCAGGATTTTATGCAGCCTAAACGATGATCCTGAATGGTGAACATTCAGTATAAGCAGCAGCGATTCAGTACTGAACAGCCCCTGTGTCAGTAAATGGAGAGGGGTGGTGGAGAGCGAGGAGTGAAATCTCCAGCTGCCCTGCTGTGAGCCAACGATACTCGCTGCTGTGCAGCAGCACGGGAGCGAGTACATGCAGGGACGAGTGTTGGGCATCATTTGCCCGATAGTCGTCCCTTGTAAAAGGGGCTTTACACTGGATTATTCGTTCAGAGTCATCGAGATTCCTATGCTCCCGCGGGAATTTGAGCTATAATTGTCCCGTGTAAATGCATGTAGCGACTGGACGAGGGTTGCTCAGTCATTTCATTTCTGGATTCAGAAAACTTAATGACGAGCCGTTCAGTGTAAACCGCAGTCGGTCACTTTTGAACGGCTATCTGCTTACTGTGAATGGATGCGGGTGGGGAAAGAGCAGCAGCGCTGTGAGTGATGCCAACCATACTCGCTCAGTGTAACAGCACAGGGGCGAGGATCACTGGGATGAGCTGCTTGCCCGACACTTGTCCCGTGTAAATGGACCCCACGACACAGTAGAAGATTACTAGTTCTCAGAGATAGTAGAACATGGCTGTTTAAGCATGCTCTTCCCAGATAAGGGCATAGAACATAATTGGTCACATGATTAAAAATACCATAAATGTACAACTTCCTATTAACAAATCCCTAATGTATGCAAGATTTACAATGGTCTTTGTAATGAATTGGAGGCAATGCCCCGTCCATACAACGATGATTGCAAATGAACACGCCTTACGGGCTCAAAAAGTACAGTAAAATACGCTGATGCGCATGCAAAAAGCATAGTTCATTCCGCAAAAACTCTATGCTCATGTGCGTGCGAATACGTGTACGCTCGTGTGATGCAGGCTTAACCCTGAAGAAGTGTGTGTCTCCTGCCAGGGCTTGATTGTTTAATTCGGACCACAGAGTAAACCTCAGGGCAACTTTTTGCTCTCCCAAAATGACTTCAACAGTAATCGGCATTGGTTTCAATGTTATGGCTAGTCGATGTATATATGTGTGTATACCTTTTATATATTATGTATATGTAAATTTACTACTGTCTATATTTACCCTTCTGTTTTCAGATACCACCCCTCCCTCCTATGGTGGAAGAGAAGTGAAAAGCCTACCAGTCCTGGCTATAGCACTGCGGGGGTCTCATGCAGGCAAGATATGGGAAAGCATATCAGGCCCCTGTGATCCACTGCTTGCCCGTCAGACAGACCAGAACTCGCTGAGCGCCCTCTATGGTCTAACACGAGAATCTCCACTCCTCCATTATTCCCACAGTCTAAGCAGCATTTTAAAGGACCTTAGTCTTTGGTTTGGAGGTAGAATACCCAGTAGTGGTATCCTCAATACTAGAATTTCGTATCCATCAAGAAGGCACACCTCACCCAGGTAATAAACAAGAACTTTTCACTTTTATTACTTTTCTTCATTGTTGTTGTTTTTTTGTAATCCATATCTTTTCCGGAGATCAGATCTCAGAGCCCAACAGAAAGTCCGAACCATCCTGCTACTCTGCTGACAGCGACGACTAGGGGTAAGTAACACAATGCAGAGTAAGGATATATCCTAGTGAAGGTCAGCTCGGTTTGCTCGAGTTACTATAATCCTCAACCCCATTCAATAAGTACTGAAGAAACCTCTAAATGGGGCTGCAAAAATTGAAATGGTATAGATTATGGTGTGTAATATTAATAAAAATATATGAATCCAGTCATTACAATGAAGTTAGGCTTTAACCGGGGGATTTAAAATTTGGCCGGGGATTTAAATGCTGCTGTCTGAATTAGACAACAGCATTTAAAGGGTTTACAGCTCCGATGAGCATTAGCATTTTCCCGACAATTGCCAGGCTGAACCTTAAGGGTGCGATTACACAAGTGCCGTTAACGCTCGGGTAATAGCGTTAATTGCCAGGTTGCAATTGTCGGGGAAATGCGAGCTCTAGCAGTAGCTGCTAGTGCTCATGTAATAGTGCTCTTAGGGTGCTTTCACACTAACGGGATATTTCTGCTGCTGTGGAATTACGCATGTATACATACGGATTTTGGTGCAGAATTTACTGCGTCTTTAAGCGCGGATTGCGGAAATATTCAACTTGTGTAAAAGCACCCTCAGAGTCTTCTGTAATTGGCCCTTGCAATTTGATTTGCTACACCTGTAGGTTGGGAATGATAAAACGCCACAATGTTGTGTTCCAGAACAGATGTGTCTTGATTACCTATTATATTTGTTCCCTCTCCCCCCAGGTGACATTTTTCTGGTGGTCTCTCCTGTTGTGCCGCCTTGTGCTTATGGGGATATAATTGACACTTGCTGCCAACGAGCATTCGCCATTCATGGCATCCGACGCCTTCGTCTCTCTGCTAAACAAGGAGCCATGTTGAACTTGTCTCCCTCCCAGGTATGATATTCAGTATTTGCATATGTTGCCGCTCTGCCTTCCCTGTAGCAAATATATGCTTTAAAGAAGAAATCCCATTTTTCAGTAGGCTTAAAAAACCTCGTTGGCTCGCTGACTTCTCGTCCTGTGTAAATGCTCCCTGCACAGGTCTTCCCATAGGAGGGGAAAGCGCTGAGCGAGAAGCGGTTGAGAAGCCCGCGAGCCAGCGACAAGTCTTTCAGTCTGGAAGGGTTTCCCAGCTTTAGGATCCCTACTTATGCTAATTCCCGACATGTCCGCTCATAACGCAGCTTCTCTTTATACCGTCTCACTTTATTGTAGGTGTCATTCTTCTGTCCCAATAAACCATCATCCCACCCGGAGGAGAAGCTGAACGCCTCCATTCCAAATCCATACTTGCACTGCTTGCTGTTGCTGCTCAGGAAGGAGAACGTAGGACATCATACACCAGGTCTCCTCAAAGGTGATGTCCTCGTTCGCTTATAAAAATATCCTTAAGTTTTCTTTCTTTTCTCTTGTAAATATGACCATTAATGAGGAAATCGGACGTTAGAGCAGCAGCTTTAGGCTATGTTCATATCACCATTAGGGGTTCTGTTTTTCTGCTCCATTATGAGGGCAGGTAAATGTAGTGCATGCACTGAACAGTCCCATCTTATGATGGAAAGGGACGTACCCGAACTGACCCCATTGACTATAATGTTATAGTCAATAATAATGTTTGGTTTCCATGCAGCATTTTCATGGAAATCTGTAATGAAGGCTCTGAACGGTACCTCCAACGCTCATGTGAACAAACACTACTGGTCAAAAGTTTTAAAACACCTCAATTTTTCCAGTTTTTATTGATATTTATAAAGTTTAATGCCTCAAATACACTTTTAAATAAAATCATAGAACAAATTAGTTAAGATGAATGAAAATAATTGATTCGCTTTGTTTCACCAAATTAAGGGTTGACAGTGACACCTACTTGCTATAGGATAGCCTTGCAATGCAAGAATGAGTGAAAACGCATGATAATGAAACCAATGATTTTAAATGGTTTCATTCTCATTTGCGATGTTTTCAATGTAACCTTGCATCACAAAGAAGAATCTGCGCTATTGCCCATTGCTTCCAATGGGGTCAGCGTCAGCAGCCCTAGCCCCATTGAAAATCTAGGGAGAACATCGTGCTCCCCTGACACAGCTGTGAGAGCTATGGGAGGGGATTCCTTCACCCCCGCGGGGACCATGGGGGATGAAGGAATCCTCTGCCACAGCTGTGGCAGAAGCCTGTGATGCTATCCCATTTCTTTCAATGGGGCCAGCACTGTTGCAGCCCCATTGAAAGCAGTTGGTTAGCAGCAATGATTTTCGGGGAAGGGCTTGAAATATAAGTCCTTCCTGAAAATCATAGCAAGCTGTAAAAAAAAAAAAGCGCTGTGGCCAATCAGAGGCAGTGCCCAGCTGTCATTGAATTACAGCTGAGTACTGCCTCTGATTGGCTGAGCGCTCAGCCAATCAGAGGCAGTGCTTTTTGGTGGCGGGAATTTTTTAATCCCCGGCCTCCAGAGCAGAGAAGAATGGGAGATATTGCTTATTCTCCCTTGCCATGTGAGATTAAATTGAAAACCTTGCAAATGAGAATGAAACCATTGAAAATCATTGGTTTCATTATCATGCGTTTTCACTCACTCTCGCATTGCAAGGCTATCGTATAACAAGTGGGTGTCCACCCTAAATCTAGATTTTTGACTCCTTATACCGGTAGTAGCCACCACTAGCTGATGCAATAGCTTTACACAATTAAGGCATTCTTTGTACAATTACATTTAGATATTAATCAGGAGTTTCTTCCCAACATTGTTGCAGAGGTTCCCACAAATTGTGCTGCACTTGTAGGTTGCACCCTACAACTTTGATTTCTCCCTCCTGTCCAGTTCATCCCAAACAAGTTTTCTTCTCCTCTTAATTAGATCTGACATAACCTAGAAGTATGTTTTGGATCATTGTCTTGCTGTAATATAAACCCCTGATCAACTAGGCGTACACCAGAGGGCATTGCATGGCATATCGGAATGCTGTGGTAGCCCCTTTTGTCCAGTGTGCCAGTCACCCTGTGCAAGCTGCCAATGCTGGATCCCGCAACAGAGCCCCAGTCCATCACACTTCCTCTTCCATGTTTTGAAAGTTGGTGTCACACTCGGGAACCATTCTTTAACTTACTCAAAAACACTGCATGATGTACCAGACATGTAAAATCTTGATTCAACGGTCCATAAGACCTTCTTCCACTCTTCAGTAGTTCTCTGGAGGTGCTGCTTTCTCCAGGCAAGTTTTTTTTATTTTGCAATCTTATCAGTGACTTTCTTACTGATACTCTACCTGTCAAACCTGCAGAGATAAGTGTTCTCCTCACAGTTGGAAATGGAAACGTGTTTATTTTTTGCTGCATTAAGCTGTGCTTGAAGATTTTGTGCTGTGAGGCGCAGATGACAGAAACTGTTGATTCTCAAAAACCTGTCACCTGATTTTGTAGTGGCCTTTTGTCTGTCAGACCTCTTCCTGTCAGAGTTTCCTCTAGTTTACAATTGCTTTTTGATGGTATAGGAAACTGTACTGACTGCCACCTTGGCTTTCTTGTTAATTTCTCTGTAGGACTGACCTACACTTCTAAGGGTTAAAATTGTTGGTTATCTTTGGTTAGTTGCCTTTTTCTTGCCATTATCATAGCAATGTGCTCTGTCCTGAAGAGCAAAACTGTCCAAATTCTGCCCTAGAGGGTGTTGTAATCAAATCCATTCCAACTCTGGTTATATAGAATCAGAGGGTTTGAAAGTAATCTGCAAAAGTTGAAACATCTGTAGGAATAGTTTGCATCCATCTTCAAACCATAATTTGCTTTCTGTTTTACAGAATCATAAATTCAGACTATGGTTGTGTTTCAGGTTAAAATATCCTAATATTTTAATGTTTTAAACTTTTGAACCATTTTACATTATTTCCTGGACTTGAACTGTATTGGGTGTCCTAAATAACTGGAAAAATTGAGGCGTTCTAAAACTTTTGAACGGTAGTGTAGCTTAAGGCTACATTTACAATGCATTATAGTTAGAGATGAGCGAGCATACTCGTTAAGGCGATTTACTCGAGAGAGCATCGCCTTTTTCGAGTACCTGCTGGCTCGTCCCTGAAGATTCGGGGGGGCCGCGAGGTGAGTGGGGGTTGCGGAGGGGTTCGGGAGGCAGAGAGATCTCTCTCACACTCCACCCGCCCCCCCCCCCACAGCCCCCCGAATCTTCAGGGAGGAGCCAGCAGGTACTCGAAAAAGGCAATGCTCTCTCGAGTAAATCGCCTTAACGAGTATGCTCGCTCATCTCTAGTTATAGTCTCTGTACTGGGGATCTGTCTGAATCTCCAAAAACGGGATTCATATGGAACCCTGAACCATAAGCTCTCATTAGTCAATTGGAGATCAATAAGATCTCCATTTGACTAGGTTTCCATCGTTTGTACCGCACAGAATAACCTAGTCAACTACTGTATTCTGTCTGGCGCAAATGCTGGCAACAAATGGAAATCTGCAGAAATGGAGATTTGCAGCTTTTGTCTCCTTTATAATAATGAAAGCCTATGATTCTATCCAGGGCTTTATCTGGCAATCTATATGAAGGCCCTGGGCGGAAATCGGGGACAGTGGCTATAGCGCAGTGTATATTTAGGCTATATTTTATTTTGTTATTACTTTATATCTTATTTACTTCCAGGAGTACCTCCTAGGATCAGAAAACTTTTGACATGTCATAGTGATGTGTCAGAAGTTTTGATTGGCCGGGATCTGGGTGCTGAGAACCCCGCCAATTGCTGAAATGAAAAAGGGACTGACTTGCTCAGCTGAGTGCTGTGATTCACCATTTTCGAAGACAGACTGATGTACAGACTTATACACTGAATGATCACTGCATTAGGAACATCTACTCAATAACAGGTTGGTCCAACTTTTTGGAAGTTCACAGCTCTCAGATGTTGGGAAACAGATTCCACGAGGTGGCAAACAAGCTCCATACTCCTCTCAACCCATGCCCGCTGCAGCAACTCTGTCAGTTGGTGCACATTTTGTGGGTAAGTGGTGGCAGATATAACAGCCCTTTCCAACATATCCCAAACATGTTCAATGGAGTTATAGTCCGGTTAGTCTGGGAGCCGAGGCAGTGTGGAGAATTCATTATCATGTTTTTCCAACCACTCCCTAGTGATCTGAGTGGTCCTTTTTGAAAGGTGGCACTGTGATTGGGGAAGACTTCCTGAATATATGGAGACAGATAGACCGCTAACAGGTCCCTATAATGTTCACCTTTCAAGTATTGTGGTATGATGACCAATGGTCCTAGGCCATGTCAGAAAAACACTGCCCAGACCATGACACCCCCACTATTGGCCTGTTGAACCCCAGCAGTACACCTATGGGATATGGCTTCATGCAGTTTACACCAGATACGAACCTGACCATCCATATGGTTCAGCAAGAAGCAGAACTCTTCATTCCAGACTACCTTCTACAATATGTCCAAGGTCCATTGAGGTCTTTTTTGGGCCGATGCAAGGTGTTGTTGGCGATGACATGAGGTCATCAGGGTCACCCTTGTCAGTCTTATTAAACCCCAGTTGACATAAAGTACGCCACATGGTCATTGTAGAAATTTGGCTTACTTCCAAGAAGTATGACTGTTCCAAAAATACGGACACCTCCGGGCACCAACAATCTGCCTGTGGTCAAAGCCATTCAAGTCACCACATTTACCCATGACTGCCGAATGTTGTCTTCTGCTGCGTAGAGGAGAGGTCGACACATTATGTGAGAGCAGATTGTGACGTGGCCATCATGTGGTACCACGTTACTGATCACGAGATGTCATGCACCAGCTGTTTCTAATACAGTGATCGCTCAGTCTACTTTCTATGAGTCTGTACAACACTAATCCCCCTTCTTCGAGGATCAGCCGAAGGGTCACCGTGCTCAGTGGAGCTCTTCTGCACCCCCTATTAGTAATTGATGGGGTCTCAGTACCTGGATCTTAACGGATCAAATATTCTAACATGTCTAAAGTTTTCTGCTACTCAAAGCACACGTGAATGAGAGAATACATTTTCCTGTTAGTTGCAGTCATTTTTGCAGATGTGACAACAGGAAGTGCTGCCATATTATCTTTTACTTATTAATTAACTTTATCATCATTTCTATTAAATGAAAATTACAATAAATAGAAGAAGAACCAATATGGCTGCATTCCCTAATTGTCGTTTTTGCAAAAAATTTACTTTCACAGCCATCTTGTAAAATGAAAAAATATATATTTTTTGTAATTTGGCAAACAGTCCTAATTAAAAAATATTCTATCATTTTGTGTCTACAGCTCCTAAGCAGACCTATGTGTCTCTGTGGTAACAGACTACCAATGCAGTCTTCTGTCACTCTACTCCCTATTTCTACACTTCCTGCTCACTGGCAGAGAGTAGAGGATCAGGCAGAAGGAGGGGAGTAACAAGTTTTTGCAGGGATATTTGATTAGAAGAAAAGGCTGGTCTTTAAAATGTCTGTACTTCTGTTCTGTACTTCTGTACTTCTTTAGCAAAGGACTGAAGGTAGCAATACTGCAGGATCAGACGTTGGTCAGGAAGGGTAGCGTTTCTCCTTAAGGAGAGCACCTAGAAGGTGTTAGGAGACTTATAAGGCCATCCATGCTCCTCTGAGAAATATCCAAATGGAAAGATGGAACAAATACCTCTGCAGCGCCACCTATTGGATGGCAGCATTCTTGACCCACGTCTATAAGCCTCTTGCTAGCCAAGCCAGAAACCTACTGCACACTAATGAGGGGCAATCACCCTGAAACAGCTGCCTGTGTATGGTTATTCTGTCTTTGGCTTACAATTCCCAGTCATTGTTATAAGGCTTGTTTAAAAAGTCTGACACTGACTTGCAAGGATGCTGCCTTCCAGTAGGTGACGCTGCAGAGATATTGTTCCATCTTCCCATTTGTAGGATCAGATAACACAGGGTTTGTTTCTAGTCTGTTAGATACATTTGCAGCATCCAGGGAGCGGGCCCACAGCCTAGAAAACAGTGGGGTAGAGTTTGGGCCTTGTAGCACGGGAACCGTTTAAGGTGCCGCTGGGGGGAACTCACGCAGGGGTAATTCAGTGCTGCAGCAATGCAATACACATCATGTTCACTTAACATAAAAGACACTGACAACACATAGGCAGGAGACAAATGCATTCATACATTATGGAGGGGCCCTGTTAACTCCGGGCCACTACACATTGGTTTGCATTAGAGATGAGCGGACGTACTCGTTTCGAGTAATTACTCGATCGAGCACCGCGAATTTCGAGTACTTCCGTACTCGGGTGAAAAGATTCGGGGGGCGGGGGGAGGCGTGGCGGAGAGGGGGGTAGCAGCGGGGAACAGGGGGGAGCCCTCTCTCTCTCCCTCTCCCCCCCCCCCCACTCCCCGCTGCAACCCCCCACTCACCCACGGCACCCCCCCCCCCGAATCTTTTCGCCCGAGTACGGAAGTACTCGAAAATCGCGGCGCTCGGGCGAAAAAGGGGCGTGGCCGAGTAGGTTCGCTCATCTCTAGTCTGCATGTGATCTGTACACAAAAAGAGAAGGTAACCCTGCACTTTACAACAAACCGTCTGTAAGAGAGCCCCCTGTAGCTGACGGCTGACATGCATTGACCACTTAACCCTCCTTCTTCTGTCTTCCAGGATTAATGAATGATTTGGCTGAGCAGGGTCTCCTGGGAGTGATTCGTACCAACATACTACATCCTGAGAAACTTGATCACAATATGTGTTTCCATGCCGTGCCTTTTTCTGATAGTCTGCTACAAAGCCTGGGTAACCCACAGTCATAATGTCCTATGGCAAAATAAGACCTGTTAAAGGGATTCTGTTAGTAGTTTCGCAAATGCAAAACTGCTGACAACTTTATTTAGGGCCGGGGGAAATGGGTGCAGAGTGTACCTTTTACGGATGCTTTCAGGGTCCCCAGTAGTCAGAAAACAAAGTTTGATGCTACCACGAATGCTCTGGAGGTAGAACATATTGCTCAAATACTCTTCCTTCCAATGAACTGCAGCTCTGACTGGCAGCTGTAACTGTCTCTGGCCTGGACACTACAGAACGGTGCAGTAGCTCCTTGGGCAAAAAGAAAGCACTCGAGCAAGAAGCTCCACCTTCAGAGCAGCGGCATCAAAAGTAGTTTTACGGATGCTTTCAGGGTCCCCAGCAGTCTGAAAACAAAGTTTGATGCAGCTGCACATAAGTTCTACTATTAGAGCACTTGTGGTGGCATCAAACTTTGTTTTCTGACTGTTGAGGACCCTGAAAGCATCCATATAGGTACATTTACACCCATCAGCCCCGGCTCTAACTAGCAATGTCAGCAGTATTGCACGACAGAATCCATTGAAAGTCTACATCTAATTAGTATAATGTGATGGGGAGGGAGAGGAGGGAATGCGGCTGCAGTTTACATGGCATAAAAAGTAGTAAGGAAAAGGGGGAAAGGTAGTAAGGAGACATCTGATTGTCTCAGAATGACATGGGATATGTGAGCTGCAGGAGACTCCACCAAAGTGTAGGCAAACCAGGAAGAGCTTGTGCAAAGGAAAGTGATGCAACTTTTCTGGCTGCTTTATATCCGCGGCCCTGTTCTCATTTCTGTAAGGCTGGGTTCACACAGGGCGGATTTGCCGCGCGGAATTCAGCCGCGGCAAATCCGCCCGCGGCCGCTAATCTCGGGATTAGCCAGCCATGTGGACGAGATTTCTCAGAAATCTCGTCCACACGGGACGGCCAATCCGCTGCGGTAAGTCCGGCTGAAACCGTGGTTTCAGCCGCGGTTTCAGAAGATGCAGCATGTCTATTTACTTTTCTTTTTTGTTTATTTTCGTAGCGGCCGCGCTCTCCTCTATGGAGCGCCGGCCGCAACGGAAAAGCGAGTGGCCGGGCCGCTTCAAAGCCGCCGCGGCTTTTTCCTCGGCGGAAATCTCGCGGTTTTTGCTGCGGCCAAACTGCGAGATTACCGACGGGAATCCGCCCTGTGTGAACCCAGCCTAAGGGTGTAGTTACATCGGCAAATGTTCTATCGGGCTGAGAAAATTGGACCAATGATGCACTAGTAAACCTGCGATTTTACACACAATTGCGAGGCATTTTTCGAGAACAACGCACCACCGTACATGCAATTTACAAGCACGTGAAAAAAACTATTGCATATAGTTCCAATTGTAAAAAATCTAAAAAACGAATAGCGCTTGCATGACAATCGCACTTAGCGCTTATTCAGATGACCATATATCGGCCGGGTATTCACGCTGGTCGATATACGGCGTCCCTCTCTGCAGGGGAAGGAGGCTGGAAGAGCCGGGAGCAGTGCTCTGAGCTCCCGCCCCCTCTCCGTCCCTTGGCCCTATTTGCAATGAGAAGGGGCAGGAGGAGGCGGAGCTAAGTTTTGGGAGTTGGCTACACCCCCTCCCATTGCACGTAGTGCCGAGGGGCGGAGAGGAGGCGGAATGTACCCTCCGAGCTCCCACACACTTGCGTTTTTAACGTTGCGTTAACGCTGCATTTTTTTTAACGCAATTGTCAATGGGATTTTCTAATGTTAAAAATCCATCGCACAAAATCACAAAGCACCAACGTGTGATGCGTTTTTAACATTAGAAAGTCCCATTGACATGCGCATTAAAAAACACAAGTGTGTGGGAGCCCTTACGATACGCTCACATGGCAGAATTTTCAGCAACCAATTCCGCCTCTGAAAACCATGTAAAAATCTGGGGGTTTCGGACACGGTTTTCGGTGTGGATCTGCACACAAATTCAGCCCCGTCATTGCTGCATCATAATTCTGCATGCGGATTTTGCCCATTGACAGGGCTAAATCTGCACGCGGAACCGTAGCAAAAAGCTGCAGATTTTGATGCAGTTTTTCGAGACCCAATTCTACTCCTTTATGGACAACAATCTCCATTTCCGTGTCTCCGGCAGGTGGGAGCTTGCACTCTGTGCCGGACTCCGGTGCTGTTTGGCACATGCAGTCCAGGCAACCATTCAGCTTGGACTGTGAAGTTGAGCAAGTAGTAGTCCTGACTATAAGTGGCAGGCAGGCACTGCAGAAAGCTGGACACTTCCTCCGTCACATCCTTAGACCAAAGCCTAAAATACAAGAGTCCATGCCAGGTAAGCGTAAACATATTAAGGTACATGTACAATCTCATCGCTGTGATCTACGGTATCACTAGAACAAAGTGGAAGTGGCGCTCAGAAATTTATGTACCTCGTCGACTCTTTTTGACTTTTTACAGAGGCTACATATACAAAATAAACCAAAATGTAATCCAATATTACTCCTGTAAAGATGTGCAAATGGAAGAATGCCTTTACAGCACCACCTATTACAAAGCAACGTTCATATTGACTTGCAGGAATGCTGCCTTCTAATAGGTGGCGCTGTAGAGGCATTGCTCCAACTTTCCATCTGCATACATTTCCCAGAGGAACATGGGTAGCCTTATAAGTCTCCTTACACTTTCTAGGTGCTCTCCCTAAGGAGAAACGATACCCTTCCTCACCCACGTCATAGGCATTCCAACCAGAAGCCTACTGTACACTGATGAGGGGGGGGGGAAAACCAAACTTTTGTCTTTTCCTTCTGGAGAAGACTCCGGCTTTGTCTTATAATCCCAGTCATCGTTACAAGGCCTGTTAAGAGGTCTGACATTGACTTGCAGGAATGCTGCCTTCCAATAGGCGGCGCACTAGAGGAATTGCTCCAGCTTCCCATTTGCATATTTCCCAGAGGAGCATGCATGGCCTTTTAAGTCTCCTTACATTTTCTAGGTGCTCTCCTTAAGGAGAAATGATACCCATCCTGACTCTGGTAAAGATTGTTTGTTTTTCCAGGAGCTGATTGGTTAATCCAGGTTTTGACTTATTGACATGGCAGCGACTCTTATTACATTTACAGGACTCTTATTGATTAGGATTCATGTCTTCCATTAATATTTTGCCTTTACTAAACAGAATGGCAATAGATTTTTTTTTTCCTTCTGTTATCTCCTTGGCTAATACGCTTTGTCCTTAAAGGATGGATGGTATTGCATTTCTTCCTCTCAGTCTCTCAGCCTATAGGTTTTCTAATCCATAAAATAATCAGCAGTATGATGAGTGATCATGTAATATTCTTCTTAATCATCCAATGAATTCAGTGTAGCACTTTGCAGATATGCCACTAGGTGGCAGCAGACACGTTTCTAATAAATAGAGCTCATCTGTATCAGCTTAACGCAAATGACCTGGATGTCACATTCAGCAAATATCTATTTTTGTAATGTTCTACGGCGACATTATAGATCACATATTTTCCTCAATATGACACGATGACAAATAATTTTACATCGGCTGATAATTTTCATTGTATGTATTGTGTTTATGGCCATAGTTTAACCCCTTAAGTACCAGGATGTTTGTGTCCTAAAGGACAAGACACTTTTTAAGGATTTTACCCGTGTGGTGGTTTTACTGCCCTATTTCTTTTTCCCCTTTTTGCTACCAAAATGTATTATTGCTGGATTTCAGTCGCGCATGTCCTATTATTTTAGGTACTTTTTTTTTTTTTCTCCTTTTTTAACATGCTTAAAATTCTCCCATCTGAACATTTTCATAGCAATGCATTGGGTCTGTTAGCTGCGGGATAGATATATATATTTTGCAAGGGTAATATGGCATGTGTCTTTATTTCATCACAACTGCACAGTGCTGGGGTGGGGCTGATCACAAATGGCAACTAGACTGAAAAGTCTTGTCGCCATTTGCAAAATGTTGGGTGCATTGGTAACCATTTTGGTCGCCATCTGGAGCCCTGAATCATATGTGCAATCTTTAGGGAACAGAGATGAGCCCTAATCTGATTGATTAATGCTCATAAGTGGGACATTATCTTAAAATCTAAAAGGACCCTCAAGGCCTCTTTTCGACATCCGATTATTGGGCATAAACGTTTGACATCCCTTTGCCCAATCGATGGTGGACATTACATCGGCCTGAGAATTGGCCTGTGATAGAACTCCTAATATGTTCACACAGAGCTGGATCCAAGGGTCACATTGCATTAAAATCTACAGTCCTGATGAAGGATATTGAACTTCTCTACCCTCCCTTCACGCAAGCCAATTCACAAGGTATGGAGGATGAACGATCATTCTTAAGGCCCATTTAGGCTGCCTGTCCATGGGCGTAGCAATATCCCACAGCAGATCTCTGCCGCAGGAGCCGCCGCCCGGGAATGGGTAGGAGCTGACAGCTCTCCACGCTGAGCCTATCTGACAGATAGGCTCACCGCAGAGAATCACGGCATGCCGCGATTTAGATCCCGTGAGCGGAGAATCGCTATGATTCTCCGCTCGTGGACATCGACTCTGTACTTTCCATAGCAACACTATGGAAAGCTTCAGACAAAGTGAATCGTCGCCCGTGGACAGGAGCGCTTACATGAAGCGATTATCGCTCAAAATTCATTCAAATGACCGAAAATAAGTGGTAATCGTTATATGTAAACACGGGCATCGCGCACTTTTAGTTTGAACAATGATTTGAAGGTGAACTTAAAATCCAGACACTGAGAGATAAAGTGTCTCCTCAATAGACCGCAAGCTGTTATTGCCATGGGAGACGGCAGATAACATTGTAACTGCGTGGAGAACAATGCAGCTGCTTGCACAGCCAGGTGTGTGATTATTCACAAGCTGGGCTCTGCAAACAGCTACTGTGGGCCCTTTTACATGCAAATGAAGATAATAAAGTTCTAATGGCCATTAACACTTTGTGCAGAAAGATTGCTAAATCTTTCAGTTGTTTGAAAGATTATCTTTGCGTGTAAATGGGCTTTAAGGGTCATTTGTCCCTCATCCTGTTTCATCATTGTCAGCAGGACATTCCCCATTTAGACAGAAAGATGTGCTGCCAATGATTGTTAAGGCAGCACCAAAGATGTGATCAGCTGATGGATAAGCGTTTCCTCATTCATCGTCTGGTTGGGTTCAGCTTTAGACAGCCCAATGATCGGTAAAGAGAATGTTCAGACTAGCTTTCTTGCCCAGTTATTGAGATGGATGAAAGGCTCTTAAGTCTTTGGGTCTCTACAATTGTTATCATCATGTTCGTATTTTATCACTCACCTCGCCAAGTATCCCCACTAAATTTCTAGAAATTTGATGACTAGAATTGGGTATTACTGTCCAAAGGAAAAGACAATAATAACACTATAATGTACAATGCAGCCTGCGAGGACAAGTAGGAATCCACCAGAATTCACCAAAAATGTATCCAGTCTTCACTGCTGCATGTTATGCAATGATATCTAAGGAATTCGAGGTCAAATTTTAATAGCCGAATAATAGATATATCTTCATTTCTCATCTAGAGAAGATATGCTCTTTTGCCAATTCAGTACTGCGCCATGCAGCCATCTCCTAGAACCCAGGTTTTTAACCCTTTGCGATCCAATTTTAGATTCTGGGCTTTTTCTTTCTGTCATTTTACAATGGCACCATCTGCTGGCTAGAGCCAGTACTGCAGTATGTGGCATGCCGGAGAGTCCCCCGACAACAGAGCGGCCAGACATATACAGTAAGAATACCTTGCCGGACGTCTGCTGACATCTGAGCTGTACAGGCTTCAACCAGAATGTTGGAAGATATCAGACAGTGAATTAGAAAGGGTTAATGGACCTGAACCGCTTCTCTCATATGAAAAGATCTAAGACACTCACAGAGATGTACACAACCAACCAAACGTTTTAGAACACCTCCATTTTTCCAGTTATCTTTGACATCGAAGCCTTTTATGTTATTTGTTGGATATAAAGGCCTAATGTACACAGGCGGATTTGATTTGTGGCACCCATGCGGAACATCTGCCAATCAAGCCGCCCATAGGGAGACATTGGGTGCCCGCAGAGCAGCTAAAAGCATGCGGATGTGATTTTTAATTTTTTTTCCAGCGTGCGTCTCGCTCGCGCGGGAAGAAGTCGCAGCATGCCCCATTTTGCTGCGGATCCCGCAGGGACGGCTTCCATTGAAGTCAATGGAAGCCATCAGCTTCCATTGAAGTCAATAGAAGCCGTCCAAACCGTGGCACAGCCACAGCTGTCACAGTGGACATGCTGCAGATCCGCAGGAAAGGAGGTGATTCATAAAAGAATAAAGGCACTGTGCATGTGTTAGCCGGCGGACACGGACACATTTGCCGTGCTGAAGGATGAAGATCCGTCCGGCACGGAGAAGACCCGGGCACGCATAGATACTGCTGCGGGATTCAGCAGTGGAATCCGTGTGTATAAGTGGACATTAGGCCGAAAGGTAAGTTAAAAACATAAAAATATTATGAAATTTCAACCTGAAACGCAACAATAGTCTGAATTTATGGTTTTCAGGGAACACATCAAGGACAGCTACTCTGCAGCACAGAAAGCAAATTAGGGTTTGAAATTAGATGCAAACTATTCCCACAGCTGTCTCAGGTTTTGTAGATTACTTTCAAACCTTCTTCTATATAACCAGTGTTGGAACAGACTGCATTACACCCTCTAGGGCAGGATTTGGACAGTTTTGCTCTGCAGGACAGAGCGCATTGCTATCATAATGATAAGAAAAAGGCAATTAACCAAAGAAGATGGACCATTATAATCCTTAGGGCTCTTTCACATGGTCGCTGCAATTTTTACATGAACGAGAGAAATCTGCGACCAAGTCATAGCTAAATCTCCTGCTTTCTCATACATTCAGACGTCTGGGCTGCGGCGTATATATGTCATAGCCTGGAATTCCGTCGGCCAGGGGGAGAGACTTTTAGCTATGTTAAGCTATCTCCCCCTCACTTTGCCTGCTGATCATGCAATAGAAGCTCTGATAGAAGCCTATGGGAGCTGCCAGCAAAGGGAGGGACTTTAGCAGGGCTTGCCACACTAATTTCCCTCCCCTTTCTCCCCAGCCTATGGGAGCTGCCAGCAAAATGAAGGGGAGGGACTTTAGCAGTGCGACCCCTTGCTAAACTCCCTACCACCTCCCCTCCCCTTTTCTGACGGCTCTCATAGTCTCCCATAAGAGTCTATGGGAACAACCTGTATATTTCGGCAAAAGATAGGACAAGTCCCAACTTTTCCAGCCGCTATGCACTATCTCTTCTGGCCAGCCGATTTTATGTGCTGGAAAATCACCCATCTGAACAGAATAGCTGCGGAAAAACATTTCTGGGAAAAAGGCCTTAGGAGTGTAGGTCTGTCCTACAGAGAAATTGCCAAGCATGAAAGGCTGAAATTCTACCCTGTTTGGTGAGGAATATACGTTTCTACAGGCAGTGTTCAGATATCATTCCTGGCAAGGGTTCGATAGATGGAGAGGCAGTAGATCCAACAAGATGGAGAGTCAACAGTTTGTATGATCAGCACCTCGCAACTCAAAATCCTCAGCATAGCTTAAGGCCGCTTCCACACGGGCGACGCAATATCACTGCGAGAAAATCGCAGTGATATTGCATCGGTTGTCCATTCGATATCGCTGCGTTTTCTCGCGGCTATATCGTGATTTAGTGTCGCTACAAAGTTGCACGACTTTGTAGCACTACGCGTGAGGATTTTCGGAGGGGGGCTTGAAATATAATCCCTACCCCAAAAATGAGCCCTAGTTGCATAATGCACACATCACCTAAGAAGTGCTATCAGCTCTGCCATGTCTTCTCCCCAACACTTTTCCTCAGGCATCTCTTCTGGTCAGGAATTTCAAAATCCCCACCTCCAGGAAGTGCTGCCTCCGATTGGCTGAGCGCTGGCTCTGATTGGATGAGTTGTGGCCCTCAGCCAATTGGAGGCAGCGCTTCCTGGAGGTGGGGATTTTCAAATCCCTGACCAGGAAGAGAAGCCTGAAGACAAGTGCCGGGGACTGGGGAGCTGACAGCGTTTCTTAGGGGATGTATGTGGTTTTTTTTTTTCTATGCAGTTAGGGTTTATTTTAGGGCTTTTACAGTAGGTTTTCCCACTGTAAAAGTTGTATTGCAATGCACGAAAACTTTGTTTTCATGTGATGTGATGCAACACAAAGAAAGGGTCCATAAGGAAATATGGGCTACTGTATAGAGCATGCCGCGATTTTGTAGTCTCGCAATGTTGCAGGCTACAGAACATCGCTCGTGTGGAAGAACCCATAGGAAAGCAGGGGCTCCACATACATGCAATTTGTAGCGCTGCGAGAAAATTGCCGTGTGGAAGCGGCCTTATGCAGCAAAAAATACATTTCTATCTGCAGGTTGGACAGCTAGAGGATCAGTAAGAAAGCCAAATACTTCCCTGGACCAAGCAGCCTACAGGCTCACTCACACGGCCGTATATATCCTGTGTATTACACATGTATTTTTCATACGTGTAACACACGGTGCTAAAAGCATATTGCTTTCTATTGGGCCACTCACCTGCATTTTTTCACGTGTGTATTATGGCTGTGAAATAACGTGTCCTTTTGGTGTGTATTACGCGTTCACTACACATAAATATGGGGATTTAACATATTCAGCAAATACGCATGTGACAAGTACCTGCATGTTTTGCAGCTCCCATAAGCCCATGTGAGTGAGCCCTACAGGTGCAGCACATTTGTGGGAACTTCTGCAACAATATCTGAATGCAGTTGTAGAAAGAATGCCTGGATTGTGTAACACTGATTTATCAGCCAGAGGGGGCGACTGTGAAGAGTCAAATCTAGGTTTAATTTGGTGAAACAAAGTAAATCCATTATTTTCATTCATCGTAACTTATGTGTTCTGTGCTTTCATTTCAGAAGTACATTTGAGATATTAAACTGTAAATATCAATAAAAACGGAGGTGTTCTAAAACTTTTGAACAATATTGCAGCTGTAGAGAAACTGCCGCGGACGAGAGATGGTGGAGTAGTTGTTGCTTAGGTGGAAGAGAATAGGTTATTATTAGAGATGAGCGAGCGTACTCGCTGAGGCAAACTACGCGAGCGAGTAGTGCCTTATGCGAGTACCTGCCCGCTCGTCTCAAGAGATTCGGGTTCCGGCGCGGGGGGGAACGAGGGGGGGGGGGGAGTCGAGTGAGAGAGGGATCCCCCCCCCCATTCCTCCCCGCTCACCCTGCCCCCGCCGGCACCCAAATCTTTAGAGACAAGCGGGCAGGTACTCACATCAGGCACTACTCGCTCGAGTAGTTTGCCTTAGCGAGTACGCTCGCTCATCTCTAGTTATAATGATACTTGCAAGAGTAAAGTGTTTCTGCGCATACATACTCTGTTTTCCTGAAAATAAGACATACCCTGAAAATAAGACATAGCATGATTTTTCAGAATTTTTGAGGATGCAAAATGATTTTTGAGGCTTTTTGAGGATGCTTGAAATATAAGCCCTACGCCAAAATTAAGCCCCGCTAACAGTTAATGAAAAAAGTCAAGTTAAATAGTGTCCAGGCAGCTATACATGTAAAAAAATTTAACCTTTTTGAACAAAAATTAATATAAGACACTATTTTTGGGGAAACAGGTAAAATCAAGCAGTGCACCTTGCAAATGTGTTTCCAAAGCAGCACATCTTCTCTACAGGAGGACTGAAGACTTCTATATTATTATTCTAGCAATTGATGGATTTCCAGTTTATGGCTAGTGTACAACCCACCCTGCTGCCAGATTATCAGATTTTCTGGATTATAAATCATATAAAAGTACATGCACCTCCCTTTATAAAGGTAGAGAACCTTCAGCAAGACGGCTCCAAAGTAAAATGTTAATCTAAAACCCGTAGATTGTACTTTCGAGTGTCCTCCGCCGCTATCAGATGCTTCCCAGCCGTCATAAGTACAGTCATAACCTTGGACACCGCTCTGCTTCAAAAACAACCGAAAAAAGTTACTTCTCATCACAGATGTCCTTGCCAGACGGACAGAAGTAATTTGTCATCTCTGGGAATTGGACAAGTCCTCCATTTTCGGATATAAATATATCTCATAGATGTAATCTGGTCCAGGATCGGCAGTGGATTTAAAGGGGCCCTGCTTAAATAGGAAACCTGTAGCATCGGTTTCCTGTCAGATTGGCTCACTGTGGAGACCTGTCATTTCTCCCCGCTCCCCCTCCGCTGTATATCGCTAGCGATATTCTGTCACGGCCATGGACAGGCGGCCTAATGTCCACGACACACAGATATCTGCAGCGGATGCACTGCGGATCATCTATAAAATGCTTAAAAATTATTTTTAAATGCTTGACGGTGATTGCGGATTGTTTTTTGGGTTTTTTTTCGCACAGATGTACGCAGATGCACTGAGATTCACCTGCACGGAAAAAGTCTGCAACCCCACCTCCAAGCCTTTTCCCCGCCTCCCTAATTGCTTCTAACCTTTTAAATGTATTTGCGGATCACTGCGGATCCTAAGCTCCCATAGAGATGAATGAAGCCAAATCCCTGCGGAGTCCGCGATGAAAGGGAGTGCGCTGCGATTTTAAAATTCGCGTGGATATTAAATAAACACAATAAAATCAAATCCGCAGACCTAAAATCAGTTGCAGAAGCCCCATTCATTTCTATGGGCAGCGATATGCGTGGATTTATATGGGTCAAATCCGAGCGCATTCCGCAAATAAAATCCGCAGATGGACATTGGGCCTTCATTAATAGTGAAAACCTAGCTCTGCTACATCTCTAACCTCAGCATTACTTCAAAAACAAGCAGGCAGGTGAATATTAGGGCTCTCAAACAACACACTTTACATTAGGGGGGGAACATGTTTGGGGAATCCCTTTTGTGATGTCACAGTAGCTAATCTGATTAAAACCCATTTGTGATGTCACAGTAGTTCCTCTAGCTGAATCCATTTGTGATGTCACAGTAGTTCCTCTAGCTGACATCCACTTGTGATGTCACAGTAGTTCCTCTAGCTGACATCCACTTGTGATGTCACATTAGTTCCTCTAGCTGAAATCTATTTGTGATGTCACAGTAGTTCCTCTAGCTGACATCCACTTGTGATGTCACAGTAGTTCATCTAGCTGACATCCACTTGTGATGTCACAGTAGTTCATCTAGCTGACATCCACTTGTGATGTCACATTAGTTCCTCTAGCTGACATCCACTTGTGATGTCACAGTAGTTCATCTAGCTGACATCCACTTGTGATGTCACAGTAGTTCCTCTAGCTGAATCCATTTGTGATGTCACAGTAGTTCCTCTAGCTGACATCCACTTGTGATGTCACAGAAGTTTCACCAGTTTAATCCTCTTCTTTAGACGGAATGATAGTCTTCAAAACAATCACTGGGTTGTTCGAATTTGAACACTAATCGTTCTTTGTAAACACAGCCAACAATCGAACAATGAATGATAAGCAAATGAATTCTCATTCACTGTTCATTTAATGCAGCATAAAAATCATGGTTGGCTAATTCACTAATCGTTCAGTTTGAATACCGATCATTCAGTCCTTCTCAGTCACTGGTACATGAATGTGAACAGCTGAACGATTCGCGAGCGAATAAGCGAACACTCCATCTGCCTGTATAAACACGCTGCACGAGCGGACGCTGTCATCATTCACTCATGCATCTACAAGCACCCTAAGGCCGGCATCACACGGGCGTATTTGCACGATTTCAATGCATTCATGTACATTTCAGTCGCCATAAAAGTCAATTGCGTGCGCAATACGCCAGGAGATGCGTGTAACACTGCTAATTCCACTAGAAAAAGAACACATCTGGAACTATGTAGCCATTTCAATCTATGCGTCTTGTTTGCCGCGTGCAAATGAACATGTCTTGCAGCGGCAATAAGTACCGTCAAATCCGCCAATGCACGCACAAAAAAAGCATCGCTCTTTCCGCAAAATACACTTCCACCAGTGTGAAGCGGCCTGAGATGTACCATCACATAAGCTGATTGTGACCCTTTGACTGGTCTCTGTTATGTGCAAGCAGTTCTGTTGCATTCGGTGCTGTGGTGCAATACTCTGCAGCTCTCTGCAGAACATCACTGGAAGCGGCTGAATCCTGCAAGGAGCCGACACCACTGTTACTTCTTCCAAATAAAAGTGAGATTTGCACAATGCTCCAGCAGGGATGACTCAACAGTACAATAATATGGAGTCAGGCCCCCCGGGACAAGGGATTGGATATGAACAGAGCTCAGCTTTTGCGCTGCGAAATTTCTGCAGACATAGACACATCTGGCGGGACTGCAGACCTCATGGTACAGGGCAGCAGCTGCGGGGATGCCCGGCTTATATGGATACCCTGCTGTGTCTCGTCCTTTCCATCAGTCCCCATGTGCTGCCCTTCCTTCCAAGCACTTGGATGACTGTAGAGGATTCTCCCGCGGGGCCAATCTCTAAATGATAGGAAATGCGCGTCTCAGCTTCACAGATCCAATTTTGTCTATTTGTATCACTAGCAATTTCCTGCATATTAATTAAACACCTTGAGTCGTCCTCTTCCACACTGGTAAATATATCCCCATTTGTAAGCTACATCAGTTTCAGCAAACAGTGGGTGACCACTAATATACTTACCATCACAGCTCCTCTCCCAGCCTTCCCTGACTCCTGAAAGGTAATCTGCCTGAAAATCCATATTAATCTTATCCAGCTAACAGGGGTCATTAGAAATGGCATCTCTGTTCCATGAGCCCTAAGCTTGTGTCTTTAGTTTCCATTCACTGACAGTAAGCAGGGATCTTGGAAATGATGAGGGACTGAGATGCAAATTATATACACATCATGTAAAGAAAATGTCTGCAACTTTATAATCGTTTCTATTTGTAGAGCAAAAAATTATGAAAAATTGCTGTTTTACAGGTGCTGCCATCTAGTGGCCGAATATGCATTGCAAAAAAAGATTTTCCCGTTAAATGCCAATTCATCCATGTAGAACGTAGATCGGTGCTCATTACTGCCATTTACAGGCAGCAAATCATTGCTCCTATGAGGGTAAATGAATGTTATAGGGCTTATAACAAGATAGACTTTTATAACCCATCTATGGGATAGGGGATGAACCTGATTGGTGGGGGGCTCACCATTGGGACCACCACTGAACATCCTGAGAACAGGGCCCACCTTTTTACTGCTGGCTCATTGCACCCCCTGTACTGAGGAGGAGATGGAATGGGACACTGATTACGGACATGTTTACACCAACTAATGAGCGTTCATGTTTCCGTGCCCTGGTCTGAAGTGGGCAGCGTTGTCTGGGGAGGTCACATAGTGCGGGGACATGGTTATCTGGAGAAGGATGATGATATTACAGACCTCATCCACACTTCTTTGTTTGGCCTTCACATATCCCGATTCGGGGACGAAAAATCATTCATACAATTGTTTGTACCTTTTAAGGGCCTTTTACATGGCCCGATGATCATGCAATCATTGGGCTGTGTGAAGGTGCTGATGATCACCTAAAAAACAAACAGATTGCAACTTTCATGCGGCACAAAAAAAAAAAAAAAAAGATCACTATCATGCGACAAATCTCCCCATCTAAATGGAGATGTGCTTCTGACAGCAATGTAACATAACGGGGGACGAACGATCGTTCGTACCTGAGTCAACCTGTCTGAGCTGTTAGAAGGGCCGTTGCATTCATGCATTTATTTGGGACGTAAACAGCTCTGTTCCCTTTGCAGTGGCCACACTTGGTATTGCACACCAAGTTCCCATTGAAATTAATGGCCTGTAATACCAGGCCCGACCACTGCAGTGGGAACAGAGCTGTTTCCTGCAGAAATCAGCTCAGTGCACAAAGTACAAAGAACATCTGATCGTGAGGGTCCCTGATTCATCCACTGCCAATCTTTTATTGTTGACTTATCCTGAACATAGGCCTCAGTAGTTGACAACTGGACAACCCGTGTAAAGAGACAAGTAATCTGAGGAAGACTGATGATGTCAATGAGTGAAGGGTAGAGTAGTTTAGTAAAAGCTGATGATGTTCCTGATGAGTGAGGATGGTGATGTCACTGAGTGGGAAGCAGAGGATAGTGATGTCACTTCCCATCTTCAGATCCAAAGTGCTGACGTGATCATAAAGTGGTTGGAGGGGGCTCAGTTCCAATGTGCATTGCCTACAGGATTACACAAATTTTCGTGGCTGAAAAATAAATAGCTATAAAATCATGAAATTAAATAAATATTCTTCGGTCCAAAGATGCAGCATTTCTGGCAGTTGTGGCCTCTGCAGACATCTCCGCGCTGACAGCAGGGATAAACACATATTTGTGCTTTCCCCCGTGCCTACAACAATGCGTGTGAAGGATTTCCTGCAGTCCTTCTCATTACAGATTTCTCAGTCTCTGCTCTGCACATTTGCTCCCATCTCCCCAGGCTTGCCCTCCTTAATGGGCACACACAGCCTGAGGCTTTGCTGCCAGCTCATCCCAATTTGAGAATCCTCTATTTTTGGGTAGTTCCTTAAATAGGAATCCGAGGGCTTCCCCGTTGGTGTTGTCTTGTAAGGACCGAGCTCCCTGCTGCAAGTGTGTCATTTGTTCCGATGAAGCCAGAGGGAATGCGGCTAATGGGGCATCTGGTGGCACAGGGCTTTCATTTGCATTTTAACCATTTAAGAAGTGTAAAATCCCAAAAGTCTCTTAGAGTTTACCCGCTTAACCCAAAGGGGCAGCGATATATACTATCGTATTCCCATTACCGCTCCCAGAAAGGATTATCACCCGGGAATTAATTCTGTATGGCAAATCTGCCGCTATATCTCATCATAACCGGGCACATGTTCTGTTCAGGAGTCTGGAAACGATGGGTGGGGGCCGTAATGATGGCGTATTTATCGTCGTCCCCCCACAACTGGCTGCGGAGATGTTTCTGCAGTCTGACAGAAGAGGACAGATGAATAATTTATATTTGGCGCTAATTTTTTTTTTATTTTAAGGGCAAGTACTCTTTAAAAATTAAATGGCCCTCGTCTCCGTGCCTACTGTATGTACATTAACGGAGATTAAAAATAGCAAAAAACCCTACCAAATGGCTTTTTAATGGGCCTCGAAAACAGAGCTATGATGCTTTGCAGCAGAGACATGGATTCAGACTTCCAGTGTGGGCAGGTCTATTCTTCTGGCTGGGTTCTCCATGTTTTCATAGCCCGCTGCCAGTCATTGCATTTGATTATTAATCATTTCTATATTAAGAGCCCCTGTGATCTCAGTTTAGATCATTTTATTTGGTCACTAGGGGATCATAAGATGCTTACATCTGAGTTTTTACAATATGCCATATAATTCTAGCCACAACTAATTGGAGTTTACTGCTTGCTGATGCAGCATTAGGTTCAATATGAGCTGTAGAAATCTGTATACAAGAGCTCCTCCTAGTGGTGCCTGCAGGCAAGCAGAATTATATGATTAAAGGGGCTTTCCAAGCAAATACTATTGATGACTCAATGTCTTGGAGCCCTGGCCGATCAGCTGATTAGGTACCCGCTGTTAGCGCCATAACACACAGGGGTACAGAGCGGAAGCAGTTAGCGCTGATATTGCATGTACACCTGCCATTATAATCAATGAGAGCTGCACCTGCAATTACAAGTGCTGGCCGTTACATAGGAGTCAGAGCTAGCCACTTCCACTCTGTACCCTGTATGTTGTGGTGCTGACAACCAGCCCCCAATCAGCTGATCAGCCAGGGTCCTCAGCAGTAGGTCCCAGCTGATCAGCTATTGATGACCTATCCTAAGGATAGATCATCGATGGTATTTGCTTGGAAAACCCCTTTAAAGCTTACTCACACTTTCCGATAACTTTTCAGAATAAGCTGCCATGTGTGTATACATGAGGCATTACACTATATCCTGCCATTATGTGACTTGTATCCTGCATCTGTTACCATTTCCCCTCTATAGGCTCCATCTTTAATTTTTCAGTTTTCAATGTTCTCCGGGCTGGTATTTGTAGATTAGCTGTAATGTTGTATCTATACACTATAAATGGACAACATGTGGATTCTGCTCTTTGTCTCTCTGTAGTACACATACAGAAATAGCAGCATCATGGAGGACATTATACAGCAGTACCGAGCAGTGTAGATGGGATTTCAGTAGCTGTAACACAGTAAACACTTGCTATTAGCTGCAGCAGCTCCTGTGTGTGATTCTATGCTTCGTTCTCCGTATACTTCCATCAACAGCATGAGATAACTTCCTTCAGCATTTCCTTTTCTCTGCCTTGTTATCGCTTTTGCTATAGATGGAGTACGCGTGACAACAGGAGTGGATAACAAATTAGAAGGACTTGTGAGCCCTAGTGGCCAGTACTTTAGAGGGAGTTTTCAACACAAAAATGTACTATTAGATTGTTTTCACACGGGCAATAAAATCGCGCGATGTGAGAGTGAGTGAAGATGCAGAAGTATGAAACCTATTCTTTTTAATGATTTCATTCACATCTGCGATGTTGTGAGATTTAGAACTTGCTGCCGGCCCTATCTTTCTGCATTTTGCTCTTTTTTATTGCTCATGCTTTTCCATGAAGCCAGCAGCTTTAACATTAGAAACCCTTATTGTCTATCGGGCGAGAAAATCGTAAGCGGCAGCGATGCAATGCGAGGATATTTGTCAGGAAAAGCATCGCTGATGCTCAAACACCTCATTAGCACATATGCGATATTGCCGCTTGTGGCAATATCGCACTCGCTCATGTGAAACTAACCTTAGGCAAATAACATGATTTGCACTTTTTCTAGTTATCACATTAGCTATCATATTAACACAATTTGTCTCAAAGTGCTGTAACTATGGCATACCCACACTTTCAAATAGCTTTACAGAATAAGCTGCCGTGTGAGTCCATGCAGAATAACATCATATATCTGGCCATTATATGACTTGTTATCCAACAGGTGGCGCTACAGAGGTATTATTCCCTCCTCTTTATTTGTATATTACCCAGAGGAGCATGGATGTCCTTATAAGTCTCCTCACTCACCTTCTTGATGCTCCATAAGGAGAGATGTTACCTTTCCCGACCCTTGTGTCCTGCATTTATCACCAGTTTTCTCCCTGCAGGCTATATTTATAATCCTCAGTCTTCCCTGAGCTGGTGGGTATAGACTACTGCTATGATGCCTCCTCTTCTTTATCTCCCTGTAATAGACCCTCATAACCAAAAGCAACATGGAGGACATTATAGAGCAGTACTGAGCAGTGCAGATGTGATTTTATTAGCTGTAACACATTGGCTATCATATTAACACACGTTGTCTCAAAGTGTAGTGGCCATTTAAAGGTTTATGGTTGTGTTAGGATTTGCAATGCTACGAGAGAAAATAAAGCTACGAATGCTGAAATGATATGTATCATAAAATTAATCAACATGGAATTTGAGATGTAAAAATAAAAGTGAAGTCCATAATAGGAGATACTCAAAAATGTTATTTCTTCCCAACAGGAACTGGATTCCAAGGTTTTGAGCTCCTGGGTCTGAAGTGGATGCCTTGCCTGAGTTGGGCCCAGGCTACTGCAATCACCCCGTATGAAGTGGGAGAACATCCATGGCAGGAGAGTGTGGACCAGCTCGCCTCCAGCCCAGCTCTTGTTTGTGCCCTACGCCGTATCCATGCCTTCTCCACCCTTGCAAATGCCATCAAAGAGTTTGTTCCAGTGACTGGGAAACGACAGGTCCACTTCATCATGTCTGCTACCCCTGAAGTCGCTTTTCTTCAGGCCATCCACTTTTTCACAGAGAGGGACTTGGTTTCTGGTAATCAACATCTTATATGTTCCTTCACTCTTTCTTATTGGTTATATGTCTTTCCATCCTTGGATGTCTCCATAGAGTATTGGACTTTTTATAATGACCTTGTAGTAAGAGGAAATTAATTCAGGAAATCTGTTATTCACTGTTGTCCGCCATTATAACGCAAAAAGGACATTGGTTGTCTACCATAGACAATCCCTGCAGGAAGTCCATGTGGCACCTGCTAGCAGACTACCATAGGTTTCTTCTCTGGTCATGTGTCCTTATGATAATGCAGTATCTTCCTCCATTAGATTCCCATAGACGACCTGTTCTGAAGTATGTTGCCCCTCCTGAGATCCACTACAAGTCAGAAAGTAAGTATGTCAGTGGTGGGTCAACCCTTCTCTACCTGAAGCCTTATCCCTCTCTGCACCACACAAATATATATACGCCCCTAAGACCGTCTGCACACAGGCGGATTTTTGCTGCGGAATCAGGAGCCGGCGTCTGCCTTCGGATTCCGCAGCAATTACCCTCCATAGCATGCAATGGAAAGATGATTCTTCATGGACATGAGCGGAAACCAATTGCACTTTCCGCTTGCAGCTAAAAAATCGCAGCATGGTCTATTTTACTGCGGTTCCCTCACAGACAGCTTCCATTGAAGTCAATAGAAGCCGTCTGACCCACGGCCCGTCCCCAATTAACATTGTGGATTCCGCGGGAAAAGCAGGAGTTTAAGAAAAAAATCTGTACAGTGCATGTCTGATGGCGAGCTGTGTGGCCCATCTGCAGTACAGAAAAGACAAGTACGCGCAGATGCCGGCTGGGCACAGGGTCGGATTCCGCTGCGGACTCCTTCATGCAGAATCAGGCCCACCCATGTGATTGCTGCTTTAGCCTACATTAAAGGGGTTGTCTGGTTTAGAAAATCCAAAGCAGTACTCATGGAGGGAGCTCGCCTTTAGGGTCGCCGAGGGTTATGAACAACTAAACGGCTAACAGCAACAAGCAGTACTCACCCATTAAATAGTCCCCAGGTCCAGTGCAGCCATCCCATTTCTACTGCCTCAGTCCCCAAAGGTCCTAAAGCGGTCAATGCCATTCGTTGTTGACTCTACCTCTGCAGGCAATCACTGGCTTCGGCAGTGATATTGCCATGAAAGGCTCCGGACTAGAGTGGTGGTAACCAGGGTGGCCGCACTGGACCAGAGGGGCATTTAATGTCTGATTCTGTGTTTTTTTTTTGTTTTTGTTTTTTTATCCCATTCCCTGCTCATAATTTTTTTTCTTAGTCTTGGAGAACCCCTTTAATAAAGAGGGATCCCCCATTTGGGCCCCTCATCTATTAGTCAAAGAGCAGAGCAATTACAAAGATCGTCTCCTGCTCTGGAGGATCTAAGATTCATGGACACAACTGGTGACAGCAGCAGTCATGTGACTTTTCTAATATTTTGTCATTCGACTATCACCCGACCCAATGAAACTAC
Source organism: Eleutherodactylus coqui (assembly GCF_035609145.1). NCBI lineage: Eukaryota > Metazoa > Chordata > Amphibia > Anura > Eleutherodactylidae > Eleutherodactylus > Eleutherodactylus coqui. The sequence continues at coordinate 136,653,854 of NC_089844.1, forward strand.
CGCAGTGTCACGCTATCATCTATGTTCGACCCCAACCTATAAAGCACTTTTTGTCCTTCCAACAGGTGGAGGGAAGCACAGGGGGCAGACTGAGTCCATATTTTCGTACATGCTGTCAGGTAAGCTCTCCAGGCCATTTACTGGGGGGAAAAAATAAGCAATTTCAAGAAGAATGAAAAAACTCGATAGTTGTAGAACAACCAAGGATGTACAATAGTATCTCGGGATGCGAGTGCTTTAACTTGCGAGCAGGCTCTCTCCCGAATTTTTGCTTTGATTTATGAAAAAAACTCGCAAGCTGAGGCTCAGGGGGGGGGGGGAACTATACTCACCTGTTGCCGGCGTTTCGTCCTCGCGATGGTCTGCGGCGCTGCTGCAGGTTGTCGCTCCCTCCTCCACACTGACACAGAGCATTGCTTTCTGGATGCAGGGCTTGAATGAACGCTTCTCCTTCAATGATGTCATTGAATGGCTGTGATTGGTTAACCCAGCGCCGCCTTTCATTGGCTGACGTGGCGCTGAGTTAACCAATCAAAGAATTAGCTTGCTGGAGGCAGGGCATTCGGCATGGAGGAGGGAGCGACAGCCTGGAGCAGCGCCGCAGATCATTGGGGAACATCGGCGATAGGTGAGTATTTTTTTTACTTGCAGTTAGTTTCCCCATTAAAAAGCATTGATGGCATTTCAATGGGAAAAAGTGCTTTGACATACGAGTTTTTTGACTTACGAGCTACGTCTCGGAGCAGATTAAACTCGTATGTTAAGGCACCACTGTATACTAAAGGGACATGTATTTGCAATCTTTTGTTCCCTGTTATCAGCCTTTTCTGGCTGGGGTGAGAATGGCTATAGTCTTCTTTAATGAGGTGACTGATGGGAAGTCTACAACAATCTCTGCCCCGTGATCACTACTACCTCTCTATGTCTGAGAAGAACATTTCATCTGCACCCTTTTCCCTGGTGCTGGACTTGGACAGTGGAGAACAGGCAAGATATCACCTCTCTTTTGCTTAAAGCTGCGCCTTCTTCAGCCAAAAATGAAGGGGATTGTAAAGACCAGATTAGGAGCTTTGAAAACCTTTGCAAATTGCTAATAAATTCTGTTTATTACCTTAATTTCTGGGTTGATTGTCCCTTTAACCATTTCAGGACAGCGTCCCTGGTAATGAGCAGGCATGGCTCCGCTTATTTACTAATTATAAGTGATTATAATATCAGAGCAAAAGGATCATTAATTGCGGGAAGCTGAACCCTTGAAGGGAGGCTCTAGTACCCTGTTGGGCCGCCACTAGTTTGGATACAAGATGTGATAGGGCAGGGCATGGAGGCTCTAGTACCCTGTTGTACCACCTCTAGCTTGAATACAAGATGTGATACAGGTGGGCATGGAGGCTCTAGTAACCTGTTGTACCGCCTCTAGCTTGAATACAAGATGTGATACAGGCAGGCATGGAGGCTCTAGTAACCTGTTGTACCGCCTCTAGCTTGGTTACAAGATGTGATACAGGTGGGCATGGAGGCTCTAGTACCCTGTTGTACCGCCTCTAGCTTGGTTACAAGATGTGATACAGGTGGGCATGGAGGCATACATGTTCTGTATGGTATTTCACTCCATATTTGCTGTAACTGAATCTCTAAATCGTGCAAACTCATAGGCTGTCAAAGTTGGCATCCCAGATGGTCCCATACATGTTCTATTGGTGATAAATCTAACAACCACGCAGGCCACGAAAGTGTGACAATGTTGTGGAGACATTCCTGTGACCCCCTTCTGTGTGCAGCCGAGCATTATCATGCTGGAAAATGCCTCTTGGAAGCCGCCATGAGAGGAACACATGTGGCTGCAGGATGTCCTGAACATATCGCTGAGCTGTCATTGTTTATGGTACCACTATTAGGGGTGACCGACTGTCGTATATGATAGCCCACAGACCATCAGACCAGCAGGGGGCAGTGTGCCACTCCACAGCAAAGGCAGGATTGAGGTGTTCATCCCTAGGTCTCTAGACATGAACACGGCTGGTCGTCGTCAGTCAGTCCAGTTTGGTCATTCCTAAGTCTACTGCTAACAGAGGCGACGGTGGGTGCCAAAGACAGTAGATATAATGGGTGCCAAATGTCTTTCAGCCAAGCACCTGGAAGTTCTTCTTACAGACACAGGGGTGTAACAATGGTGCCACCTGTCTCTGGATGGTGGACAATGAAAATGTTGGAGCTGTTCATATTTCTCAGATGATCAAACAATCCTTTCTACTGTTGGTCTGCTGGGGGTCCTGAGCCCGGTCACCTTGTGTGCCCCCACACATCCACTGGTCCCAACACCTCCTAACAGTCTGATCAGACGCTCCTCTCTACTGGTGGTCTGTGGAGGACGCCCTGAGCCTGGTCACCTCGTGTGCCCTCACACATCCACTGGTCCCAACACCTCCTAACAGTCTGATCAGACGCTCCTCTCTACTGGTGGTCTGTCGGGGGTCCTGAGCCCGGTCACCTTGTGTGCGCTCACACATCCGCTGAGTCGTAGAGGCGTCTAGTGGCCAACAAGCTCTACACAAGCGGGAGAAAAGGGTCACTACACACAAGTAACCTCTGAGAACCTTTTATAGGCCAAGGGTGGACTCCACCTTTAGGGCCTCAGGTGACAAGACCCTTCATCTAATCACACAACTCTAATCATTAACATATCTTCCTGAGATGGAACTGCATGCTGAGTTTTTACAGCAAAATAACAACTCCTTCTAAGTGCTTAATTTTTTTTAACAATCAGTGTAAATGTTTTTTTGTGGTACATGTTTTTCTTATTTTTATGGCATTTTTGTGTTATTTTTTTTAATTTATTTTTGTGAAATAAAAACACAGAAAGTCATGTAGTTTAAAAATGTATTTTTCTATTGTAATAGCGCAAAGTGAAGCTAAAAGATATGTTAAAGTCATGTCTCATTTTCCTTTGTGGTAATTTTTATATAAGGGATCTACAGTTTTGGGTCCTCAGGGGAGGAGCTGTAGCTGTAGTATGTGCTATTGGTAGTATTTTTTTCTTTTTGTTTTTATTTCTTTTTTTTATATGCTCTCGTGGGTGGCATAATGTATAAAAGACCTTTTGAGGAACACTTTATCTTGAAATTATTTTGCTTGTTCCTGATTTGCCATATATTCGTCTGACATATTAGCCCAAGTTACAGGGGAAATACAACCTACAGACTGCATTGTAGATCTGATGTTGGTTTCCTAAGACCCAGCAGCTCCTTCAGCTATCCATCACCCCAGTGATTGCAGTAGTAAGCGGCACTACTGCTCCCTGATCTGTATACACGGCACTCATCTTTGCAGAGTTATATAGAGATCCTTCTCATGTAGTGGCCCAGAGTTGGTAGGGCCCCTCCATAACGTTATATGTCTGTCTTGTGCCAATGTTTTGTCAGTGTCTTGTTTGTAGCATGCATCAAATTTATGTGTATTGCATGGCTGCAGGATTAAACGTGTTAATGTCTGGAATGTGCAATCCTGTCTAAGCAATGTATCATTGTGTGTGTGTCAATTGTGGTAAAGTGATGCTGTTTGATATGTCTTTGCTGAAGGCAATTGAAAGGAGACGAGTAGGAGAGACCAGCAGAAGAGAGCCTGAGAGGAGCAAGTCAGCGAGTCGGTCTGTGTGTGGGACATGGAGGAGGCGGACTGACTTCCCCATGCTCAGCCTTGGTCTGCCCGACCCAGGAGGCCTCGGAGCTTCTGCTGAATGCTGAAAAAAGGACCAACCACTAGACAGCGAAAAGGAGAGAGAGAGAGTGTTTGCCGGTAGAGAGAGAGAGTGTTTGCCGGTAGAAGGACGTTCGCAAATAACGTAGACTCTGAATGATCTGAATACCTGAGAATCTTCCCCGCTATAGACTGTTTAATTGGTTCCAAGTTCAGTAAACGAACAGAATCGACCGTTCCCGGTTCTTGTTCAGAAAGTTGCTCTGTGTGTGGACTACTTTATTACATGTTGAGATCCGCTGCAGAGGATGGAACGGTGGCGTCACGAGTGACAATTGGAATTAAGGTAACCCCCGGTCACAACCCCCTTGATCTCCCCCAGCAGTAACGTGGTTGTGTCCCGAGCTACCCCCAGGGGAGGAAATGGTAGAGCCCCGTAACAAGGCCTTTCTCTACCCCGCTGTCTCCTTGGCTGTGGGCCCGCTCCTTGGACGCTGCACTGGATTAATGAATATCATGCCCCCTTTCTCCATCCATAAAATGGCTGCTTGTGGAGAGCATGTGACCGCACGTCACTCGGTCTCCTACAGAACAACACACTGCGCATACACGACTAGCACACGCGCGGTGGAGGAGGCTGAGTGACTTGTCTGGCCACATGCTCTCCATATACAGCCATCTTATGAGCAAGGAAGATGTCTGGACGAGAAAAGATGGGGGGAGCATCGCTTTATGAATCCAGCAGAACTGAATAGAAGATGTCGCAACAGTTACCTCACGGTTACGAGTTCAATCCCCGCATGGTTCAGCCTTCCATCCTTCTGAGGTCTGTAAAATGAGTATCCAGCTTGTCTGGGGGGGGAGGGGGTGTAATAAATAAATTATCTGAAAGCGCTGCAGTTGGCTGAGAGAGCCAGAGAGGCGAAGAAGTAGCCGCGTCAAGAACTAGGAGCCTGAGGTCTGGTACAGACCAAAGAGAGGAGAGCTTATATGCCGGCTGCTAGCCAGAGAGGCTGTAGGAGCAGCAATCAGGACTGTGAGCCTGAGGGCCGTGTGGACCGGTTTGGGGACCGGCGCTAGTAGAAGAGAAAGAGTACCTCTAGACACCCTGGACAGGGTAGTGACGGTGGCCCTGTGGGTTGTGTACCCTGAACATTGTAAATGGACTATATGATATGCGGTGTATGCTGTGATGTTCCTGTGCTGATAATTAAATGCTGGCAGGCGCCAGAGTTATAAAGAAATCCATGTCTCCTGAGCGTTATCTACACATGTGATGCGCCATTTTCCTGTGTGAGAGGCCGACGATCCGCAGGCAAGTGAACCCCTTGCCACAGTGGTTAAAGGAGTTTTGCCAAGTTTAAAAGTTAGCTCCTATCAACAGGATAGGAAAAAAGTGTCTGATCGGTGGGGTACAACTGGTAGTACTACTCTCACCAATCACAAGAAAGGAAATTCTGATTCTCCTTCATGTGAATGAAGAGTCCCCCTCCGATCATATGAGTGAAGAGGCAGTCGAGCATGCGCCATAATACTCCATTCATCTCTACGTGCCTGCGAAAGAGAAGTAGAGTAGAGCGCTCAGTTACTTACGACCCATTGTGATGAATGGGACAACAGCAAACATGTTTGACCACCATTTAATTTGCATGGGGGGACATGGCCTCACTAATCAGACACACGTTTTAAACTTGACACAGCCTCTTTTAAAGGGACTCTGTCACCAGGTTCATGAAGTTTGGCTTGAGCTGAGCTCCAAGTCATAGAGGTGGGCCCTGCTGGCATCTCCCCACCGGCATCATGAAGACTCCCCTTCTGTTAGTAGGGAGAGAGCTGGCACTCCAGTGTGGCCCACCTCTGTGACTCGGATCTCCAAGTCGAACATCATAAACCTGGTGACAGAATAGCTTTAAATTTAGGTTTTCTGATCTCCTCTGAACAACAGCCGCTTATCTAAGAGCCTGTGGTTCACCTTGGAGCAGCAGAAATATGAGTTCATTCCAGGTTTTGCCAAGCAACAGATAGAGGAAACAACACAACAACATGACTGGTGGGAAATTGGCTGAATATCAGATTTGGATTAAGGCTGTCAACACATGGATGGATCCCGCAACAGGATTTCACTCTGTTTGGCCTCTTGGGTCTAGTGGCCTAATTACTTTCGGCTACATAATCATGGCAGCATTAGATTACTTCGGCTCCCGCTTGCTTTGATGTGTACAGTAAACTAAGTTTGTTTTGTCCTCACGTTTTTTCCAGGCCCTCCTCTTTTGTACACGGTTCTTCTCCTCAAGCCGGGATCCTGGAGCAGTAACCTGGGGAGGATCTTGTGCAAGATTGAGCTGCAAAAGTTTGTCCTGGTGGGAATGAAGCTGGTGACACTGACCACAGAAGATTCATTACAGATCATTCCTCCCGAGACAAAAAAGGTGAGGCATCCATTTTGCCTTGGACCTAGACTGCCACATAAACTGCAGTGTGTCACATGACTGTAAAAACATGGTGAAACTTGTGTGCAATTACAGTCAATACTGGAAGATTGCGATTTTCATGGTCTTCCAAAGAGTCCCTCAGCAAATGTCACAGATTCAAGCAACCTCCTTTGACTATTTCATCCTGACTTCTCCACATGTTGTTCCTATATAAAGGCCCATTTACAAGCAAAGATAATCTTTCAAATGATTGAAAGACTGGAAGTTTTAGCGATCGTTTTGCATAAAGTACTAATGGGCACTAATGTCCATTAGTACTTTATCAGCTTCATTTGTATGTAAATGAGCCTCCAGGAGCTGCTTGCAGAACTCAGCAGGTGGTCTGAGCTCTGAAATCAGCTCCATTGGTCTAGCATGGGCTGCAGAGAGAATGCAATGTTATCTCCTGCTCGCATGAAAAACACAGCGTGTGGTCTGAAAGATGGATTTTACACTCACGTAAAAATCATCTTTCAGATGAAAAGTGCACGATGGTAGCATTTACACGCAACGATTATCACTCATATGCCATCGTTTTAATAAATTTTAGTGATCATCGTTGCGGTTAAATGGGCCTTAATACAGTATAGCTTGAGGCCAGGCATAGCTATAAAGAGTGCAGAGATAGCAGTTAGCAGGAGCAAGAGGGGGCCTGAGGGCCCAACTGTCACATAACAATATTAGTGGTATTGTAGATGGCATATGGTAGGTGCAAGCCCAGGCATTTCATCTGTAGTGTGAATGTTGACCTCCCCCCAAATGTGGGGGTTACCATTATCATTGTAAACTTGTGCTCAGCATCTTTGGCATTACATTGAATGACCCCTTTATTAGAGACCCAGGCCCTTTCACAATTGGAACTTCCCTTTATGGAAATTAGAGCCGTGACTTTGGAGTGCAGCATAAAAACATGTGTAAAGTTTCAGTGTGAATCCATGTGAGATGGGAAAATCCAGCGATCTGAGCGACTTTCAACGAGGCCTGGTCATCGGTGCTAGACTAGCTCGGACCAAAACTTCATATACTACCAACTTTGTCAGGTTTTCTCATGCAGCGGTGTAAAGAGTATACTGAGAATGGCGAGATTGAGGAAAAACATCCAGAAAAAGGGGATCCTGAAGACCTAAGCAACTAGTTGGTGAAAGGGGTAGGAGGAGGATGTCAGGAATTGTTCTGATGAACGGTTGGTGCACAGTCAAAGAAATCTGCAGCCACACAAAGCACTGATGCTCCAACTAACATGTCTGAACACATAACTTGCTATTCCTTATCACGGATGGGCTATAACAGCCAGTTCCAGCACCATTGCGTCTAAAAGAAACAGAAAGGTGAGACACCGGGGGTAAAAGAACACAAAAATTGGATCACTGAGCAGCGAAAAAACATCAACTGGTCAGAAGAATCCAGATTTCTGTTGCCCCGTGCTGATAGGAGGTCAGAATTTTGCGGCAAGCAGCATGAATCGATGACCCCTTCCTGTGAGGTATCAGCAGTTCAGACTGGTGGAGTAGCAAACGTATGGAAGATGTTTTCTTTGCCCTCTCTGGGTCCAATATTCCTGTAGAACGATTTCAGCACTTAGTTAAGTCTATGCCATAGCAAACTGCTGCGGTTGTGTAGGCCAACAGAGGTCCACTATACTACCCTACCACATACAGTGGTCGTTGTAGGTCTACAACTATATCTAATATGAGAATATGAGATGGCAGTGGACTGTAGAGATAAGGGGTATCTAAGTTTAGCATCGCCATGGAATGTGTCTAGTACTGCATCTCAATCCCATTTAAGTGAATGCGTCAATAAACAAAAGTGGCACTCTTTGGTGGAAGAACAGACCCTTTGTGCATTGAGGGGTTGTATGAGACAAGGATCTACTTTTTGCCACTCTTGTCCATGAGCTGTGTCTGCTACTGCAGAATACACTGCCATGCGTGTACATCAGGAATAACTGTATGCCTGATGATTATATGACGTGTATCCTGCATTTATCACCAATGTCCCCTCTGCATTCTTCATATCTAATTCCCAGTGTTTCCTGAGCTGGTGGGTGTGGACTGCTACTATGATGTCTCCATAGACTGCAAACCTAGAAAGCAAGAGATTATGCGCCCCTATCTCTTACCACACACTCACAAACACTAGAAGCATGGAGGACATTATACATCAGTACTGAGCAGTGTAGCAGAGAATTCAGCCCTGGGGTGGTCTAAAACACTTACTGCAGCCGTGTGTCTCTGCCTGCCTCTGCAGCTCCTCTCTTTGCCATAGAATTATATGGACAGCAATGTAACCTAATCCCTTCACGAGCTGAGCTGTCTTGAGACAGATTTTAGCAGTATTTCAGAGTGAATGATCAGTACAGGAGGGAGAAGAAGAAGTAGCTTATAAGTGGTGAAAGAGACATTTTTCTTTATTAAGAGATATACACTGACATGCCAAATGTCCTGGGACATGTTCCTCCACAATGATGGGATATTCCAGCAGAATAATGCACTGTGGCATCGAGCCCAAGTTGTCCAGAATTGGTTTGAGGAGCATTCTGGAGAGTTTCTACGAACGATCTAGCCTGCATATTCACCCAACATTAGCCCAGTTGAGCATCTATGTGGTGTGGTGGAGAGGTCCATTCGCACCAGAGATCCTGTACCTACAAATACCACAGAGCTATAGATGGCTATCCAGATGGCTCAGCATCCCTCCAGAGATCCTCTTTCCACTTGTGGAATCAATGCTAGGCTAGAATCACCAGGCTAGAGGAGGTCTTACACTCTTAGATCCTGTCCCATGACTTTTGACATATCCACGTATTTACTGACAAGTTTTTTTTCTTTGCTTGTACTGTTGATTTTTGTAAAGTTTGTTGAAATAACCGTGCCTATTTAATATCTCCATAGGATCAGCATCTCTGCCAAGCCCACTGTGACTACCTGACCTCTGCCCCATCCCTCGTGCTCTGTCTCCAAAGGATCAATGCCATTCTCAAACTTCTAGACCTCCTGGGCCCAGACGATCCACAACTGTGTAAAGCTCAAGACCAGTTCTTCTGGAGGGCCCAGTATGGTACCAGTTCGGTGCAAAATGCGTTGTACGGTATGTAACTCCTCCACATAGAATTGTGGAACACTTGCATAGAAAATATGGGAACTTCCCAACTTTCTACATAAATATCACTGGTTTTAACCCGTTTAGGACTAGCCGCAGTAAATTTACGGCGGCTGGTCCAGGGCTTAGAGCACCGCCGATAGTAAAATTATGGCGGTGCTTTGAGTCTCCTGTCTCTGCAATCAGTCAGAGGCAGGAACGGGTTATCAGCTGTTAGTGACAGCTGATAACCCGGAGCAGAAGGCAGGAGGGGTTTTTAACCCTTCCTGCCTTCTGCTTCCCCGATATACAGTGCGCAATGAGCACTGTATGGGGAAAGTGAAAGTAAGATGTACTTTCCCTACGGGAGCCTCTGGGGGTCATGTGACCTCCCGGGATTCCCTGCTACTGCAGAGACTAGACTCTGGCAGCTCTGCAGGTGACTAATGTCACTAGAGGGGTTTCTTTCCCCTGTAACTAGGGCTCCTATGGACGCCCTAGCTACAGTGGGAAAGTGTGAAATAAAGAAAAAAAAATGTGAATATCCCCCAGAGGTCTTATATGAAGTCATGGGGGACATAGATAGTAAAAAACACAATTACATACATAAGTAAGACAAAATAACACAATAAAACAACAATACATACATAAGAAAGAGAATAACACAAAGCAGACGCCAACAAAAACCGTCGCCGTATGCGCCCTATAAACCACAACCATACATACTATATATCAAAACGTCCGAAACAAATAGAGGAACCCAGTCCCATACTTTATTTTAGTGTAAATATAAAAAATAATTTTAAAAAAAATTATAAATGTTAAAAAAACTATTTTTTTTTAGCTTTTACCCCCAATAAAACTAAAAAATGTAAAAAAAGTCAATGAAAAAGATATATGTCGCGAAAAAAAACGCAGCAAAAATAATTTTGGTAGCTAAAGGAAAAAAAATAGAGCAGTAAAACCGCCACATGGGTAAAATGTAAAATCCCTAAAAAGTGTCTGGTCCTTAAAGGAGATGTCCCGCGCCGAAACGGGTTTTTTTTTTTTTTAAACCCCCCCCCCCCGTTCGGCGCGAGACAACCCCGATGCAGGGGTTAAAAAAACCACCCGCACAGCGCTTACCTGAATCCCGGCGGTCCGGCGTCTTCATACTCACCTTCTGAAGATGGCCGCCGGGATCCTCTGCCTCCGTGGACCGCAGCTCTTCTGTGCGGTCCACTGCCGATTCCAGCCTCCTGATTGGCTGGAATCGGCACGTGACGGGGCGGAGCTACACGGAGCCGCTCTCTGGCACGAGCGGCTCCATAGAAGACTGCTGAAGACCCGGACTGCGCAAGCGCGGCTAATTTGGCCATCGGAGGCCAAAAATTAGTCGGCACCATGGAGACGAGGACGCTAGCAACGGAGCAGGTAAGTAAAAAACTTTTTATAACTTCTGTATGGCTCATAATTAATGCACAATGTATATTACAAAGTGCATTATTATGGCCATACAGAAGTGTATAGACCCACTTGCTGCCTCGGGACATCTCCTTTAAGGTACAAAACAGCTTGGTCAGTTGCAGCGACCACCACTAGATGTCACTGCACTGATACCTTCCATATAGCCTGTGTCAGATGTACAGCAGAGCACACGGGTCGTGAAGAGTCGTGTATAGTGTGTTCTTATTATATCACATGTACCTACTGTGTGCCGGCTATTAATGATGTATGCTGCACCTACTGCGTACGGTAAAATGTTCCTCGTGTATTTTCAGCGCTTTCCTTTGTCATTCTGGATCCCCACTTCTGAGATCTTGCTCTTACCTTTGCTTGATAATTAATTTTAGTGTTTAAGAAGATCATTCGCCTTATAATATTTCTCTATGAGTCATAAAAGCAGCATTTACAATGTGCAAAAGGGTAAGTGCTGAACATTTCACACAATTAATGACGCGTCGGCGATGACAGCCGTGGACCATTATTAACCACTTTGTCAGTCCATCTTTTCTACTTACTGGAAAACCTCAGTATGTAGCATCTAAATTATTGATGCTTTTCCTGTACCGTTTCCAACGATTCTAATACCTCTCTCCATGATTGTTTTACTTGACCAGTGTGTTCGGTCTCCATAATAAACTACCCACTGGGGTTTGTTAAGGGGATGTCCAAGGTTAGAAAAACATAGCTGCTCTTATCCAAACACAGCGCCTCCCTTGTCCGTGGGTTGTGTCTGGTATTGCAGCTCAGTTACCTAATGAGCTGAGCTGCAATACCACACACAACACTATGCACAAGGGAGGTGCTGTGTTTGGAAGAAAGTAGCCATGTTTTTCTAACCTTGGACATCCTGTTAACTTTTTCCACATGGTTCTTATGACCACGTCTAGTTGATCAGTGTCCTATACTAGTCCTACAATGCTTTGATTGGCCAGACCTGCTCACGTGAGCAGTATTTAGTGTCTTAGACTACCAGTGCATTACCAATATCCTGTGTCAGAGGAGCGCTGCAGCCATCCTGTAGGGACATCTCAATGTAATGGCCATAGACTGCCTCTGAGTGCATAGAGGGTCCCAGAATAGGCAGATATTACATGAATCTCTGGTGTTAGTGAGATAATCTGTATTTAAAGGGGTTGTCCAGTTGCCAGACAACATGCCCCCAAAAAGTTAAGGATCTTTGAATGCAGCAATGCAAAAAAAATCCAGTAAATAAGGCATTTTATTGTGCAAAAGTGGACAAATTTAAAAAATATAATCTTGGTAATATTGTAATTATACTAAACCGCAGAAAAAAGTTAGCATGTCATTTATACTGCATGATGAACGCCGAAAAAATAGAAAAAAAAACAATAGCAGAATTGATGTGGTTTTTTTTTACCCTGCCCTATAAAAAAATTAATAAAAGTTGTACAATACCTTATATCTACCCCAAAATGGTACTAATAAAAAGTACAGCTTAGCAAGAAAAATCAAGCGGTTAACGAGGTTGTCCAGCTACCAGACAACATGACCCCTGTGCTAAAAATAATAAGAGGAGAAGTACTTACCTGTTCCCTGCTGCTACGATCCAGCAATGCAGCCCCGCTGTGGTCCAGGCATTTGTTGTGAAAGATGATGTCACTGAAAGTCAGGTGACCGCTGCAGCCAATCAGAAGCATCACAACTTGTTCTCCTGGCATTGAGCGTTCACATCCTGAGTTTGATAAGGTGATGCTGCAGCCTCTGATTGGCTGCAGTGGTACCTGACTTTCAGGGACATCATCTCTTACAGCAAACACTGGGACCACAGCGGGGCTACAGTGCTTAATGCTGTAAAAAAAAACTCCCACAAAAATAATGGCAGAATTGATGTGTCTGATACACTTCAGCTGGTATTTCCCCCATTCATTCTGTAAACATCTGGAAAGTTCCCTTAGAGAAGATGGACGCTGTTCATATTTCCTGCCTGGATGTTCCAGTTCATCCCAAAGATGTTCAGTAGGGTTCAGGACGGACTCTGTGCAGCCGGTCCAATCATGGAGCATCCATATACTCAAACCAACGTAACACAGTGTTGGATTTGTGACAAGGCACGTTGTCTTGTTGGAAGTATGGCCGACCATTCCCAGAGTATTACCACACTGTCAGCAGCACATTATTGTCTAGAATGTCAGGGTTCACCTCCGTGGTCATGGTTCTTGTCACTACAGCCAATGGACCAAGACCATGGCACGTAACACATCCCAAGACATAACGGAACCACCGCCTTAATCAACTGTTGGCACAACACACTCGGCAGAAGCCGTTCCCCATCATCCTCCACACCCAGGTACCTCCATCTGATGACGACTCTCCTTGTACCATTGTAGATGGGCCGATGCATCTTCTTTGAGAGGACTCACTAGACGTTTGCAGTATGAATGGTGGGAAATGCCAGCTTATCAGACGTTAGTAGAAAGTATACCAGGGAGAGTTTCTGACGTCATTAGGGCCAAAAGAGCCCCACTAAGTAGTAACATATGGAAATAAATACTATTATTGATTCTTGCTCAGGGGTCCAATCACTTTTGTTAGAATAGTGCAGTTTCCAGTACTGAATGGATTGTGTGTTCCTGACCGTCCACCACTGTCTGCTGCTCTCTAGGTTCTACCTCTTACAAGGCTGCCATCCGAGAGATAAAGCACTTTTTCCCTGACGGCCTCATCTGTGATCACCAGTCCATTGTTCTAGAAGCAGAACAGGTAAATGCATCCTTTTTTTTCCCTTCCTCTCCTGAAAATCTCCTTTCCGGGATCCGTGCCAAATAAAGCCTGACTGACCTCTTTTAATTCTGAGATTGACCCCATTTTAAAATCTATCAGACCCGACACACAATGGAGGAAATGGAATGTATTACTACGGGAAAGCATCCTAACAATATGCTGCGAACCACTGAGGTATGAAACATGCCATGCCTCATGCCTCGCTGACTTTACTGTTTATTGAATTTGTAGGATGACTGTCTCCTCTGCCTATAAAATGGCTGATTGTACCGTGTCACCAGTAACTACCGGCCGTATTTCAGAGTTCCTCTGTTCTTTTTAGCTAATGCTCCAAATAATGGGCAACTTTCGGAAAATCTTGACTTTATACATGGATTGTGCCTACACTGACTAATCACATCATTAAAGATACTGGTCCTTATTACGATTAGCGCTTTCCTGTATGGAAATTCTCCCCGTGACCCCGGAGAGCAGCATAAAATCTATGACAAGTTTTCCGTGGATCAGTTTCAGTGTGAATCCACATTAGATGGGAAAATCCAGCGATCTGAGGGACTTCCAACAAGGCCGGGTCATCGATGCTGGACTAGCTGGTGCCAGGATGCCACTGCCAACTGCGTGGAGTTTTCTCATGCAGCGGTGGGGAGATTATACTGAGAATGGATTCACTGAGGAAAAGCATCAAGCAGAAGGGAATCCTGTGGACGGAAGCAACTTATCATTCAAAGGGGTCAAAGGAGGATGTCAAAAATTGTTCTGACCAACAGGCACTGTACACTCGAGCAGCTGAATACAATGTTTGGTGCTCCAACTAATACGTCCAAACGTACAGTTCGGCGTTCTTTATTACGGATTGTCTATAACAGCAGATAGCCAGTTCCAGCACCATTGTGTCTGAGAGAAGCAGGAAGATGAGACTCAAGGGGGCAAAAAAAGAACACAAAACTTGTATCACTGAGCAGCGGAAAAACATCACATGGTCAGATGAATCTAGGTTTCTGTTGCTCTTCTCTAATATGAGGTCAAAATTTGGCACAAGCAGCATGAATTGATGACTCTTCCCTGTCAGCTGGTCAGAACATGTCAGCACGGCTATCTAATTTGCAGCAACTACAAGAAACTTCCTGTCCGCAGGGGCCGATATACCTGCAAAGCAATTTCAACACCTAGTGGAATCTCTGCAGTTCTGAAGGCCAAAGAAGGTCCAACATGCTACTACATGGGGGTCTGTATTAAAGTGACCATTCAGTGTATATTTATACAGATGTATGGCTTACATCTGTATGACCGTGCACAATCCTATGTATAGATGACGGATACTCTTTAAGTTCCTAGCAAACCCCAATGTCTAGACCCCGCAATGGATAAACCTCATTGATTTTCCTCTATAAGTCAATTTCCGGGAAGAGTTAACGCAATTACACAAAAATTGGCTGGGAATTGGGCTACCAGACAGACTGCACAGCTTTTCGGAACATACCATGAGACTTTTGCCCAAAATAGCTACCATGAAAGTACAAGGCGTATGCTGATATTTTTGGTCGTCCTGGATTAGTTAGAAAATGACGATTCTGCAGTCAAGATATATATATGTGTGATTTACAGTCAATGTCTATATCTGATAGCACACAGCTGTGCCCACATGGTTACATGCCCAGGGGACCTTAATGCTGAGAAATATGTGATTGTGCAGGTCCGGTAATTATTTACATGCTGAAACTGCACAGCCGGCCTTCCTTTTATATAAAGCCATTACCTGGGTTTTCATGGGGAATGGGCTGATGAACTTGTGACGGGTTGATTCATGTGATACTTTGTGTACTTCTGCTGTCAGCATGGGCAGTGAGATGTCCTTCACCTTTACACCATAGGAGACTTCTCTGCAAATTAAACTGGCATGAACCGTTTTATCCAGAGCCATTCCAAACGATATTCCATGTGACTCGCGTTATCGCCCCCTTCCCTAAAAAGTCTGCACTTTTATGTATTCACTCACAAACACTTGAAAGGAAGTGCTAAGTAGGACAGCCCCTTCACCTAAATAAAAAAAATAAATCTTGGTATAGCGCCAACTTATTCAACATCACTTTCAAGTCATTTTATTTATTACTCCCACCAAGCTGGGTACTCCTTTTACCAACCTTGGAAGGATGGAAGTCTGAGTCAACCTTGAGCTACCTGAACCATGTGGAGATTGAACTCACAATCTTCAGGTCGTGAGCGAGAGCTTAGGACTGCATTTCTGCTGCCTTAGCACTCTGCACCACACTCAAAGGCACAAGGGGGTTCACTGATTGGATCCCCAAAGTGCCAATCTGTGGGCCAGGTCTAGCTAAAGAGCCCATAAAGGGAGGTATAAATGGCTCACTTAGCGATTGCTCCCTTTGCCTCAGCAATACTAAGATGCCACATTTCCTGACCCCTCTTATAGAAGAAGTACGGTACTATATAAAAATTAACTCTCCTACAG
Source organism: Eleutherodactylus coqui (assembly GCF_035609145.1). Classification (NCBI taxonomy): domain Eukaryota; kingdom Metazoa; phylum Chordata; class Amphibia; order Anura; family Eleutherodactylidae; genus Eleutherodactylus; species Eleutherodactylus coqui. Next base: position 136,669,799 of record NC_089844.1, read on the forward strand.
TTGGTTACCATTGACTGTTGACACAACACACTTAGGCAAAAGGTATTCCCCAAGCTTCTCCACACCCAGGTATATCCATCTGGTTTGGAGATGAAGTAGCGTGACTCCATAGAATGTTTTTCTTTAGTGACCTGGACTAGCACTACAGAATAGAAGTACTTTTACCTGCAAGTTAAGAGCATCTGTTCTAACTACCAGTTCATTTAACAAAATAGGTATGCTGGAATTTATTTAATAAGAAAAGGGGGTCAGGATAGGAACTGAAGAGTTAAGGTTGTTTAGGCACCATTGTAAATCACATAGGAGCTGAGCTGTCAAGTGCCCGGATTGAGTAAAAAAGAGGATGTTTCTGGCTCATTTCGTGTTGCGCAGTTAGAAATTAGAAGTTATGGGAGACAGAAGTCAAGGGGGAGTTTGGAGGGAGTCTGTGAAGAGGTCCGTCACAGTGGAGAGAGATGGAGATCGAGAAGCATGGGGAAGGAATGGCTGCAGCTAGGCTTCCTTCTCCTCTGTCCTGCTGTAATTAGAGACGCGTTATGTAAACTTTAACGCAATCCTGTGTGCAGCAGCTAATAAATCACCCGGACGCTGAGAAACTGTTTGTTTTCCCAAACCTGAAGTCCGTTCAAGCCAGCTCTGCTTTCTTCCGGACAGCAAGACAGACACAAAGCTTCAGGCAAGCAGTAGAGAATACTCATAGGAGTTTCATGAGTACTAGAGAAAACTTGAGCACAGTGTTTCATGGTGGGTAATTTACTGTTAGTCGGAAGAAAGAGGCATTTTCTAGTCAGTTCTCTCTCTATAGCTCTCTCTTAGCGTAGATGCTGCCACCTCAAAGTTTGTTTATCCGCGTATAAAGTGTTAAACTGTATATATGCAAGTTGTATATGGAATTTTCGATGCTTAATATTAATGCAGACAGCCGCATGCCTGAAAGTAAATGGTGTGTCTGTCATTTACCTACATATGTGTGTTAGTCTTATTTTACTACCAAGTGCTTTTAATCCAGGCACTGGCGTCACGATCACCTAGTTGTCCAGATCCTGTTGTATACCTTCAATGGTGCGCAAGATTACAAAGAGTGTGCTGCACTCATTGCCACCGTCAGAAAGTGCAGGCTTCTTCCTGCATGTTGCAAGATTTGGCGTTACGAACAGGATCACAAATTCTGTGACCTTTTTGAGCAATTTAAAGGGCCAGCATCCCTATTTTTAAAAATTGCCCAAGTGAGACGAAATGCAATCTTCCCCCTAAAGCCTAGAAAAGCCCTCTAGCACCTTTGAAAATATCAGATTCAGAGGACGGAGCAGTCTAAGCTCTGCAACAGCTACTACCGTTACTCCAGGTACTTCCGCTATGATGCCTCTAACTCTATCCTATTATCCAGGTGCTCATTGGTTACCCTGCTACAAAGGAGAATTACACAACCTAAGAGAGTTTCGCAGCAAGATGAAAGTTATGTTCAAACTGTATTCCGTAGCCACAGAGCAGCAGGTAGAATCCCTGATAGGACTCTTAGAGGGAGCAGCCACAGGGGAAACTAAAACCTGGCCTAAGTCTCAGAAAAGAACTGTAGAACAGATATTTGAGAGACTCCAAAATATTTTTGAAACCTGTATCGCTTCAGAAGTAAAAAAGTGATTTTTTTTTTTAATGGGAAGCAGCACTCAGGGGAATCCCTTCGGGACTATGCCCTATTTCTTCAGGAAGGGATGAAAGCCATAGTTCATGCTTATCCGTGAGAAGCTGACACAGCTGACAAAACGCTACAGGAGCAATTTATTGAAGGGGTGATCTCCGAAGACTTCCAGCCTATTGAGAATGTTAGCAGTCCAATCCGCAGCTGACAGTTTTCTAGATTTCAAGGAGTTAGTCATTCGGGTAATGCGTACAGAACCTATAGCTACAGAGATAGAGACTCCTGACACCTTTGAAGATCTACTGGGAGAAGTCAGATCCCTATGATGCGCCAAAATACAAATTTCGTTCCAGACCACCCACGCAATAAGTATGAAGTTCCACAGAGCCAGCAAATAGAAACAATACAGAAACAACTGGCGGACATAGTGTGGGGTGTGACGACTCTGTGTCAACAGATGGGGGAATTGGAGAGGCATGTTCTAATTCCGGTTCCGTCATCCAGGATCACTTGGAAGCCCCACGTCCATATTCTCTTGAGCCTTCTCAGCCTCCTGCCGAAACATTCCAAGGAGATAGAACCAACTCTGCCTGGAAAAAAAAAAATGTTTCTGTACACATTGCAGGCATACAGGACATGCCTCCATGGAATGCCTGAGTTTAAAAGGTCATCCCCAAGGTCCAAAGACCCCCACCTGGGAGGAAAGAAAGTAGGTCCTGCTCAGAATTATCAACAGTGGATGTCCATATATGTTGGCCGCTGCCCTGAGATCCTACTAACAGTAGATTGATGCACCCATTTCAGCACTCATAGACACTCTTAGACATTATTTGAGCGATACTAAGACCCTGCAATTCTCGTGCAACTCTCAGAACACTTCTTGGATCTTATCGCTACAAATGGCAAACCCATACCAGTAATAGGATATTGGGAACCCACTATCTGTGTGGGACAGACCGAGCTAGTACAGCAGGTTGTACTGGTGATTGATGTAATAGAGAGAAATGCCCCGCCCATGATCCTGGGGATGAATGTGGTCAGAAATTGTTTTGGAAAAATTCTTGAAGCTCTCCAGAGTTAAGTCACCTTCGCTTCCCAAGCCCAACAGAGAGTGCTGAGGAAGACTATTAAGGTTCTTTTTGCCCAACAGAAATTCACAAACCCTAGAGGAAGAGTGAGAAAAGCAAGGATCAAAGATTGTAAGACCCCATGGAAATATGTGAGGCGGAATAGAGAGAGAGAGAGAGATCAAATAACTGATGATGGCATTTGTTCACCCCCCCGGGCCGAGCAGGAACAATCTGCATTTGTATCTGGACGACGAGAGAAAAGAAAACAAAGAAGAAAACCATTATGGAACTATAATGGACATTTATCGTTTAAAACCCTCTTTGTTTATAACATAACCAGAATACGAGATGGAACTTACTGAACCTAAGCTACTCATATATACTGGGCCAATTGTTAAGAGAGAGACCGAGGGAGGGAGGAGGGAAACAGTTATGTACAATGATGACTGATATTATATTTGAAATATGTAAAAGAAAAGTTGGAAATGATCAATAAAAAATATCTAATTTAAAAAAGATTGTAAGACCCATTATTGTACCACCTGGCACAAAGATATTGTTGTGGTGCCAGACCAGACCCAGTTTGCATGGAGAAGACTACTAAGCTCTTATTGAATCCATACACACTGAAGAGCACCCTTTTCTGATAGCGGCCAGGAGTTTGGCAACTGTTTCCGCGGGTCGAGTGCTTGTTAGAGTCCTCAATACGGGTGACACTGCTGTTGCTCTAAGGAAATACTGTGCTGTAGCTCAAGTGTCCTAACTCTAGCCAGACAATGTCCTAGACTCTGACCATCTTACCCTTCTACAAGCCTCTCAGCGGACAGAGAAGGCGTCTTTTTCCACTAAAGCACCCTGGTGGTCTAACCTTCATGTGAGTACTCCTGAAACCTCAGAGAAACAACGAGAAAGAGTACTAGAAGTAGCTCGCCAAAACCACACAGTTTTCAGCAAACATGCCACAGACTTTGGTCAAGTGAAACACATAACTTACATTGTCCCCACGAATTGTCATCCTCCCATCAAAGAGAGATATCGACCTCTGAACCCTTCTTCGTATCAAACTGTGAAAGGCATGATTCAAAACATGAAAGACGCTAATGTGATCAGGGATAACTATAGTCCATGGGCAGCTCCCTTAGTGTTAGTTAAGAAAAAGGATGGCGGAATTAGATTTTGCGTAGACTACCGTAAGCTCAACAACATCACTCATAAGGATGCATATTCACTAACCCGAATCAAAGAAACACTTGCTGCGCTAGGCTCTGCTGCTTATTTTTCCACTCTTGATCTCAGCGGGTATTCACAGATTCCAATGGCAGAACTAGATCGTGAGACGATTGCATTCAACTGCATGCCTTTTGGACTATGTAATGCTCCAGGAACTTTTCAGAGACTTATAGAAAGATGTCTAGTGCATAAGAATTTTGAAACCGTTTTGCTGTACTTGGACAATGTCACCATCTATTCTAAAACCTATGAGGAGCACCTGGAACATTTGGATGAGGTGTTCAAGATCCTGATCAAGCATGAATATAAAGTAGAACCTTCCAAGTGTAATTTCCTGCAGAAACAAGTTCACTATCTGGGGCATATAGTTAGTGCAGGAGGAGTGATCCCTGACCCTGAAAAGATAGAAGCAGTAACTAAGTAGCCTACACCAAAGACGATCAAATATGTACGCAGTTTCTTAGGCTTTGTAGGATACTGCAGGAGGTTTATCCCAAAGTTTGTCACTATTGCAGCTCCTTTACAAGAACTACTGAGAGGGCATCCCAAAATTCTATCACGTAGACCAGTAGCTATACACTGGGGAGGAAAACAGTTATAGCTTGCCATTTCACCTGTACACTGATGCTAGTCTTCAGGGTTTAGGTGCAGTACTCAGCCAAGTGCAAGATGAGCAAGAAAGAGTCTTCGCTTCACCAGTCAGTGCCTCAGAAGTACCAAAAGAAATGACCAGAGCTACAGTGCCTTCAAGTTGGAATTCCTGGCAGTGGTTTGGGCCATCACCGAGAGATTTAAAGACTATCCTGCTTCAGCTACCTTTGTGGCCTTCATTGACAAAAACCCCTTAGCTCACCTGAACACTGCCAAATTGGGTGCTTTAGAGCAACGGTGGGTCTCCCGTCTTGCCAATTTTAACTTCACAATCAAGTTCCGCGCTGGAAAAAGTAACGATAACGCTGGTGCATTATCCCATTTGCCTTACGCTAGAGACTGTACAGATGACGACAATGATCAATGGGAAGAAATAGAACTACCCGATTTCGGTGCCAAAACTGCTTGTCTGAACGCTCTTCAAGCCAAAGACACCATACCAGCAATACAGAAAGAAGATCAACAGTGGTTCACTCTGCAAACAGAAAGTCGAATCTTTGGTGAACTCTTAGACTACCTTTCTTCAGGTATCACCCCCACAAGTATTAGACAAGGCCATCCAGATCGAGAACTGCAGCGACTATGGAGACAAAGAAAGAGACTGTTCCTTAGAAGAATTGTGTTATGTGGAAACTCTGTCCATCATGTTACTGGTCACACAGTGCAACAAATATTGATTACATGGCGAGAAACAAGTATGATTCTGACCGGTTACCATGACAAATCAGGACATTTTGTTATACAAAATACTGAAGCCACTATTTGTAGACATTTCTATTGGATTGGTATGAGAGCGGACATGGTGCCAAGAGTGTACAGTGTGCGAAACCAGAAGAAGAGTCAAAGCAGACCAAAGAGCTCTTCTACATCCCATCGAATCCACGTGACCCCTCGAGATTCTTGTCATTGACCATCTAAAGACTGAGCCTAGCAGAACCGCTTACAGCTATTTTCTCACCGTGATCGATTACCACACAAAATACACCATTGCAGTCCCCATGAAAATCTTAAAGGGGTTGTCCCGCGGCAGCAAGTGGGTCTATACACTTCTGTATGGCCATATTAATGCACTTTGTAATGTACATTGTGCATTAATTATGAGCCATACAGAAGTTATCAAAAGTTATTCACTTACCTGTTCCGTTGCTAGCGTCCTCGTCTCCATGGTGCCGTCTAATTTTCAGCGTCTAATGGCCAAATTAGACGCGCTTGTGCAGTCCGGGTCTTCTGCTCTTCTCAATGGGGCTCGGTGTAGCTCCGTGTAGCTCCGCCCCGTCACGTGCCGATTCCAGCCAATCAGGAGGCTGGAATCGGCAATGGACCGCACAGAATAGCTGCGGTCCACGGAGGTAGAAGATCCCGGCGGCCATCTTCACCGGGTAAGTAAGAAGTCACCGGAGCGCGGGGATTAAGGTAAGCGCTGTCCGGTGTTCTTTTTTAACCCCTGCATCGGGGTTGTCTCGCGCCGAACGGGGGGGGGGGGGTGTTGAAAAAAAAAAAAAAAACAGTTTCGGCGCGGGACAACCCCTTTAACTGCAGAAACCACTGCCCAGCTGGTTTGGAAAAATTTCCTTATTCCCTACGGAGGTCCAGAGAAGATCCTGTCTGACAGAGGTTCCACTTTGGAATCCCAATTTTTCCACAAGCTATGTCAACTGTATGGTTGTAAGAAAATGAGAACCACCGCCTACCATCCTCAATGAAATGGACTTTGTGAGAAAGAGAATCAAACTATTCTTAGATTTTTTAGAACAATTCCTGCCGACGAAAGAGCCGACTGGCCAACACTCCTACCAGAATTAGCCTTTATGTACAACAACACGCCCTACTGTTCTACTGGCTGCACTCTGTACTACTTAATGTTTGGACGGCCAGGCAAATTACCCCGCAGATCTAGCGCTTGGAATAAAACCCACAGATGAGGTTAATCCTTTGCCAACCACTGATTGGATACATAAGCATCAAGGGAGACTTCAAGAATCACAGGAAATTGTTCATGCCCACATGAAGGAAGCAGCAAAGTGACTCCGACAAAAATGCTAAAGCTACTCCATTCAACTTTCATGATCAAGTCTGGCTACAGAAACTTCCATGGACTGGAAAATTGGATTCTATATGGGAGCAACAGCCTTACACCGCTTTGTCCAAACCCTATGCAGATAAAGGAGTGTATTAAATTGGACAGAAGAATCAGCCATCCAAGATCGTACATCTGAACAGACTTAAACGATGTTCTTTACCACCCCCACCTTCAGAAGACTCTGACAATGAATCAGATGTTGCCAATAGAGAACTTGACCTAACTTTGGATACAAACAATGCAGTCCCTTCACTATTTTATTTCAATAGTCCGTTAACCTGGTGTCTGATGTCCGGCTTGATGTTACCACTTCACCAGCCAAGTCCACAACCTGTTTCTGATCGTCCTATGCCCCGAGGAAGATCCTCAGCAATCGCAGTGCTGGTCTGTAGACGGTCCACAAGAATCACCAGAGGACCGCCCCCAGCTCGTTATTGCGAGTAACTCTTTATTTCTTTATTTCTAGTGGAGTTTGTTTTTGTTCTTGATTTTTATTTATTTTTTGTCTGTTTTTCCATTTCTTCCTTTGAATTACAATTTGTTTCCTCCCTCGACTTACAAATGCAGAGACTTTTTTCTTGAGAGACTACTCATAGACTATTTCATAAGTTTTGCACCCCAAGAGACTACTTGGCGATAACGTTCTAAAATTTGCACCCCAAGAGGCTACTTGGAGAACTTTGTTTTTCAATTAAATTGTTGATTATGCTTTTTTCTTGCTCTTTGCCTTAACTAATCATCTCTTTCAAGCTACCTCATCACCAGCATTAATGGACACTCAATAATTTCAGTTGTGATTCATGATTTGACTAATTTTCCCTCTTTTCCAGGTTGTACAGTGGACAGCTTGTTTAATATGTGTACTGCATTTTTTGCTAAAAATGTAATTGCATAATGTAGTCTTTGGGGAGAAGTAGAATGTATAGACCCCATAGCAGTTTGAGGCCAAGGGTTCTACCGTAGCTCAATCTATTGTCCCGGGAAAAACTAACAAATTCTTTCTTTAATATCAAGCTGCCAGATCAAGCTGTCAACTCAAACAGAGCTTCCGACTGGTAGGGGACAAGCCAAGGACGGCTTTTGTTTTTGCAATTGGGAATCTGTAGTGACCTAGACTGGCACTACAGAATAGAAGTACTTTTACTTGCAAGTTAAGAGAATCTGTTCTAACTACCAGTTCATTTAACAAAGTAGGCATGCTGAAATTCATTTAATAAAAAGAGGGAGCCCGGATAGGAACTAAAGAGTTAAGGTTGTTTAGGCACCATCGTAAATCACGTAGGAGCTGAGCTGTCAAGCCCCTGAAGTGAGGGGAAAAGGACGGGGTTTCTGCTTCGTTTCATGTTGCACAGTTAGAAATTAGAAGTCTTGGGAGACAGAAGTCAAGGGGGAGTTCGGAGGGAGTCTGTGAAGAGGTCAGTTGCAGTGGAGAGAGCTGGAGATCGAGAAGCAGGGGGAAGGAATGGCCGCAGCTAGGCTTCCTTCTCCTCTGTCCTGCTGTAATTAGAGACACATTATGTAAACTTTAAAGCAATGCTGTGTGCAGCAACTAATAAATCACCTGGACGCTGAGAAACTGTTTGTTTTCCCAAACCTGAAGTCCGTTCAAGCCAGTTCTGCTTTCTACCGGACAGCAAGACAGACACAAAGCTTCAGACAAGCAGTAGAGAATCCTCATAGGAATTTCGTTAGGACTAGAGAAAACTTGAGTACAGTGTTTCATGGTGGGCAATTTACTGTTAGTCGGAAGAAAGCGGTATTTTCTTGCCTGTTCTCTCTCTATAGCTCTCCCTTGGCGCAGATGCTCCCGCCTCAAAGTTTGTTTATCCATGTATAAAGTGTTAAACTGTATATATGCAAGTTGTATATGCAATTTCTGATGCTTAATATCAATGCAGACTACCGTGTACCTGAAAGTTAATGGTGTGCCTGTCATTTACCTACATACGTGTGTTAGCCTTATTTCGCTACCAAGCGCTTTTAATCCAGGCACTGGCATCACGACCACCTAATTCGATTAGTCATTCAGATCCTATTGTACACCTTCAATGATGCGCGAGATTACAAAGAGCGTGCTGCACTCATTGCCACCGTTGTACAGCTCCTCAGCCACTTCTTAGAAACCGCTCAGAGAGTGCAGGCCTATTCTTGTCACACATTGCACTTCTATTGCTCAACTGTACAATGATGATGCTCCCTGCGCTATTGTAGATGGGCCAATGCATTTTCTTTGAGGGAACTCGCCAAATGCTTGCATGATGAATAGAGGGAAATACCAGCTGAAGTGTATTAGAATTTGGTTGTAACTATGCCATGGAGAATATCCAATGTCATTGCGGCCAAAGGAGCCCCACTAAGTGTTAACATGGGAATAAATATTACTATTGATTCTTGCTCCGGTGTCAAGTACTTTTAGTAGGATCGTGTATACCCTACTAGGCTACTGTATGAACAAATAGAGAGTTCTAGTGCATTCATGAGGGTTCAGGCAGGCAGACTCCTACAGATTGTACAATTATGAGTTTGTTGCCCCTTGATATGAACTTTCATCTTTGTGTATCCGTTTATGACTATCTTATATTGTTATATTACAGTTTAGTCTTTTCGTTGTGACTGTTTATTACATCGTGTAACTGAGACGACTTTGCGACAGGCAGTTTATTGTTGGAAAATTGGGTCTTTCTGTGCATCCAGATTTCTTTGTAAAAGACCCAGTTTCCAGGCACCTCCAGGGTTCGGGCTAATCTGCTGTCTTGGCTTCCTTTACTGCTGCGACACGTCCTGAGGCTCGTTTTCTGATGTACTTACTTACTAGTGGCTTAATACAAAGGGACTGAAAGACATCAGAAAATCTTGCAGAGTGATATCCTTTGAAGAGTCACGACGTTCTTAATCATAGACTGTTCCCACATTATAAGACTTCTAAAATAAGGGGGGAGGGGGACACTTTTATTATCCTGTTCAGTCATTTTCTGGATAGTTGTCTCCTACATAGGTAAACAATGTTGGTAGCTACCACTAATACAGCTGCATTAACATTGCTTTGCCCATGGTAATGTCACATGAGTTATAGCAGTTCTGACTCATGAACCAGGAAGATTAGGATGTGCACTTGGATTTGTACAGAATTGCTGGCTGCAATCTGTAGTAACAGCTGTTGAAATGGCTATTCCCCTGTGGAGGTTCAAAATTTGAGACCTTCTTGCCAATCCCATGAACACAGTGCCACTGCCACCCACCTGCTTTGCAGGCATAAGCAACATGAATAGCACTGAGCTACAGTTAAATACACAGCGGGTGGCACAAGCTAAATTATGAAGAACTGGCGCTTAAAGGGGGTTTGCCAAGAACACTACCATTTCATGTGCCCTATGAATGTGATTGAGCAGGGTCCCCCTCTATGAGCTGGAAGGACCCCCAAGTTCTGCCCTTTCTGGCAGATTTTGAGCTGTTCTTGGATTATAGGACAACCATTTATCTGAATATAATCATGTAATACTACACTACCCTATGAAAGGTATTTGGACACCCCTATCAGTAGAATGGAGCGTGACTTATTAGCATGTCACGTGTCTTAAACCATGCTACATAAGAAGTAGACCCTTAGAGGTGTCAACCATAGTTTGTGATGGAAATTGCACATTATTGTACATATGGGTTATGCTGCTGCACACAAGCCGCCCATCACAAAGTGTAACGCATTGGTACATCTACAGTGGTGTAAGCAGCGTCGTCATTGGACAGTTGGACAATAGAAGAACGTTCTATGGAGTGACGGATCACACTACTCCATCTTCACATCAGATGGAGGTTCCTGGGTTTGGAGGATGATGGGGAACGGCTTCTGCCTGAGTGTGTTGTGCCAACAGTTAAGTACGGCGGAGGTCCCGTTATGGACGGGGATGTGTTACGTGGCATGGTCTTGGTCCGTGGGTTGTAGTGGCAAGACCCATGACCACGGAGGCATACCCTGACCTTCTAGACAATAATGTGCTGCTGACAATGTGGTAATACTCTGGGAATGGTCGGCCATACTTCCAACAAGACAGTGCGCCTTGTCACAAATCCAACGCTGTTTTACATTGGTTTGAGGATATGGATGTTCCACGATTGTTTCACCTGAACCCTTCTGAGCACATGTTCACCTTTTTATCCTCAGATCCCCAGGATGACCTGTGATGTCATATTTAACAGAAGAGCACAAAGACAGACGCTGAAGAATCAGCTCTGTAGCAGCGGACTGTCAGAGAAAATAGGTAACGGCTCTTACTGTGGCTGATGAAGAAAGCTCCTACTATACTGCTTCAAGAACACCTCAAGATAACATTACTTTAAACGGGTTTTCCCATGACTTAAAATTGCTTCACAACTACTTTGTACTTTCGAGTTGCTGCTGACCAGGACCTGTGACTGCTGCACCAATCACTGGCCACAGCAGTGACCTTCTATAGCCAGTGAATGGCTACAGCAGTCACAGGTCCTGATCAGCAGCAACCCGAAAGTACAAAGTATTTGTGGGAAAACCCCTTTAACCTCTTAACAACACAAGAAGGACGTTTACATCTTGGCTGCCTTGTACTTAATGCAACAGGATGTAAATTAATGTCCTGTGCATGGCAAAGACTCAGAAGCTGAACCCCCTCCCCGTCATTCTGCAGTTGGAGCCAGCTGTGACTGATAACCCACCTCCTGCTACACCAGCAGGGATCGATGAAAACCCCGATCCCTGCTGTTTACCTCTTACATGCTGCAATTTGGGTTGCCATCGTAACCGGAAGGCAGGCCATGGCATATGATTGCTAGCAATAGTGATAATACAGTACAAACATACTGCACTGTATTAGCCTAGCGATCATACGATCATGGTTTATGTCCCCTTCAGGGATATAAAAAAAATTAAAATTGTAAAAAAGAAACAAAAGTGTAAAAAAACATAGTAGCAAAAAAATATCTTTTTTGCCCACTTCCCCCCTTTAAAGAAAACAACAAAAAGACACGTTTGGTGTCATTGCATCTGTAACTACCTGTACAATGAATTGTTTATCGGGCACAGCAAAAACAGTTAAAACATTTTTTTAAAACTGAGCCGAAATGCTTATTTTGTTCATTTTGCTTCCGAAAAAACACCAAAAAAGTGAGCAAAAAATCCATATGCACCCCAAAATGGTACCAATAAAAACTACAGCTCGTCACACAAAAAAAAGCTCTCTTACAGAGCTCCGTCGATGGAAAAACAAAATGGTTATGGGACTTTAAATGCAGCAATGAAAAAAAAAAATTTTACGCAGAGGTGGAAAAACCTAAAAAATATAATTTTGACATTGTCGTAATCCTACCAACATGCAGAAAATAATCTAGCATGTAATTTATGCTGCAAGCCGTAAAAAAAAAATATTTAAAAAAATGGCAGAATTTATGTTTTTTTCTCTGTCTCCTTAAAATAAAAGTTATACAATACATAATATCTATGTATACAAAATGGTACCCATAAAAGCTACAGCTCGTCACGAAAGTAACAAGCCCCCATATTGTCATGTCGATGGAAAAATAAAAAAAGTTAGGTGTTTTGAAAAGTGGAGATGAAAATTTCCCCAAAAATTGTTGCATCCTTAAGCCCAAAATAGGCTGTGTCACTACGGGGTTAAAGGAGCTTTCCCATTGAAGAAATGTATCTCCTATCCACAGAATAGGGAATAATGTCTTATCATTGGAGGTCTAATCCTTGAGACCCCCGAATGCCCCATATGAACCGAGCAGTAGTGCAAGTGCATGACCTCTACTCCATTCACTTGGGAACTGACTGATCTCCATTCTCTGGATCATTGGAGATCCCAAGGATCAGACCTCCAATGATAAGACATAGGGGATAACTTGGCACAACCCCCTTTTATAGTTACAGGCCCAAATCCTGAGGCTGCACTACTGATTTGGATGACATGTCCTCTTTCTAATGTCTGCTTGTGTTTTTTTGTGATTCGGATCCACACCTGGTCTGCCTGACTGCACTCAGAAGGGGACTTCACCATCTCAGTAGTGCAGAGTTATAGTCAGAGAATTGGGGTATAAAACCCGTGGCTAACCCCTGGTAGCCAGGATATGTGTGCGCAGGGATCTGTCGCCCTCGGGGTTAATCGTACGGACCGCTGACTGTGTCAGTGACAAATGCTTGCAGCTTATAGTTTAAATATATGGAAAATGCAAGTCACATCCACAGTGACACGTGTGCCGGGCTAATGACGCACACTGGTGTCAGCATCCCTGCACAGGAACACAGCTGTCCAACACTTCCGCCACTATCAGCCTTCTTCAGGACCACGCGTTTCATTAACTCCTTCACTCCCAACAGATCGATTTCTCTGTGTTGCAGCTCGCCGACTCGTCTCCGTTTCCTATTCTGAACTAATCCCCGGTTGCAGTTAAATAGGTTCCCCGTACCAAGCGGATTAGCAGAATTATGTTTGTGTGTCAACAACAATAGAAAGTCTGTGCCGCAGTTTATTTCGAAATGTCTCGGGGCTACATTCACCCAGAGATGGTTTTTGGGGAGAGATGTGGAGCTGGCATAATTAAATCCTCATGTGTTCCACATTGCGGAGCTGAACTTTCTGAAATGAAATTACATTTTGTGATATTTTGATGAAAATGTGCTGCTGTGAGATCGCTGGGATTTCTAACATTTTGAGATTCTTTGCTGAAATGAAGTGTCAGGATATGACAAATAGTGGCGGAAGACAATGGGTATAGTCTGGTGCAAGGTACTGGCTGGTGCTATGTGCAGGGGTCAGGAAATGGGGCCGTGTTCTACAGACTATACTGGACTGTGGGGGTCATAGAACTGTCCTCTATGAAGGAGAAATGGGAGGATGTGTTATAGGAAGTCACAAGCTGGGGTAACAGGCTAGGTCATTGTGCAAAATCAAGAGAGGTTTACTGTACAGGGGTCACAAATAAGGATGGTTCACAGAGGTTACAGGATGGTGTAGTCTGCTAAGGATTTCAGGGTGGTGCAGCATGGAAAGTGTTGCAGGCTGGTGCAAAGGTTACAGTTCTGAGGACTATGCAGAGGAATTCAGGTGGGTGCTAAGGTTGCAGGCTGGTGCAGTATGCTAAGGTTGCAAAAATCTTCCAGCACTGCAACTTTTGGATTTATTGGGTCTGATGCTAGAGCGGTTTTCTCCTTCCCTGCACCTCCTTGTAATTTACGAGTATTGGATTAGGTGGTGATGAGCTGGTCTGCACCCTTATTTCTAAGCACAAATCTGCTAAAGTTACAGGTTGGTGCAGGGGTTATAGTTATGTACAGTGTGCAGAGGATTACAGGTAGGGTCACAGGTTACAGATGGGTGCAGTATGCTAATGCAGCATCCGAGGAGCAGGCCCACAGCTGAGGAGACAGCGGGGTAGAGATGTTAACCTTGTCGCGGGGCTCTTCCATCCCCTTCCCTGAGGGTAGCTCAGGACCCGACCCCGTCGACACTGGGGGAGATCACAGGAATAGTAACCGGGGGTTACCTGAAGTCCAATTGTCATTTGTGACACCACCGTTCCTTCTCCTGGAGTTGATCTTGTAGACGAATAAAATAGTCCGACACCAGAAGGATATACTTTTAGAACAAAATCGGGAACAGTCAATCTTGTCCATTTACTTAACTTCTCAATGAAGTCAATACCAAGTGTAGAAAACACAGCATACAAGACTTCTACCTCGGTGGAACTCACGGGGTATTGGAACAATCTACAGTCCAAGTTATCTGCAGGTCCTTTCACTCCCGGCAATTACTATTTCCACCGGAAAAGTACTCGCTCTTTCATTCTCGCCTTGCTAATAAGTGGGTCCATTGTCTCAGTGCTCAGCAGTAGTAAAGAGGATTCCTGGGTTGAATGGGCCCAGGCTGAGCATCAGGCAGTCATTCGGCCTCCTCCATACTCCACACACACTGATCTCTCTCCCTAATGTGTGTCTGTGTAGCTTACTGGGGTCAGAAACACCATCTTTTCTCCTTAGGGAGAGCACCTAGACGGTGAGTGAGGAGACTCAAAAGGCCATTCATGCTCCTCTGGGTAATATGCAAATAAGGGAGATGGAATAATACTTCCATAGTGCCACCCACTTGAAGGCAGCATTCCTTCAAGCGAAAGTTAGACTCTTTATACAAGCCTTGTAACAATGACTGGGAATGACCCAGTCATTGTTACAAGGCTTGTATAAAGAGTCTAACTTTGGCTTGAAGGAATGTTGCCTTCCTATAGGTGGCACTTTGGAGGTATTATTCCATCTCACTTATTTGCATACGTAGCTCACTGACTTGGACTCCTAGACTGACTGGACTTGACTTGCATTCTACAAACACATATATCAAGCACTATCACATGACCACAAACCATACATTTTCCACACAGGAGAGGCAGACATTAACTTTTTCAGTCCTGCAAATAGTAATACACATATATCTAATGCACTCTACAAACAAGACACTGACATGAGACAGACATAGAACATTCTAGAGGGGACCCCATTAACTCTGGGCCACTGCACTAAGGTTACAGGTTGGTGCAATAGTCACTGGCTGGTGCAGTCTTCTAAGGTTACAGGTTAATACAGTATGTTAACGTTACAGGTTGGTGCAGAGGTTATAGTTCAGTGCAATATGCAGAGGATTATAGGTTGATCACAGGTTACAGATTGGTGTAGTATGCTATGGTTAAGGTTACAGGTTGGTGCAGTATGCTAAAGTTGCAGGTTGGTGCTTTATGCTAAATTTACAGATTAATGCAGAAGTTGCAAATTGGTGCAGTATGCAGTGGTTGGTACCACGTTGCTTCTTTGTGTTGTGTTCATGGACAATGTACAAGGATCAGAAGCTGTTGAGTTGTACTAGGGTCGCAAGTGGGTGCATTCTGCAGGAATTGCAGGCTTGTACGACACATCGTGGTGTCACTCCGATGCATGGGGTTACATAGACTTGACTGTAGAAATGACCTGTAATACAATAGCAGGCCGCGGTATAACCCAGATCTCCCTGCAGTAGACTCTCAGGCTGTGCAGCACAGCAGAGCGGACTCTGTGAGCTCTACTACTCTGCCGTGCCGCCATTATTTCTTGTTTTTCCAACGATGAGATATAACTCCCAACCCCGAACAATGAGCGTGTCACTTTGATGTGATGTTTCTGCTGTTGTTCCCACGGCGGCGCACACATCATACTATTTTCTACATAATAATTATATCATCATGTCAATATTTAACGTCTAATGATCCAGACGCAGCGCCCGCTAATCACTTTCTAAATTCCATGTGACAGGCAGTTGGAGTGACACCATGTCATTCCCGGAGATCCCATTACTCTGGAAGGCGGAGTACAGTTAAGAACAATTACATTATTACACGCTTGCGTTAAGTAGTGTTTGTATCTGACTTTGACAATGAGATGTGTGAAATTCTCCTCTGCGTTTTGTATTGTAGGGACACCGTTCACCAGCGCCTTGTGTCAGACCACCTGCCTGCTCTTCCCTTCCCGCACACTAGGTGGCTCTTCACCAGCGTACTTACAAGGACTGGAGCAGCTGAGCAGCAAAGCGTTCCACATCACAGGGGCGCGACTCGCTCTGTTCGACCAATCACAGGCTCAGTTTGTTGCAGAGCTGTATAGTCTACAGGATAGCCTCTCTGCCAAGGTATCACTATCTACGGACTGTGCCATCTGTATGACTGATAGGCTCTCCTGACTTGTCTGTTTTAGTAAATACTTGTACACCCAATGAAATAAGATTGGAGCAATTTTTTCTTAGAGGTTTGCATTCTGCTGTTCCTCTGTTATTCATCCTGGAAATGTATGATTTGGTTGTCATGGTTGGACACTGTCCAATCAGTAGTGACAGTGTCAAACTGTGTAGGGAAGGACACGCGCCCATTAACAGGAGGAATGGTCATCAATTTATTTATACATTTCCAGGAAGAATAATAGAGGAGCTCCACAGGATTGTCAAAATATTGCCTGCCATTTTGCCTCCATAACATTGCCAAAAATATTGGCCCATAATATCACAATCCATAGGGCAAACATAAAAAATAGCCATAATCCACTCATTACAGTGCCTCAATTATAGAGCCACCAACCGTTTCATCTCAACATGCCAATACTAGTCCCCCCACAACATTTCCATTAATTGGTGCCCCCACAACATATATATTACTTTGGGCCTCACAGTTCCAGTCCTAGTGTCTCCACAACATATCTAGTTCTTTTGCCCCCACAGTATTTCCAGTACTAGTGCCCCCACAACATTTTCAGTACTAGTGCCCCCACGACATATCCATTACTACTGCCACCACAATATTTGCCGTACCAGTGTTCCCACAACATATCTATTACCAATGCCCTTACAGCATTCCCCATACCAGTGCCCCCACAAGATTTCCAGTACCAGTGCCCTCACAAACTTTCCATTGCTAGTTCCCCCACAACATTTCCATTACTAGTGCCCATACAACATATCCATTACCAGTGGCCCAACAGCATTTCTGGTACCAGTGCCTCCACAACATTTCCATTAATTGGTGCCCCCACATCCTATGTATTACTTTGGCCATCACAGTTCCAGTCCGAGTGTCTCCACAACACATCTAGTTCTTTTGCCCCCACAGTATTTCCAGTACTAGTGCCCCCACAACATTTTCATGACAAGTACCCCCAAACTTTATCCAGTATTAGGGCATCACAGCATTTTCAATACTAATGACCCCCCCCCCCCCTCGCCAGCAGAACCAGTATAAGAGTGCCCCTTAAAATTACCAGCCACGTTGCCCCTCTTACAGCATAAACTAGTGTCTCCAGGACATTGCAGGCCCATGTATTGTACTGTGCCACCTTAGGGCTTTTGAATGGTACATTTGCCTCATGCCTTTCCCATGACGGCAGCAGATTACTTTCAGAGTCCTTTCATTGTCCTTCATGAATATTCATATATAATATAATGCTTATAATATGTGTCATGTTCTTCGGACCTTAAAGGTCAAGGTCCCTCTAAATGCAGAATATTTCGGCTCCCCTCCCCCACACAGCATGGGGCATCGCTCACGGACTACATACATTAATGTCACATGCTCGCTCTAGGTGGGTGATTGCAGGAAATAGACAATATTAGTAAATCGGCCCCACTGTCTAGTAATGAAACAGATGTAGAATAAACAGATTTAAAATGCACCAGATTCATCACAATGATTCCGGATGATAGATCTGGTGATCTTTAGACCATCTAGTCCCACTTTAACCCCTTTGTGACTGCAACATACCTTTTTACTGACCTCAATAAACCTGCACATTTTTAAGGTGGCGGTGGTGGTGAATTATTACTGACAGCCAGGCTCCTGCTCTGCCTACCAGGATCGGTGAAACCCCAGATCTTGGCAGTTAACACCTTACATGCCACAATCAATAGTAACTGCAAGATGTAAGCAGATAATGGGGAGAAAAGGCTCTATCTGTCACCCATTGGCACCCTGCAGTGCAATCGCAAGTTACCAATGGGCTCCCATGGCAGCCGGAAGCCTGACAAAGGCATCCATGCCTGTGATGTAACTCAGCCTACTAGACCCTGCCTCTGACACACTCTAATAGGTTGCTGCCTATAGGTCTAATAGGTTGCAGGCTTAGTAGAATGCACTACATAAGTAATGCAGTGTACTATCCTAGAAATTGAACAATCACATAGTATAGAAAAGTTCCGTAAACTTTTATTGAAATTTTAAAAAAATCAGTTTAAAAAATAAACATTTTTCCCCACAAAAACACATTTTAAATGGATAAAATAACAAATATATTTTAAAAAGCAGCGGGTAATGGATATGGATATGGATATATCACATTCATAATAACTCAGACAATGAAAATATTTTACTATTTGTCTCACATTGTAAACGCTGTAAAAAAAGTAATGCCAGAATAGCTATTTTATGTTTCTTCACCAACTAAAAAGTGTAATAAAAAGCAATCAAAAGTCATGTGCACTTCATGGCTTATTCACATGAGCATATATCGGCCGCCGTTTTCACAGCCGTCTGATATACGCTACCATCTGATGCATTGGATTCCAATGCATAAGATCACACGGGCATATTCCCAAATATAGCAACGGACGCTTTAATGCTGGGCAGGAAAGATAGTCCTGGAAATATCTTCTTGGCCGGAATACATCGGCCACTGCATAGACTTCTTTGACAGTTGCCGGAGAAAGGAGGTGGGAGAAAGTTTAGCAATGTGACTGCTAAACTCCCTCCCCCTTCTCTCCTCCTCTCCGCCCCTTGCCGGCATTTTGCAATAGGAGGGGTGGGGGCGGAGCTAGTTGCTAAGCTCCCGCCCCCTCCTATTCCTGGCTGCTCACAAGGGGAGGGGGCAGGAACTTAGCATACTAGCTCCCGCCCCACCCCGCCTCCTCCTCTTGCTCAGAGCCAGTGAGGGAAGGGGGAGAGGGAGATAGCTTAACAGAGCTAAGCATTGCGGGCTCAGGCGTGTATGCAGCGGGCCAGGGCCATCTAAATGATAGCTTTGTGTGCCCGTGCACGCGTTTTTACGGCACCACAGGTGAACGTAAAAACGCCGTCTGTGTGAAAGAGCCCTTAAAGTGGTACCAATAAAAACTACAACTCTTCCCACAAAAAACAAGACTTCACGGAGCTCCACTGCCAGAAAAATAAAAATGCTATGAATCTTAGAATGCGACAATGCAGATTCAATTGTTCTTCTTTAAAAAAGTGTTTTTATTGTGTAAAAGTAGAAAAAAAATATTCAATAATCTAAATAAACCTGGTATCAGTAATCGTCATGATACATGTTATTTTTACCGATTGATGGACGCTGTAAAAACAAAACCCCAAAACAATGGCAGAATTTCTGGATGTTTTTTCCATTTCACCGCTCCCCCCTCCCCCCCCCCCCCAAAAAAGTAACAAAAACTTTTACAACATACTATATGTACCCCAGAGTGGTGCCATTAAAATATATAACTCATCCCCCCAAAAAACAAGCCCTCAGACGTCTACAGTATGTCAACAATTATGGCTATTACAATGCGACAATGAAAATAACTTGGTCCTTAAGGCACAAAATAGGCGGGTCACGAAGGGGTTAAACCATCTATTGGTTGGCTTAGTTTTTTGTGCAGTGTCACATCTAGGCTATGTTGCTTTTCACAAAGCCATGTCCCTTTGTTGAACGAGACATAAAGTCCCCAGAAGTATCTAAAACCCATGATAAATATGGTGCAAATCATGTAAGACAATTTTCTGGCACAATTTGCGCCTGAAAACGGCAAAAATTTCTATAGTAAATCTACTTCCACTGTCAGTTGGCTTCCTGGGCCGGTGCTCATAGATCTGATCTGATTTTTCCCGGGATTGTGGGAAATATGTTTCCATGTATACTATGCTATATCTAATTTGCATACCCTTTCCCATAAGCATTGCCTGGAAGACTCTATACACCAACTTGTGGTCTCTGCAAGGAGAAACTACACCCCCTGCAGGCTACCATTTCCAGTGAATGCCCCTATGCAAATTTATTAGAATGGGTCAAATTGTCAAAAGTATGATAAAACTGGATTGCTTTAAAGGGGTATTCCGGGTAATCTGCCACTCGGGACCCCCATCCATCAGCTGATCGCCCAACTTCATTCCTATTGAAATCAACTGGAGCATGCTTTTGGTCTCCTTCCTGCTTCTCTAAAGGCTTGTTCATATGGGCATATTTGCACAGTGTATTATATGTGTAATACGCTATGCTGAATCCCCAGTGATTTTACACTGGGGTAAACAGACGAGCTTACTTTTTACACGATTTTCCATCATGTGAAAAAATAAGCAGCATGTCCTAGTTTGGTACATATTACACACTGAAATGGCTATCTTTTCTCCTTAGGGAGAGCAGCTAGATGGTGAGTGAGGAGACTCAAAACGCCATTCATCCTCCTCTGGGTAATATGTAAATAAGGGCGATGGAATAATACCTCCACAGTGCCACCTATTGGAAGGCAGCATGCCTTCAAGCCAAAGTTAGACTCTTTATACAAGTCTTGTAACAATGACTGGAAAGGGCAAATACTCTGAAACAGCTGTCTGTGCATGGAGTCTGGCTTTGCTTTTAATTCCCAGTCATTGTTACAAGGTTTGTATAAAGAGTCTAACTTTGGCTTGAAGGAATGCTGCCCTCCAATAGGTGGCACTGTGGAGGTATTATTCCATCTCCCTTATTTACACTGAAATAGGGCACAGAAGTGAATGGGTGAGCCCGATTACACAGTGAATACACAGGGAACCTGCGTAGACTGTGCGCAAATAACCCAGATAAGGGACCAAATATGCAGAGAATAAGCATTTTATGGTCCATGAATACTCTGCATATTCACAGACCGAAATACGCTTACACCTGTGTCAAAGAGCCCTTCTGGCCAGGGCTGGACATGACATTCTGACCATAACACTAGCAAGAAGTCTAAGAGCAGCGCAGTGCTCCCATTGATTGCAGTGGGAGTCAAGGCTGTGCTCCCAATTTCTGCAGAGACCACTGATGACGACATCCGGCCTGCTGCAGTGACTGTTAAGAAAATTGTAGATCAATGTATCAGTTAATTATTCTATATTGCCTTGTAGAGCATGATACTGGTATGAGTAGTGAAAGGGTTAAAATATAACCCTTCTTTAGGCCTCCATGTCTTCTCAGGAAAGATGATAGTCTACTAGACCCCCCATGTATGCATATCTATAGACAGGAAGCTACACACTACAGGGGGTAAGTCTGTAAAGTATTACATGCATTCCTTTCTCCTGAATTCATAGTGGTCTCATTGTATGTAATAGATACACCCTAGAAGGTGTAACTTATGTTAATCATTTTTTATCTTAACCTATCATATATTCTATCCATTTTTGGAGGTATAATCTTTACTGTGATGTCATTTAGGATATAAATACTTTGTCCACCTCAGAATAAAGTAGAAATTATTTGATACCACATAAAGTTGGTTTGATTTGAATTTCTCCTGGGTCCAGACTTCTGCACGGGATCTGGGATCGTCTTCTCTTTGATAAACACATAAATTCTCCTTACATTTTTGGTCCTTCGAGCCGGAATCACTCACTGCAGAGGGAGAGGACAGCCTGGCTGTGAAAAGGTGGGTCTGAAGTACTCTCCGATCATTAAAAGACCTCCGTCTTGCTTAGACGTAATTAGAGGCCAGTCGGGCATCCTGTCTGAAACAGTGACGTTTTTCCGAACTAGCCGGAGAATTTGGAAGCCTCCCAGATAACGTGTAGTAAGTATAACAATGGTTAAACTTCTCTTCTCTCTTCTTCTTCTTCTTTATACTTTAGTGTTAGTAGAATTTACAATGTGTATTGTAAATGAGAGGCAAGTATAGACGAATGGGTTGCCAAAGGGGCAATAGCAGTAGTCTATGTGAGACCATAGCCATTGTGAGAAGGCTACAGGAAAGAATTAACTCCGTGCGACACGTAAAAAGTGGTTAGATGACGTCATGGGACACAGGGGTGTCCAGGAACTTTACTTCTTATCTTTCTATTACTTTCTCTTTGATATTGTGTTATAGAGTAACTAAGAATATGAAGAGGGCGGCCGCCTACTAACATAATGTACTATTTGTATTGCTGTCTTATATTGCATGAAGCGAATGTGTGAGTGATTGAGATGAGTGGAATAAATAAATAAATTAAAAGTTCTAGTTGTAAAGAATTATGTGATACAATACGGACAAAATCAGCTAAAAGATCAGCAGAAATACGGATTATCCGTTGCTGAAGTCTGGTTAAAAGAAGCCCCAAACTGTCACGCCCATATAAAAATAGACGCCCGACAGTTTGATGAACAATTCAAAGGGTTAATGGGGAGTTCCAATTGAATGAAAATAGAGAGAGCAGATAGAATAATTCTATGGCCAGATTGGAGTTCTGTAGAAGGAAATTAGAATGGGAGGGGAGGAGATGGTAGACCCCTTCCATAGTATAATCAGGGGGCTCGAGAGATGATCCTAATGCTGCATATAATCAGCCATTAAGGAACACGTTAGTAAGTGCAGTAAAGAAGGAAATAGGAGGTTATATAATGAGATACATAGTTACCCTGAGGATGGGATCGTTGCAGGATGTTTTGCAATATGCAAAACATGCAGAAAAGTGTTACAAAGAAAAGGGTCAGAAAGTGAGGTTTTTTTTATACAGGGAGAGGAATGTGATATGATGGTTCAAGAAAGTAAGAGAGGTCATTGGACAGCGAGAGGATGTGAAAGTAGAGACAGAGGAAGAAGCAGAGGTGGGATGCAGCTCGGGGATTTAAATGTGTGTTTGAATAATGGAAGTCTAGTGATTTTGCCTGAGAGTGCCCTGAGAAACAATGTTCTCAGCGACCTTGGGGAAAAATGACTAGGAGGGGTCGATGTACAACACTTGGAGGATCTCATGGCAATCTCCACTGCCTGAGATAGATCTCCAGGTGAATGGGCGGATGATTACTTTCTTGGTGGGCTAAGGAGCCACCAGGACATTAATACATCCCAATATGTAGCCAATGTTAAATGTAGTAATAGTCATATACTGGTAAGAGGGGTTAATGGCCGGACCCACAGGGAATCCCTCTCTGAACCAGTTATAACAGACCTAGAGACAAATAAGCCTGTGAAATGTCAGATTATATAGTCCCGAATATGTCCAGTAAATGTGTTGTAATGAGATATTATGATAAAATTAGGTATACCTTCACCAGGTACCTCAGGGCTGCTGTGAATCTCCAACAATTGTCTCCCAGGCTATGTCAGTACACTTAGCCCAGTTCCAGCCTCTTAGAGGTAGTCAGCGACTACTGCATGTTGGTAGCCAGCAGCAGACAGTGGAGAGAATTGTGGAGGGACACAGTCGCACTCTTGAGGTTTATTTATGAGCAAGGCCATAAAGTAAACATGTAGAAACTCCAATACGGTCAGCAAACGGTTAAATATTTGGGGTATAACCTGTCAGATGAAGGTAGGCAAGCAATTCTGGAGGTCCCAAAACTATGAGCAAATGATCTTCTTTTTGGGAATGAGAATGTTACGTGTGCTGCTGGGATTTGTTGTTCTATTGTGTTTCCAGCAGCACAGCACTCACAGGGTTAATGATTGAGCTGGCTGGGTGTGGTGCTGTCTGCTAGCCAATCCCCTGGTCAGTCTATATGGCCCCTCAGGTGGGCCGTCATGAATGCTTGTCTGGTGAGGGTTGCAGTGTGACTTGGTTCATGTCCGTTTGTACGTTTAAATTCTGTCAGTTTTGTGTTAGCTTGCTGTGTGTCCTGCTATCGGTGTCCTGTCCTGTTGCAGCGTGCGGTGTGAACGGTGTCCGGTTCTGCTGGACTCCTGGTTAGTGTAGGGACTAGCAGTGTAACCAGGAGCCGTGAAGTGGCCTGCTAGCTTTCAACATCTTGTACAACATGTCAACTAATACCTGGTATTTACGTTCAGCTTCCAATCTGTTACTAGTGGTTGTATGTTGTATGCAGTGTATTCTGGGTCTGTCATGTGGCATGTGAATGCATCCTGTTCTGGTGTGTGGCTCCTAGGATCAGCTAGGGCCCAGATCCGAAGACCGCTGGGCTGCCCTTATTAGGGCAATGTCCCCGCTTAGGTAGGGCCACTGTCATCCTCCCTTGTAGCACAGGGTCAGTTGCCTGAAACTGGTGTGAGTCCCGTGTGACCCTGGTGATACCCGTGTGCTCCCCTTTGGTCATGATCATGTGGGTTCCGTGCTTTGCCTGCCCACACGATCGTAACAGACAAACTTCTACAGCTCTTGGATCTCAAATTCTGCATCTCTGACAGCGCTTCTTACCAGAATCATCTATGATGACCCTCTGGCTGCAGCCGGCAGGATCCAGTGAGATGGGCCTCTGAGGAAGCCTTTGTCAGGTTAAAACAGACTCTGGTGGGCACATCAGTCTGGGGGGCTGCTGAACTACAGCAAGCCCTTTGTGCTAACTGTTGACTCAGGAGAAGGATATATCACCTCTGTGTTAACTCAGGAACACGGTGGAAAACAGACTGCTGGCATACTACTCTTGCAGATTAGATCCAGTGGCCGAGCGTTCCCAGCCTGTGTACAAGCGGTAGTCAGACCTTCTGCCACTATAGTGCTGTCCCCCCACACACTGAGTACCGCACGCAGTTAGTTATACTCATATCTTAGTCCTCCTAGACATCCCCTGCAGGACACTACTACTCACAGCCACACCTGACAACCTAGGGATGTGCTACGCTCCATCCATCCACCTTACTGCCTATTTCTTCAGACGGTCCCCCATACAACTGTCTAGGAGAGATGGCACATGAGGTGTTACTCAGACCAGATCTGCAGGATGTATCTCTTGTAGATGGGCTGTACATCTCCGTTAAAAAAAAAAAACAAAAACCAAACCTATCTTACCTAAATCGTTCTTCAGATGTGCAGCAGTTTTGAGCCATGGGCTGTGTCATGTCTCAACAGGGGGGATGGTGGCACTCATATGGACAGTGTTCACAGCCCAGGGGTTTACAAACTACTCTAAAAAAAAAAAATTTTGTCTTGTATTATTTGTGCTAAACAATGCAGAAGGGAGTATAAGACCAGGAGGGAACGCCGTCCTATACATGGGGGATGCTGGGAGAGCGCGGGGTGTAACTTCTATAGAAGGAGTGACGAGCGCCATACTGGTAGATCTGCTCCCTGACCTACTGACTGCAATCCCTGCTAGCCGTCATAAACCGCTCCTGCAGTCACACAGTTTCTGCCGTCACACGGCTAAATGTCTGACCATTGTCTATGTGTATAGCATCTCTCACATCTCCACCCCGCCATACTGTGCACATCTCCACCCCGCCATACCGTGCACATCCCTACCTCGCCATACCGTGCACATCTCCATCCCTTTACCTTCTGTATCCCCCTGTCTATGTAAGCGCTGCAGGATATGTTGGCGCTATACACAAAGATTATTATAGATGTGTGTCAGATGAGGGACTTGTTGGCATTGCACACAAAGGGGTAAGGTGTGGCTAGATGCTTGCCTGGCTTGATAGTACTCCTAGTCAGGCCACGTCCCTGGCGGCCATCTTAGTGCTAGTCATGGCCTGCGGCCATTTTAGTACCTGCTGTAATACCTTCGGCCGCCGCCCAGACGCCATCTTGGCTCCTTACATCCCATAGCTGTACCTTCTACCTGGCATCCCAATGCTTGCACTTGTAGTACACAACACCAGTGATTAGTGCCTTCTCTGAACTGCATAGGAATAGTCAGAACCCTCCATCACTGTCCTCTGTGTGTTGATGATATGTTGTCTATCTTATTAAGTGTGTGCTATAAGATGGGGTCAGCTCACAAATGGTTAAATCGTCTGTTACATGGGAATGCTTCTTTCACCCTCACCCCCACTTTTTAGCTTTAGAGTTCAGTGAGAAAAAGGGAGGGGGGGGAGTGTGACTGACTCTAGCCATGCTCTGCTTGCTTGATATGAATAGACCTGTAATGAAGATGATCAGGAATGAAGTTTAGTATAAACCTGTGTGAATAGGGAACGTCCATTCTTGCTGTTATTTGTGTACATGTCCGTTCTGTGATTGGTTTGCAGTGATTTTGATTGTTAAATGGTGTTTTCAATGTGATAATGTCATGTAAGATATAATAATAATAATGAAGTTGTTGATAATGTGAGAGCTGAGTGTCCCTATTACGGGAAGGATAGCACAAGGATGCTGCAGTTAGCTGAAGGAGTCCAGCCACAGCTAAAGCTCTGTTTATCTTACTCCATCACCTCTCCCTGATAAGAGAAATTCCTGAGGGGGGGTTGTTAAGGTTGGAGGATTAAGCGACTGCAGATGATTGGAGTAGTAGTAGTTGTGTGAATCTTAATGTTATGCAGTAAATATTGTGTATAGAGAATGTTAATAATAATTATATGAGATAGAAAGACTTGACCCCACGATAGATAAAAGTTAATGACAAGTCCTCACGGTGTGATGAACGTAAAATGTGTGATTAAGCTTCTTAACTCTACCTACCCCCCACAGATAAGTGATCCATGTTATACATTGAGTTTGCTGTTTCCACCTGTGAGCGGGGACCAAATACCTGCTGTTGCCTCTGATCCTGGGGTTAGACTTGCTTCGCGCTACCTGGTAATGGGACCAAGGCAGACTACGGGAGACTGCCTGAGGGATGCTGTGCGGAGAGGAGAACCGTAAGGGCACGCTGTCTCTGGGATATGGCCTGAGCTACAGAGAGCACGCACAGACGTGTGATGGTTGTGTGGTGACCGGGCCTAGAACAGGTGCCAGGTACAGCCCCTAACGGGATTGTGCTTGGTACAACTGATAATGCCTATATACCTCATGACCTCCGAGGGCAACAGCAAGGGCCGTGTCCGGAGAACTAGGAACACCTCTCCCAAAGGTTCCTCTGACCCATCGGGGTCCCAAGGGGGGTACCGGACGAGTATGGGACGAGAAATCGGATGGCTGCAGGGGGTTTGAGTCTCTTCTCGTATGGTGGGTAACAGTGAATAAAAATGTAGACTGGAATATATACATACTATAACCAACAGAGATTTGTTAATTATACAAGGGATGCAATCAGGGGCCTAGAGGAACAACTAGGACACACCTTACACTTATTGCATGGCAACATAGAAATGGCTCTTGATATGTTACTAGCAGAAAAAGGAGGAGTTTGTAAAATGATTGGAGGATATTGTTGTACTTTCATTCCTAATAACACGGCACCTGATGGTAGTGTTACTCGAGCACTGGAAGGGTTAAATGCATTATCAAATGAACTAGCTGATAACTCTGGCATAGACGATCCATTCAGGGACTGGTTGAAAGCTTGTTTGGACACTGGTCACAAGTCATATACTCCACATTAGTCTCTATGTCAGTATTTGCCTCCATTCTAGTACTCTGTGGTTGTTGTTGTATTCCATGTATTCGAGGACTATTACAAAACCTTATTAACACTTCCATCACCAAAACTATGTTCCAAAATATACAAGATGACGAAGAACAGGATGATTTACTGGGTCAGGTGACCACCTTTTATGACAAGTGATGGGTAAAAGTTCTATGAAGAAAGCACCATTTTTCTTTGATGATTTTGAAGTGTGACATTTTGATTCCAGTGCGTTCTGATTGTACCGGAGGATCGCTCTAATAACTGGGTGACATTTCAATAAATAAGATTTTATATCATGATGGACAATCATTTATATATGAAGAAAGAAACATCAATCTCATAATAAATCAAGGCCAAGCTTCTCTTGGAGGCGGGCCTAATTGTGGGTACAATTGGTGGAATGACTTTATATATATATATATATATATATATATATATATATATATATATATATATATATATATATATCAATGTAATGCTTTTATATGAAATAATTATATACTTAGTCTTGAAGTGTGAACCCAGGCGTCCTGGTAATAAAGCTTCGGGCCGTAGCCAGGGGGTCTGTGGTAGAGTCATTATATATGTGTATTTACTATTATACTGTGTTGACATATTGATCTAAAGTGGGGAATGTTAAGAAAATTGTAGATCAATGTATCAGTTAATTATTCTATATTGCCTTGTAGAGCATGATACTGGTATGAGTAGTGAAAGGGTTAAAATATAACCCTTCTTTAGGCCTCCATGTCTTCTCAGGAAAGATGATAGTCTACTAGACCCCCCATGTATGCATATCTATAGACAGGAAGCTACACACTACAGGGGGTAAGTCTGTAAAGTATTACATGCATTCCTTTCTCCTGAATTCATAGTGGTCTCATTGTATGTAATAGATACACCCTAGAAGGTGTAACTTATGTTAATCATTTTTTATCTTAACCTATCATATATTCTATCCATTTTTGGAGGTATAATCTTTACTGTGATGTCATTTAGGATATAAATACTTTGTCCACCTCAGAATAAAGTAGAAATTATTTGATACCACATAAAGTTGGTTTGATTTGAATTTCTCCTGGGTCCAGACTTCTGCACGGGATCTGGGATCGTCTTCTCTTTGATAAACACATAAATTCTCCTTACAGTGACATCAGGTGATCAGCTGATGGGCGGGGGTCCCGAGCGGTGGACCTCAATCTGTCAACTACTGATGACCTATGCAGAGGATACGTCATCAATTCAAGTAGCCCAGAATACCGCTTTAAGCCGTTCCTCAATGAGCATTTCCCTAAAAAAAAGTCCAGTACAGCACCCATGGGATTATTTCAAATGCCTTTCCCAATATGGCAGCCTTTACATCTGCCACTGGGTTTTTACCCAGCTTTCCCAGACTCCTGAATGATAGATCTTCTTACTTTTTAATGAACTTGATGAGCTATCCGTTGGCAGCTATTACTAGTTATCAAGTTAGATCACTGATCAAATAACGTATTCATTTGTACCTGCAGTTCAAAGCTGAAATCACCGGCCCCTGTTTGCTGGTAGCCGCCCAACGGGACAACGCTGTGACCTGTTTCCACTCGCTAATGGCCAGGTAAGCGCCAATGTATTTCTGTCAAGGAAAAAAAAAAACTCCTGAGAATAATTAGCTAAGGAAATGAAGTGAATAATTTATTGCAGCCACATTGATCGGAGCTCGCGGCTCGGACATGGAAGTGAAGTAGAGATCGGAGAATCCTCCAGTGGGCAGCCTCTCTGATCTGCCCTGATCCATTGGCATCACTGCCCACTGGAATAATGAGGCCGATAATTCCATTGATGATTTCTTTCCATGCATTTTAGCATCAGATATAAGTCACGGGACTGGAGCTCCTGCCCTTACTTCAAAGCAGACGGAGCTTTCTAATATATTATGGGAACATTGCGGCTCACTGGGAACATTCTGGGGTTTCCACAAGGCAGCCTAAGTACAGCTGCAATCACAATTATTCCACCCCCATTGCAAATTAGGTTTATTTGCCAAATTTACAAACTTTCAGCTGTTTGCAGAAAAAAAACAATCAAACAAGAACAATTTAAATGGCTCAACACAACTAATAGAACAAGCGGTTTTTCCAAATTCACCACAATGCGACACTTTTAAAGACTACTCAGAATTATTCACCTGTTCATGATAAGGGTCCTCAG
This sequence comes from Eleutherodactylus coqui, assembly GCF_035609145.1. NCBI lineage: Eukaryota > Metazoa > Chordata > Amphibia > Anura > Eleutherodactylidae > Eleutherodactylus > Eleutherodactylus coqui. The sequence goes on from NC_089844.1 coordinate 136,699,615, forward strand.
TACTTAGTAGAGACCCTTTTACTGTTCTGATCTGCTGCCGACATGAGGCATCACCAGACAGCAGCTTCTGACAGCGTTCCTGAGGGATCTCATCCCGTTCCTCATGGCAATGGCCTCCAGTTCACTAATATTCTTGGGTTTGCGTGCTGCAACCGCCTTCATATCCCACCAAAGATTCTCTATGGGGTTCAAGTCCGGTGACTGACAGAATCTTCCAGGACTTCTTCTGAAGCCAAGCCTTGGGGGACTCTCAGGTATTCTTGGGATCATTGTCCTGTTGGAAGGTCCAATGACACCCAAGCTTCAGTCTTCTCCTATTATCTCCTGATACCTGATTGAATCCATCTTGCCCTCCACACGCTGCAGGTTTCCAGTGCCAGGGGAAGCCAGACAGCCCTGGAGCATCACCAAGCCACCGCCATGCTTCACTGTAGGCTGGGTGTCTTTCCAGTGTATGCTGCATTCACTGTAAAGAGAGTCTTTCACTGTGGAGAACTATGGAAATTGGTGAATTAGAGCTTGTTCATATCTGCACTGAAGGCTCCATTTAATTTTCACCACGGTCTAACCAAGATCGTAGGTGTGTAAATGGTCATTTTCCAGGTCAATTGGACAAAAAGGCAGCCATATTTTCAGGCCGAGTGCTGTCTGTGTATTCTATGGACAGCACACAGGCCCATTATGGCCTATAAGGCTGTACACACATGTGATTATTTTTTTTACACTGTCCTATGGCCCATGTGAACTTCATGTCTTATTCTCGTCCATTTTTACAGACGAGAACAGAACATGCAATGTGCCGGTCCGGGCAGATTGGACAATACATGGCGGGTAGGATCCTCGGGCGCAACTTGCACTATGACTGTGTGAATCCAGCCATAGTATTGGGGTACAAGGATGTATACATGACTGTGGTTAATGGCCAGCTGCTGTGATCCACGCTGTTAAAGGGAACCTGTCATCATGTTTGAGACCCATAAAATACGTTATAGGGCTCAAAGGTGAGGGAACGGGGAGTCCGGGGAGCTGTGTTTCCTACTTACCGAGTGCCGTTTCCAGCGCTATGTGCCCGCAAATTTAGCAAGAGCCTGCAGCTTGACTCTTTCTACACGTGTATTTCCCATAGAGATGAATGGAAGGTTGTGCGCAGAAATAGTCAAGCGAACACGGACTTCACAGGGACACAGTGCTGGAAAGGGGAGCCTAGTGAGTATAAAACAGCCCCCCGGACTCCCCGTTCCCTCACCTATTGGCACCATAATGTAGTTTATAGGGCTCAAACATGATGACAGGTTCCCGTTAAAGGTTAAACTGCAGCATGGCAATGAAGAGGGTCATGGAGAGAGGATTTGGGAGATTGAAGCCGGGACAGTTCAGTTTCCTCTGATGGATTACGCCTCGGGAAAATCCGTTTATAGAAGGCTTTTGTTATGTCACAGATTAGATGGTGTGTCAGGATTTCCGTGACTTAAAAGATGTCACAAAGCTGCCCATACATTCACAGAGAGGACACCTTCACATGCCACCAAGGGCACCGCCGGACACGTTAACTCCGTCACTGCTTGTCTATTTCCGCTGTCTAGACTTCTTATTATCCGTGACCCAAACACATGTGTTATTAGAGTGGATCACTGAGGCATGACAAACTTTTTACCTCAACACATCTGAGCATTCCTTGGTATGTCCTACCAAAAAGGACAATTGCTTCATGTAATGAATGGCTACTTTATTGGAGACTCTGCCTCTTTCACAATTGGCACTTTGGAGTGCAGCATAAAATCACGTGACTAGTTTTCCACAGATCAGTTTGAGTGAATTGACATCAATGGAAAAATCCAGCGATCTGAGTGACTTCAAAGAAGCCTGGTTGTCGGTGCTGAACTAGCTGGGGCCAGGATGTCCCTGCCAGCCTTGTGGGGTTTCCTGATTCAGTGGTGTGGAGAGTATACAGAGAATGGTGTGATCGAGGAAAAACATCCAGTGAAAGGGGATCCTATAAACAGAAACAATTAATTGCTGAAAGGGGTCAGAGGAGGATGTCAGGAATCATCCTGATGAACAGGTGCTACACAGTCAAACAAATTGCAGCCGAATACAACACTGGTGCTCCAACTAACGTGCATGAATCCACAACTTGTCATCCCTTAGCACGGATTGGCTATAACAGCAGATGGCTAGTTCCAGCACCATTGTGTCTAACAGAAACAGAAAGGGGAGACTCCAGGGGCAAAAGAGCACAAAAATTGTATCACTGAGCAGTAGAAAAGTATCACCTAGTCAGATGAATTCGGATTTCTGTTGCTGATGGGAGGTCAGAATTTGGCACAAGCAGCATGAATTGATGACCCCTTCCTGTAAGCTGTACAGGATATGTCAGCACCTCCCATCTGCAGCAACTACAAGAAATTTCCTGTCCGCATGGGCCAATATTCCTGCGGAGAGATTTCAGCACCCAGTAGAATCTACACTAGTATAAGTTGCTGCACTTCTGCTGGTTAAAGGAGGTCTAGTGTGATACTAGAGGGGGGTCTCTAATAAAGTGTCCATTTAGTGTATGTGCAGGTCTTAGTGCCAACAATATGGGGTCAGCATCATTTTTGCCTCCAGGCGTTTCCCCTGGAGCAGCAGCCTTGCGCGCTCTCATGTATATGTAAGACCGCACACACGTGTATATAGGCTTCTAATTCAGGAGGCAGCGGGGAGCAGCCTGTGTGACAGGAGGCTGTGTCAGTCCCAGCGGGGAGCTGTGTTGATTTCTTCCTCTCTGTGAGAGGGAAGGGGGGTGATGGGAGCGTCTGAGATGCCACATCACCCCCCCAGTTCTCTCAGCTCTTATCTCTGATGCTCCAGCACCGCTATCCTCAGAACCGTGAGTTATAGCCAGCTGCACAAGAAAACTAGGCCAGACAGAGTTTAAAACAGTCTATTGAAATCATGCAAAATCCTAGCAAAGGGATTTTATTTGGCAGTGCAGTGTTCCGGTTACCTCCGCGAAAATCACTTCTTCAGCGAGTTATTTTGAGGACGTGTAGTGCGTGATTATTTTTTACTTACTATTCAAAATTTGGTCAAAATCACCACCTGGACCTCTGCTGAGTTTAGGGTTTGGGGTTTTATTTTACAAAGTATAGACGATAAGGGATATATTCTCTAATGACATATAGTGAAAGGTGCTACAGCGAGATCGAAGGGACAGACAACAGTATGGTTATCAAATACTTACATGTGAGGGCTCATCAGAGGAGATCCAGATGAACAACCTTTTCACTTGAAGAGGACACCCTTTAGAGTGGACACCCATTATAAAGGATACCACTCCAAGTACACCCATTAAAAACATTTCTAAAACACTCTTTAGAATAGACCTATACCTTTTAGAGTGGGCAGCTACCATGTAGGATACCTACATTGCATTCTAGGTCTCCTTCCTTCTAGGACACTCTTCATGACAGACAACTATATTCTAGGAGACCTATTAGTAGGGTAAGCTGCCATGTTGGACACCTACCATTTCTGAGTCCTTCCTTCTAGGTCACTCTTTCGTATAGACATCAACCTTCTAGAATTCCTGTCTTCTAGGACATCCTTTAGAATGGGAAGCTATCATCTTGGACATCTTCCTTCTATGACTCCTGCTTTCTAGGACACACTTTAGAATAGACACCTCCCTTCTTTAGAGTAGATATCAACCTTCTAATATTCTTACCTTCTAGGACACCTTAATAAAATGGGCAGCTGCCTTCTAGGACACCTATTTTCTAAGATGTCCTTTAGAATGGGAACTACCATGTTGGACGCCTAACTTCTATGACTCCTTCCTTCTAGGACACTTTAGAATGTGAACCTACTGCCGAAGACAACTATGTTCTATGACTCCTTCCATCTAGAACACTCTTTAGAGTGGACATCCATTAAAAAGGACATTTCTCTTCAAAGACACCCATTAAAAAGCACACCCTACCTTCTATGAAACCTGGCTGCTAGGACACCCATTAGAAATGACACCTATAATCTAGGACACATTTTAGAATAGACATCATCTAAGACATTTTAGTTTATCTCACAAAGAGAATACAACCAATAAGTGTATCACTCCACTGTCTGTGGTTGGGGAATTGGCTACTTGTGACAAACATCACTGATGCTGATTTTGAGACAGTTTCTGTTTACCAGAGGAGAGGCATTGGCTGTCCACTCACTCCAATAAACAACCACGAATGGTGGGGAAATATACTCAATGCTGATGCTATTGGCTACATTGTCTTTGTGAGACAGACTATAGTGTCCATTAGAATGAACACTTACCTTCTTTGACACCAGTTTTCAAGAACACTCATTAAGAATGACACTTATTTTCTTAAACGCCTCTTAAGACAACGATTATCGCTCAAAATTCGCTCAAAAACTGTCTTTTGAGCGAAAATCGTTGTGTGTAACTGCACTTACATCGTGCAGTTTTCGTTCTCCCGTTGCTCATTGTCGCCTTTCAGCGTGCTGAAAGACGACGATGAGCCGTATCAGGGATTCACAGTGGGATACAGCCATATGAGCCGTATCAAGGATTCACAGCTGATACTATTCTTTCAGCTGTATCCTGCTCTCTGATAACGGGCTGGGTATGAAGAACAGAGCGGTCCAGCTCTGTTCTTCATACCCGGCATGGAGCGCTCCGTGCAGAAAACATCTGGATGCAGAAGACAAGGCGGGACACCCTGCTTGTCTTCTGCGTCCTCCGCTCCGAGAGCTCGGCTGTATAACAGCCGGGCGCTCGGAGCAGAGAACAGCTGGATGCAGAAGACAAGCGGGGCCACCCTGCGTGTCTTCTGCATCCTCCACTCCGAGCGCTCGACTATATAACAGCCGGGTGCTCGGAGCATGGAACAGCTGAATGCAGAAGACAAGCCGGGACACCGATCATCTTGCGCTGTAAATGACACAACGATGATCGTTTAAAAGTCGCTTGAACGACATTTTTTTATCGTTATCATTGTGTCTAAATGGGCCTTTAGGCCTTGTTCCTATGGCAGATCCACCGCATAATCTGCTAAAGGCAACCGCAGCTGAACCTTCGTTTTCTGCATCAAATTTGTACATGCATTTGCAGATTAGCCTTTTTTTCAATGGGCTAATCCACATATTAATTTCCTGACATGGATTCCACATCAAGAAGTGTGATTATTCTCACTTAGAGAATCCAAGTAATCTTGTAGATATGATACCTTTTAATGACTACCAAAAATACATGATGTTACAGTGAGCTTTCGAACCTACGCAGGGTTCTTCCTCAGGCTTAATGGAACAAATCTAAAGACGCATTTATATTAAAACATATACATATGATCACATGGGAGGGCATAAACATGGTGAACTTAATTTGCATTTAGATAAATACCAGAGACTGGGTAAGAGGGCACAGACTTATTGTGATAAATAGCACTTAGAAAAATACCAGGGAGGGATGAGCATAACCGTAAATATTAGTTTAGTGGCCCATTTTTGTACTGCATTCACTTCAATAGGACTTAGCCTTCAGTACCAACCTGGGCCACTATGCAATGTACGAAGCTGTCTGCTTCCTACAGTAAAACAGCTAGAAGTGGGGCAACTCCTTTAATAATGGACACTTGCCTTTTAGGATCTAGTATTCTGTTTCACATGTGATTCGAACTATTTGTGCTCACTCGTTCTGCTTCTGTCTACAGTTATATCTAATTTTGTTGCAGCCACAGCCTGCAGGAAGACCAAAAGTGTGCAGCATTCATTCTGAGCCCTCAGAGCCAGCGGAAGGTAAGTGCTGCATTCGCTCCCCCTGAACGCTGTTTATACGATGACACATACAGTACATAATGAACACAAACCAGATGCCAGGGAGGTGGAGGAGAAATTGCATTTATATTGTTGATTTCATTTAGCAGAAGTGAATTACATTTTTCCTTGGTCCTTTGGGACTTGTGAGATAAGAGGAGGATGTGCTGACGTTGGATTGTATTCTTCATTTCGCTGCGTGCGCCTTGTCCCATCCTCACGCCTTTCATCCTCCTTTTTCCCCTTTAGGCCGCCAGGATGATCAGCTGCTTTTTTGATTCACTGACCCCTGACAGTATCCACCAAATTGTGCCTCAAGCCTCCTGAGAAGAGGAAGGTGCAATTTCCTAGTTTCCTTCCTGAAGCCTTAATGTCACCCTGAGAGTCTTGCAGGGGGACATTCTTATAGCACTTGACTTATGGAGATCTTCAGAAAGCCTCACTAGAGGATATTTCATAGATCTCCGCTGCCTCCTCCATAGAAGATGATGAAATGGCTTCTTTCAACAAGGACAACTCAGCGGCTCATCTCTAGCGGCTTCTGATCTAATGGCCTCTCTGATCTCTTGAGAGATGACATTTAGATCGTGGAGACACGATCTTCCCGATTAGCGACGCAATATACTTAATTAATCACCGATGTTGTGTTGCTTCTTTACAAAGCATCAATGATTAGGTCCTTTCACATTCCATTCTGAGAATTACAGCTCCCACGTTCTCCTCTAGATGGCACTATTCAGCCCTCATACTTATGGCTTATTCACATGGGCGAATAGAACATCTGAGTTCAGACCAAGTTTGAAACTAACAGAACTCTGAAAGGACTCAGACCCATTAAAGGAGTTTTCTAGGCAAATACGATTGATGACGCCTACCTCAGGATAAGGTCATTAATGGTTGATCGGCTGGGGTCCACCACTTGGGATGCCGATCAATCAACTGATACAGGGTATGGAGTGGAAGCGCTTAACGCTGACCCCTTGTGTAGTGGGCAGGGATGTTTATTGCAGGCACAACTCCCATTAAAATGAATGACAGCTGCTCCTGCAATTACCAGCGCTGGCCACTACACAGGGATTGGAGCTAACTGCTTCCACTCCATACCCTGTATGTTGTGGCGCTGACTGCAGGTGCCCGATCAGATGATTGGTTGGAGTCCTGAGTGACATTCCCCAGCTTATCAACTATTGATAACCTATCCTGAGGTATACGTCATCAATAGTATTTTCCCAGGAAGCTCCTTTAAAGTTAATCTGTATATTCACATGCAATTTTTTTTTCACAGATCGATGTGAAAAAAGGCGCAGCATGCTCTATTCAGGTTCAATTATCGGTCCAGTTTTGCCACGTGCTGTTTTTTGTTTTTTTTTATGTGCATGGAAAGTGGATAACACTTTCACATTAAAAATGCAAAAAACAGAACAAAAACCTATGTAAAATGCACATATGCTCTCCGTCAAATCAGTCAGCTTTTCACCGAACCACATCACACTCGCCCATATAAATAAGGCCTTATGTTCAAGTCAAAAGAAGCCATTTGTTGAATGGATATAAAAAAATGTCACCTACAGGAGGAAATGGGAGCTGGAATTCTGAGAATTCAGCTAAAACGGGGAAAAAATTCATTCTCTATAGAGAAAAAAACAGAACGTGATGCCTAAAGAAGGTTCTGCGTGCGGTCATGTTTTTAGGAATATGTCACACATTTTGACATTTTTTAAATTTCCCCAGTGCATTGGAATAAAAAAAATGAAGCAACTTTGCAAGTAGTTTAATTTAAAATCTATTTTGTGTATACAGTCTCCATGGTAACAGACCACAAACAACCCCTGTGTAGTCTGATTCTGCAGTGCTATTTCCTCCCTTCTGTCCTCTAATTCTTGTTAACATACATTTGCAGTGCCCGAGGAGCCGAGGAGACAGCGGAGTACAGAAAGGCCTTGTCACGGGGCTCTGCCATCTCCTCCCCTAGGGGTAGCTCGGGACCTGACCAAGTTACTGCTGGGGGAGATCACAGGGTTACCTTAAGTTCAGTTGTCATGCGTGATGCCAACGTTCCCTCTTCAAATGCGGATCCCTTGAATAAAGAATGTAGTCCACACCAAAGAGTTCTTTCTGAACAAAACCGGAAACAGTCGGTTCTGTCTATTTACTGTAACTTTCCAAACTTCAACTTAAATAAACAGTTCTGGTACAGGTACGACAAGTCAGAGTGGTGCAACAGGGAGGATACTCTGGGTATTTAGATAGTCCACAGTCAGTTATCTGTGCGATCCCGCTTTTGGCAACTCTCTGTCTCTACCGGTCAACACTCACTCACGTTGTCCTCTTCTTGCTATGAAGCGGCTTTATTCTCCCTGCTCTCCAGTGGTACTAAGGCTCCTGGGTGCTCACGGGCCCAGGGTGAGCTTCACACCACCACTCTGCCTCCTCCATTCTCCTCACCCAGTCCAAGCAGTGTCTGTGCGGCTCACTCACTTGACTCTCAGACTTCTCACTCTTACTGGAGCTAACTATAACTTACTGGCTCTCCTTAGGCCCCCTGTCCACGGGCGTGATTTCGCCGGCGGTAAATCGCCAGTGAATCATGCCGTCCGAAGCTTTCCATAGCGTAGCTATAGAAAGCACCGACACCCAGTCCATGAGCGGAGAATCATTGCTACGAATTGCCACGATTCTCCGTGGTCAGCCTATCTGTCAGATAGGCTGACAGCGGAGATCCGTCTGCCGGCTCCTGCTCCCGGGCGGCGGAGATCCGCCGTGGGATACCACAACGCCCGTGGACAGAGGGCCTTACCAACACAGATATGTATATATAAAACATAGTCACATGACGCACAAAACGTTACATTTTTCAGACAGTACACCACATCCCAGACATTAACCTATTCAGTCCTACAGCCATGCAATACACATAAACCAAATGTATACCACAGACAAGATACTGACAATACAGTGGCACAGTACAGACATAAAACATTATGGAGGGGCCCCACTAACTCTGGGCCACTACACATTCTGTAGGATATGCATAATTGGTTGTAACTATGGAGACACACAGTCCCTATTTAAACTCTCCTATTGTGTCTACAGCTTCTATACAGACCTATTTGCAAAGTTGCTTCATTTTCTTTAATCGTACGTGGGCTGAGTAAATTTTTAAAAAATGATGCAAAAGTGTACATACCCTTTAAACAAAAAATGAGGAACACTTTAAAGTGCACCTAACTGCTCTCTTGACATATTAGAAGAAATACAAGTATTTATTAAAACTTAAAGGGGTTGTCCCGCGCCGAAACGGGTTTTTTTTTTTTCAACCCCCCCCCCCCCCATTCGGCGCGAGACAACCCCGATGCAGGGGTTAAAAAAGAACACCGGACAGCGCTTACCTGAATCCCCGCGCTCCGGTGACTTCTTACTTACCCGGTGAAGATGGCCGCCGGCATCTTCTCCCTCCGTGGACCGCAGGGCTTCTGTGCGGTCCATTGCCGATTCCAGCCTCCTGATTGGCTGGAATCGGCACGTGACGGGGCGGAGCTACACGGAGCCCCATTGAGAAGATAAGAAGACCCGGACTGCGCAAGCGCGTCTAATTTGGCCATTAGACGGCGAAAATTAGACGGCAACCATGGAGACGAGGACGCTAGCAACGGAACAGGTAAGTGAATAACTTTTGATAACTTCTGTATGGCTCATAATTAATGCACAATGTACATTACAAAGTGCATTAATATGGCCATACAGAAGTGTATAGACACACTTGCTGCCGCGGGACAACCCCTGGTGTTGGAGCATCTTTTCTTAGAACACTACACCATTCCCGTTCTTCCCATATTCCTCCTAGAAATGTATGAATAAGTGGACAGCAGGGTGTTACCAGTCGGGGGTGCCCCTATACTATCAGACCTTGTCCAATCAGTAGTGACCCCGCCCCTTGGAGAAGAAAATGGAAACCCCAAGTTGTGAATTTATTCCAAAATTCCAGGTGGAATAACAGAGGAACAGTACATTGCTGAGTTCTAAGAAAAGATGTTCCAGAATTATTATTTCATGGGCAATTATTTACTCAGACTTGTCAAGAGCTTCATCTGGTCCTGATTAAAGAGGGTCTGTCAAGCCCTCCGGTCATCAAGGACAGCTGCATGGCTTTGCAGCTGCAGCCATAGTAACTCTATGGCAGATTTTCCTCTCACTCTACTTTTCCCGTTCTTCTGTACATCGACCTGTTAGGTTCAGCTCACGGCGCTTTGAATCTGTCAAGTGGGCGGTCTCCACCTCTTCCTGTCAATAAATGACATCAGGTAAAAGAGCCTTAAGCCATGCAGCTGTCCCTGCTAAATCAAGGCTATGACTGGTCCTCTTTAAGAATATCTTGTTCTGGGCATGCAATCCATTGTGATGGATAAAGGGATTTCTCGGGTCTATTGATGATATATCTCCAGGATAGTTAATCATGGGGGTCCGCCATTCAGGATCCCTGTTGTCCCCAACCCGCTTTCAGGATGGACAGAGCTGGAAGCAGACAGCTCTGTTCACGTGACAGTTGGTAATTTAGGCACAGCTCCCATTCAATGCAATGTGGATGGAGCAGTCAGCTGCCGCCTCCGTCTGCCCTGACAGCGGGCCGTGTGAACAGCTGACCGACAGGGATCCTGAGTGGCGGATCCCCACCAATCACCTATTGATGCCCTATTCTAAGGATTCATCATCAATATTTAAATTATGTAAAACCCCTTTAATGAACATTTTATGTAAGATGTCTCTGAGATTATAAGCAGGCCGCCAAAAAAAGCCGAATCGCCGATAACGATGTATACGGAGGTCTCCTGCTTGTTAGAGGCCACCTATAGGGAACCTAAACTGGAAATATCTCTGGAAGCTCCATCAGGAAGGTCTGGAAGAAAATTGCTGCGAAGGGATCATTTAGGAAAAAGTCAAAGAATATTCCAGTTATCCAATTTTGGAATTTTCCTTGAAAACCGCGTCTTCATTCTAATATCTTACTTTTCTGCTCATCCTGACATTGAATGGGTTGTCCTATCCAAGATTAGAAGAAAAGATTTGCCCTTTGTAAAAACAGTGCCCCGCTTATCCACAGGCTGTGCCTGATATCGCAGCTCAGACCTAAATTGTAGTACTAGGCATGGCCTTTGCACAAACGTGGCGCTGTTTCTACAAAGAAATCGGATTTTTTTTTTGTTATCAAGGAAATTTCCTTTAAAACTGATCCATCATGTCCTCATGTCAGTGGGGCGGGCTGCATAATATTGAAGGAACAGCTAACATGTCTTACACTTCCAGAAATGTTATGTATATAATGTATACAATTTGAAGGGGGGGAGGGCTTCGACCAAAGAATGTTGTATAATCGGCACAATGCAGCTTGGCCTCCTACACACGGGCAGGTCGGACCCCGCATGCAGGATTCCAGCAGTGGAGTTCGATCCAGTGCCCAGGCAGTGACCCCAGCTTACTTGTCCAGCAGCTTCTGCACACACTTTGGATGTGCCGGCCGGCACTCCGCCGCACACGTGCAGTAGGCGCTGGGGGGTGACACGTATCCCGTGATACTTCCACAGTACTCACTGTGGAAGTGCCGCGGGACGGACGACTTCCATTGACTTCAGTGGAAACCGTCTGTGCGTAGCCCGCACAGAATTGCAGCATGCTGCGATTTATTCACCGCAAGCAGAAAATCGCAATCGATTTCCGCTCATGGAGATGAAATGGCGCTTTACTATTGAATACTATGGGTTGTGCCTGACGCGGACTCTGCAATGTAAATACGCCCGTGTGCAGGAGGCGTTTCTCAGGGTTTTTCCTCTTGGGGGTTTACAAATATGAGCCATATAAGTCCAATAAGGGTCATATACCTTCGGGTTAGTGAAGAATAAACCATGTGTTCAGTTTTTTAGCTATTTTACCAGTATTTCTTCATAGACCAGGGTTTAGATATAATATTTTCTGAGATGTAATCAAATTTTGAAAAGTTCTGCAACTTTCTAGTGTACACGATCCTACCAAAAGTAATTAGACACCCGAACAAGAATCAAAAGTAGTATTTATTTCCAGATGTTACTACTTAGCGGGGTGTTCTTTGGCCCTAATGACATCGAATACTCTCTGTGGCATTCTTTCTACTAACGTTTGATACACTTCAGCTGGTATTTCCCTCCATTCATCCTGCGAACATCTGGTGAGTGCTCTCAAAAAATATTTCCTGACCAGTTCATACCAAAGATGTCCAGTAGAGTTCAGGTCAGACTCTGTGCTGCCGGTCCAAAACCTGGAACTGGAGTGGCAGCGCTCATGCTTAGCTGGCGCTCCATTCATACAGGCGGTCACGGGACCCTCATTCTTATGATTGGTGAGGGATCCCAGTGTGTAGACATCATGTGACTAGGGCATGACTTTACAACTTGGGGCAGCCCCTTTAGCCTTTATGAGATCTCAAACATGATGATAGGAGTTGTTCTGTTCACTGCAGGCATGTATAATGGACTCCACTGTGGTAGTAACTTTAGCGATGAGTGATTTATTTAGTTTTTTAATCCAGTTTGAGTTTCCCTGTTCACGGGTTGGACAATCCTGGCACAAGGTTTGACATTAATTTATGACGACTTTAAGGCAATAGTACTTGAATCGGGCAGAATGAGGCTTTCATCTCTGATTACCATTATAGCAGTGTATGCAAAGCAAACTTCCAGCAATGATAGAACATGAATCCTGTTCCTATTTGTTAGTATCTAATATAAGGAGTTGTACTTATCATTATGCCCATGCAATAAACCTGTACTTGTCATGTCAGCGGCCGCTGTGTGTTATTCTCCACACTGGGGGCAGCCAGACTATATGGAAAGTATCTAGAAGGCAGCGCCATTGACACTGGTTCATAGTAAAAGCACATTCCATAAGGCACCACTGCAGCTGACTATATGGCCAACATGCAGTACTGATTCATTTCTTAAAATGCTTTCTTCTAAATGCAGCGCCACCCTTGCCAGTGGGTTGTGTCTAGTGTTGTAGCTTCCGAAGTACCGTGTCAAAAAAGGGTCTTTTTATTCCGTTCAAGCAGGTGCGATGTTTCGGCTAAGCATAACCTCTTTCAAACATGGTATTGTGCGGTATTGCAGTACAGCTCCCATTCACTTCAATGGAGCTACAATGCCACACACAACCCTATGAATAATGGTGACGCTATGTTTGTAAGAAAGTTACCATGTTTTTCCAACCCTGGACACACCTTTAATCTACCTGGAGCCTCAATTTTCTGAAAACGAGTGCACATTCCTGCATAGACATTGTGTTATTGCCAATGGCACCTCTTACCTACTGTTGGCCATGTCCGGGGCCATGCTCCTGTATCTCCTGAAACAGACCCATTATGGGGGTCAGTATTATTACTGGGGCCACTATGAGGGCTACTATTACTACTGGAGCAACCTACATAAGGGATACTTACTACTGGGCCCACTACAGGTCACTATTACTATTTGGGCCACTGTGGGGTCACTATTATTACTGGGGCTACTGTGGGGGTCACTATTATTACTGGGGCCGCTGTGGGGGGTCACTATTACTATTGAGGCCACTATAGGAACACTATTACCACTGAGGCCACTATGGAGGTCACTATTACAATTGACGCTTTGAAGGCAACCGTAAGGCATGGGTGGCCCTTGGTGAAAATGAGTTTGAAACCTCTGATCTAGATGTAGATGATGCCCCTTGTTACAGTAACAGTCCTGGGTATAAATAGATGATGAGAGAGATCTCTGTATTGTCCCCTGATATATTTATACATGGTTATTCAATTGCCCTTCAGCCGTCTTTTTTCTAAACTAAATAATCCCAATTTTGAGAGCCTCTCTGGGTATTGTAGTTCGCCCATTCCGTTTATTACTTTAGTTGCCCGTCTTTGATCCCGCTCAAGCTCTGTTATGTCCTTCTTGAGTACTGGTGCCCGAAACTGTCCACAATATTCCACTTGTGGTAACATAGTAACATAGTGTGTTAGGCTGAAAAATGTCCATCTAGTTGAGCCTGTTTCCATCCTCCCTTGTTGATCCAGAGGAAGGCAAAAACCCCAATGAAGCGGAAGCCAATTTAGCCCATTTGGGGAGAAAAAAATGCTTCCCGATTTCATAATGGCAGTCAGAATAATCCCTGATCAACATTTTGATAGTTCCTACCTAACTGTAGGACCCGGATCAATAACCCCCCTGGTTATTTAATGTCTATATTCTGTAATATCGTAGCGCTCTAGAAAGGCATCTACTCCCCTCTTAAACTCCTCTATGGATTTTGCCATCACCACGTCCTCAGGCAGAGAATTCCACAGTCTCACTGCTCTTACTGTAGAGAACCTCCTTCTATGTTGGTGATGAAACCTTCGTTCCTCTAGATGGTCTGACCAGTGACTTGTAAAGAGGAAGAACAATGTTCTCGTCATGTGCCCCTCGACCTCTTTTGATGCACCCCATGATACTATTTGCCTTGGGAGATGTAATTCCAAAATTAAAATCTGGGGGGAAAAAAACACAAAAAATTCCGCAGAAAGTGGAAAATGTAACAAAATCCACAAAAGTGCTGAGATTTGTGGATTATTCCATCCCTAGTCAAAGCACCCTTACTGAGTAGCTGTTCCTAATGCAGCGATCATTCAGTGTAGAAATGGGAATAACACAATCCGGCTACAAAACATTCGGAAGAGTTTCTATTAAAAAGATTGCTCAAAATTACAAAATCATGGCTGCTTTCTTCTAGAAATAGCACCACACCTGTCCACAGGTTTTGCCTGGTACTGCAGCTCAGTTCCATTGAAGTAAATTGGGCTGACCTGCAATAACACGCACAACCCATGGCCAGGTGTGGCGCTGTTTTGGGACGAAAGCAGCCATGGTTTTCTAATCCTGAACAACCTCTTTAAGCCACCAGAAATGGAAAGTGCGGGTTTAATACACAAGAGCATTGCGATCTGCTGCCTCCCTTCATGTCAGCTTCTTACCATCTGTCAGTGCTTTTGGATAAAGCTCAGTGACACAAGGCTGAAAAATGCCTCTGCAAATGCAACGTCCATATTCATATAATATACCGGGTCTTGATCCAAGTGGGCATCTGTGGGAGGGAACCTGCTATTCGCAGTAATATGAACATATATCCTCATTTAAAGGGCCAGTAGCACCTGCTCTTCTAAACCAGCTATGATGGTGAAGTCACTTTACTGATCAAATCGAGGACTCTGAAAAATGTGTGAGCTGTCTCACGCTAAAGACAGTCTGTTTTAATAGCGCCAACATGTTGAAGTTGAACGTTTTACATATTATCAGCACGGGGGCGCTGTTAGAGTCTATGGAATTTGAGGCTGATGGTCACACTGAGAAACTTGGACTGATATCGTGCTGGTACAAAAAGGAATTTTTTTATGGAAGTGTGATGCGATTTATGAGAAAATCGCAGCGCTGAACATGTTATTTGAATGCACGAGTAAAAGTCGCATGTTATTCCAGTGGGGGAAATAAAAAAAAAAATGCATTGCACTTGTACGAAAATTGCATCTGCATGTGAGTGTGATTTTTTTTTTTTGCTCCCATAGAAAACAATAGGCAAGGTTATCCAAAAAATAGCACATGCGGTGCGAGAAAAAAAAAAAAAAAAATCGCCCATGTAAATACACCCATAAGGGCTCGCATTTTCGTGCAAGTTTTGTGTGCCTCGCAGTGCACAAAAATCGCACTGGAAACTCACTAGTGTAGATGCAGCCTGACAGTGGCGCTCCCTTCAGGTGATTAAGGCTGGTCTTACACGACCTGGATTTGCATTGCGGAGTCCGCGATCGTCAGCCGCAATCAGAAATGCAAGCATCAGCATGCAATGAGAAAATAGAACATTCCGCTCACGGAAATTAAATCGCAGCATTCAATAGAAGTCAATAGAAGCCATCCGACCCGCGGCCCATCGGGAATTGACATCGCAGATAAGTCGCAGGAAAAATAAACATTGCAAAAAAAATTGTACTGTGCATGTCCAGCGTCGGCTCGCCGCAGCCATCCGCAGTACAGGTAAAGACTAGAGACAGGTATGCACGGACGCCGGTTGTGGTCAGAGATGGATTCCACCGCAGGCTCCTGCATGCAGAGTTCGATCCGTCCATATGAAACCGGCCTTAAAAAGTAAGGTTCTCACCCGCAGCACAGAGGTCGCCCCAGTTATGGGTCAGGCTAGAGAGATGCAGTGCCAAAATAGGAGACCAAACCAGAAGGGCTCCAAAATCGTAATCCAGTAATAGAGTAAATGGCAGCATATGCAGATATAAATAGTGCAAAAAAGTCCTTTATTGCCACATCACATGAAAAGCGACGTTTTGGCCGTGATGACCTTCCTCAAGCTCTGAGGAAGGCCATCACGGCCAAAACGTCGCTTTTCATATGATGGGGCAGTAAAGGACTTTTTTGCACTATTTACATCCGCATATGCTGCCATTTACTCTATTACTATGAAACCGGCCTTAGTGACCTAAAAATGCAGTTCTAACTGTGGTTAACCCAGTATTCCTCCGCCCAGATAACACACTGTTTACCATGCAGATAATAAAATGGGGGAAAGCTTGGTGCGGTCCTTACAGACAAAGAGGCTGCATTTAGACGACTGAATGTAAGTTGCACCCTAGATTCTTGGGCGCAACTCCCGTCAGTCAGCACACGGACCCGCACTGGATAAATGTCTGACCACTGGGACCTCAAGTGATCTCACCATCTTTGTACCCCGAATGCCTCATGTGAATGGTATAGTAGTGCACGTGTCGCGGGTGGTGGTGCAACAGGTTCAGGATGGCGCAGCGGCTGAGAGACGGAGATGGAGGCCAGATTTTTTTCATAAAAACAAACCGTTACGGATAGAGATGAGTGAGTAGTGCCTTAGCTGAGTATCTCCTCGCTCGTCTCTAAAGATTCGGGGGCCGGCGCGGGTGACAGGTTAGTTACGGCGGGGAGCAGGGAGGAGCGGGGGGGAGACAGGGAGAGAGGGATCTCCCCTCCGTTCCTCCCCGCTCCCCCCACCGCCCCCCCGAATCTTTAGAGACGAGCGGGGAGATACTCGGCTAAGGCACTACTCGCTCGAGTGATGTGCCTTAGCGAGTATACTCGCTCATCTCTAGTTACGGATCTAGAAGCGGTATATATTTCCGCCCCGTACTGGAACGTTCCTTACTTTTTAACCAGCATTCCATATTACGAAAATGTCTCAATTCTCGGTACGGCAAGGCACTTCCATCTTTCTGGTTACTGTCCTTCTTCAAACTAACGCTGCATACTTAATGTCCGGAGGTCCGCGGCACACACTAACGTCGCGGCCTCAATGCACTGTAGGTGCCTGTTGCACATAATACAGACTGTCATCTTTCAGAGCGCCGCCTAGTTGTGGACTCAACGCACTGTGAGTGTGTAAGGTACATCCACGTGGTACATCACTGCCATATAACAGCTTCTCTATTGTGCGTAGCATGGAAACAGCACTGCGGCCACAGTTCTTAAATGGTGCCGCCACATGGTATCAGGCCTCTGATGTCTGCTAGACCTCTGCTGGGTGCTGCGGAGCACTCTCTGCTCTCATGTCCTCTCAGCAGCCCCTTCCGGCTCCTGTTACGAAGTTCTGTCCTTTTTATATCATTCCTTTTAGTGACCTTACGGGATGTTGGCCCTGTGGGAGAGCTCAGCCCTGCATTATCCCCTATGGAGAGGGTGTAGTCAAAGGTCCCTATCCACACACATAGCCTCTAGGAGGCTTCTACCAAATGGCGCTCTCCGGCATCTGCACCACGCGGCCGTTGGCCACAGACTCTAAGCAGCTGAGCTGCTTACATCGGAAGGGAGGCTGTGGCGCACCCCCCTTACACATGCATAACCACAACGCTGTTCACTTCTATAGGACGAAACGAAATTGATGCACTCGGTAATCTCCCTCCGTCTCTTAGAAGTTAAGGGAATGGTGACCACTCATGCACGAAGCCGCTTCATTCACGATGGGGCATTTGTGGGGTGCCATGTTGTGGTCCCAGTGGACAGACTCTGCTTAGAATTTATCCCCTATCTTCTTGTTAGGGGGTAGAACTGCCATTAGTGGGAAAACCCATTAACATGGAAACCAGGACTGCGGAGAGGCAGAATAAAGCCAGTCAGTATGGGAGAGAGGACCAGACAGCCGCCACTGCCCAGTACAACAGCCCTGGTTTCTATGTTTTCCATGCTCCGAGCTGCATCGCTTCCTGGAGGTTGGATTTATGAATCCTGTAACTAGGAGGTGATCTTCTGTGGGTGGCCGAGGACTGCAAGAAGCGGGTCAGAGCTCCGGAACAGAGCTTGCTAGGTGATGTATACCATTGTTTTTTTATGTAATGCAGCTAGGGCTTATTGTCAGGATGGAGCTTATATTTCAAGCTTCCCGAAAATCCTGATAAATGAGGCTAGGGCTTATTTTCAGGACATGTCTTATTTTCGGGGGAAATGGGGTAGTTAGTGTCAAGATGACTGTCCAGAATGTGCAAAGTCTGCCACAAAGCATTATGGTCCATGAAAGTAAATCTAGGCAGTGCCAATTTTGTAATTGCTCTATACTTTGGGAATAGAGATGCCCTTTAAGCAAAAAAAAAAGTGACTACTTTGTAATAGATTTCAGTCATCTCAATCTTTAGTGCATGTTAGATGCCTCTGAAATATTTAGACCGTCAGCTCTCTCTGCAAGGTGCCGGTAAATAGTTCTGCTGTCACGCAGGGACACACATGTCGTCATGGTTACACGTCCTTTGGGTGTCTGTGCGGAGCCTTCCAGCTGTGTCTTTGTTTTCCCACAGGGCACCCTGTGCATAAACGCGTTAACGTACGAGACTGATGGAGCTGCCGTCCTCCCTGTAAGCCATGAGCCCCGCAGTCCCCCCATATTACAGGGTCTTTAGTAATACATTACAGTACAGTTATGGTCCTACAGCTTAGTCAAAAGTTTTGCCAAGTGTCTATCACTCACTTGTCCACTACTGCGCCTTAAAAAAGGGTTGGACCAAAATTGCAAGATATACCCTATCCACAGAATAGGAAATAACTTGCTGATCGGTGGGGCTCTAACCGTTGAGACCCCCGCCTATATCCTCCGTCCTCACTGTGGGGTTACTTCAGCTCCCATAGTGAGGGGGAGAGTGAATGGAGCGCCGGTCACGCTAATGCTCTGCTGCTCCATGAATTATCAATGGGACTGTGGAGAAAGCCGAGTGGCACCCACTTGGGTATTTCCATTAGCCCGATTGAAATGAATGGAGTGCTGACCGCTCATGCTCAGCCAGCACTACATTCACAGTGACATCATTGAGGAAGGGAGAAGTGACATCTGCAGTGACAATCAGAATGGGACATGGGAATCCCATTCTGGAGATCAGTGCGGGTCTTAACAGTGAGACCCCCAACGATCAGCAAGTTATCCCCTATCCCAGTGGTGGTGAACCTATGGCACGCGTGCCAGAGGCGGCACGCAGAGCCCTCCCTGCTGGTACCATCTGCCGCTCACCACAATAGTGAATGCCTGCAATGGCCACGGCTCCCCTGCTGGCATCCACTCATCAGTGCGCTGCCATCAGGGCTGATCCCGGTGTACACTGTCTCCTATTTGGTTCCGCGAGAGCGTCTGGGGGAGGAGGCATCCGGCAGCACACTGAAGTGTGCACCAGCGATCAGAAAGAAGAAGAGCAGCGCTTCCACGAGGAGGAGGGGTAAGTATGTGGGGGAGGGGGGCATTATTACTGCTGGGGGACCGCAGGGGGGGGGGCATTATTACTGCTGGGGGGGCATTATTACTGCTGGGGGACTGCTGGGAGGGGGCATTATTACTGCTGGGGGAGGGGGCATTATTACTGCTTCGGGGGCATTATTACTGCTGGGGGAGGGGGCGTTATTACTGCTGGGGGGGCATTATTACTGCTGGGGGACTGCTGGGAGGGGGCATTATTACTGCTGGGGGACAGCTGGGGGGGAGGGTCCTTATTACTGCTAGGGGGAGGGGGCATTATTACTGATGGGGGACCGCTGGGAGGGGGGGCATTATTACTGATGGGGGGGCATTATTACTGCTGGGGGGAGGGGGCATTATTACTGCTGGGGGACAGTTGGGGGGAGGGGCCTTATTACTGCTGGGGGGAGGGGGCATTATTACTGCTAGTGGACCGCTGGGGGGGCATTATTACTGCTGGGGGGAGGGGGCATTATTACTGCTGGAGGACCGCTGGGGGGGCATTATTACTGCTGGGGGGTTGCTGGGGGGGCATTATTACTGCTGTGGGGGCATTATTACTGCTGGGGGACTGCTGAGGGGAGGGGGCATTATTACTGCTGGGGGGTAGTCACTATTATTACTGCTGGGTGGCCGCTGGGGGTTGTCACTTATTGCTGCTGGGGGCCACTGTGGGTTGTCACTATTATTACTGCTGGAGGGTGTCACTATTATTACTGCTGGGGGCCACTCTGGGGGGGTGTCACTAATATTACTGCGGGGGGGCCGCTCTGGGGGGTGTCACTATTATTACTGCTGGGGGGACACTATTATACTGGGGGCCGCTGTGTGATGTCACTATTATTGCTGGGGGGGTCACTATTACTGCTGTGGGGTGTTGCTATTACTGCTGGGGTACGTGTACATGTGGCGGAAATGGGCAGGGCTGCTTCAAAATAGACAGGGTGCAGATTTTGACTGCTTTTTGGATGCAGAAATTTCTGCTGAGGACATTCTGCAGTATTCTCGCATCCAAAAAGCAGTTAAAATCTGCATGCTGTCTATTTTGAAGCGGCCCTGTCCTTTTTCGAACGACGCGGGTAAAATCATATGCCGTGATAAGCCCCGCCCCCTGACGTGTTGGCACTTTGCGGTAAATAAGTGGGTTTTGGGTTGCAGTTTGGGCACTCGGTCTCTAAAAGGTTCGCCATCACTGCTCTATCCTATGGATAGGGAATAACTATAAATTTTGGTACAACCCTTTAAAGGAACATTCTAGGTAAAATAATCTATTAAAGCGACCCTCCAGTCCCAAATACAAAATTTGTCTAGGGTCCAAGGGGAGGAGTTTTATTACCAGGCACCATCCTCCTCCCAATTCAGCCACACTTTCGCTATTTTCTGGGGCCCTCTTCATTCTTCCAACATGGCCATGGTGCTCCTGTCACTACTAAGTGCATACTGTGTAATGGTAGTATGGCACTGCATGCTGCTTGCTGAATGGCCTGCGTTGCTCACATGAGCTACACTGGCCAATCAGAGCAGTGTGTAATGTCTTAGACTACCGATGCACCAGCAGTGCTCAGTGTGCATTGAATAGTCTGAGAATCATCACAGCCATCTTGGAAAATGAATAGATGCCCCGGAAACAAGCAGATCGGCTGCTGAACTGGGAGAAAGTTGTCACCAGGTAATATAACTACCCAGGTTTTGTCCTTGGACTGGAGGGTCATTTTAAAGGGGTATTCTGGGCTTTTACTAGATAAGTCATCAGTAGACTATCAGCAGGGATGCGCCAATCGAGACTCCTGCCAATCAGCTGATCGTCTGGCTCACTGTCAGTGCAGTAGGGCCGGACGTTGTCCTCGGTGGTCAGGGCAGGAAGTGCAATAGGCAGGCTTCACGCCCATCCAGATGTCCTGTCCTGACCATAATGAGGGGCAGAAAGTGTAATAGTAGGCTGCATGGGCTGGAGGATGCCAAATGGCAGAACCCCACCGATCAACATCACTTGTAAATGCCCAGAATACCGCTTTCAATGCTGGTTTCCTTATGAAATATCAAATCTAAATCATGTCCTAAAACTCAACATTGCGCTGTTACTCTGTTATTCCTCCTGCAAATGTATGAATGCATTGAAAACTAGTCGTTACCATCCCCTTGCCAATATAGTCTGAGACTGCCAATAATAATAATAAACTTTAATTGTATAGCGCCAACATATTCCTTTACCCTTCCATTGGTAAAGGAGTCCCTAACACCCAATTGTCAATTTATTCATATACTTCCAGGAGGAATAACAGAGGGATGGCAATTCTCATCAAAGATACCCCACAATTTTTGTTTCATGAGGAATACAAGCATTTACTAATGCAGACATGTGAGGAGCGGTGACAGGTCCTATTTAAGTCATTCCCAGAAACAGTGCGCTAGATGATGACAATGAGCCTGGTCATGGAGCTATAAACCACATCCGACCTTGAGAAGTCCTTTCTGTAAAGGCTCAGAACACCAAAGCATATTGTTGTCATGATAACTCCTCTTTTGTGAATGCACAGCAGGAAGAGACGGCATCCATATCCTCTCCGGCTGCAGCGCCACATTTCACCTTAATGACCCCTAAAAACTGGGTCACCTCTTCCCTCGGCTGGTGCGGTTGGGGGTACAGCTATCCAAATAAGTCGCTATTCCTCCCAGCCTGACGAACGCTGCGGCAGCCAGTTTATCAGAGGTAATTAAATCATTACCACAGAATGAACAGAACCTTCTGATCACATAGCAGGTACTGTATGGCGCGGGCAGCAGCGGTGCCAAGCTCCCACACGTATTGCCCTGCCAGATTCTCCTCTTGTGTACAGAACAGGTACAGAAGGGGAGGCAGCAGTGTTGTCCTCTCCCACACATACACTGTCCTGCCAAGTGCTCGGTTTGCACTTGAAGGAGAAGGCAGTGCCAACCTACCGCTCTCTGTGCCGCATCCATGCCCTCTGTGAGCCCCCTCTTTATATCAGTGTCTGTGATTTCCATGTGAGTAGAGATTACGCATGACACTCTATGAGAGCTGTAGTCTACAAGGGTGCAGCTACCTACAAGGCAATACTGCTATACACTGCCATATATGATGCCACACTGTAGAGGATCTAGATACCCACTGAAATATAGTTATATAACTGTGCAATTGTCATGAGGTGTCATGGTGCCCCTATGCCCTCCACTGTGTGCCTTATGGGATCCACTGTGAATAGAAATCTATATGTGTTTGCAATGTCTGCAAATCCCTATTGTGAGATCTGATTTTGGACCATGCAAATGTTGACCCCACATTTGGCTGATTTGGCCCATTTGGCTACTCCTGCACACAAAGGCCAGACAGTTTTTCAGCCAATTTCAGCCTGCATAATACCGCCATATAGTGCCAAGATAACACTGCTTTATACAGTGCATATAACACCGCCCTATGGTACCCTAATAATATTCTCCTATAGAGGACCAGTCCACTGTCTGGACTTGTGTGTTTCAGTAACTGCTTATATTCCCCATAATGTATCACTTCTCCATCTTTTCTTATAACTGGATCATGCTGTTCCTCTGTTATTTCCCTTAGAAATGTATTAATACCTTGACAAATAGGCGTTACCAATTGGCAGCTTACCCCGACATACTCTGATGTTGACCGATCGTAGCTGACAATGTCAGACTATGTAGGCACATAGCCCTTTGACAAGGGGAAAGGTAACGCCCAATTGTGAATTTATTAATGTTTTTCTAGGAAGAATAATAGAGCAACTGCAAAACACAGAGTTCTAAAGAAAAGCTGCTGCAGAATTGCTATTTCATGGGAAATGCAAGAATTTATTAGGGCCACAATTACACCCACATTGGAGGTTCGGTTCAGCGCCTCCATCACACATCTAGCAAAAAAACTCAGCATGCTGCACTATTTCATCTGAGAAATTGCACGCAGGCATAATGGAAGTCGGACAGACCCCATTATAATCAGTGGGGTCTATCAGGGGCCATTTGATTCTACTATAGGACAAATCTGTTCGGGAAGGGATTACAGAGCAAGAAGATGGAATCCTGAATGGATGCCCAAATGCAGATATGGACATGACCTAAAACAGACACGTCAGGGGTGATAACTCGCTAAGGCAAATTACTCGAGCGAGTATTGCCATTTTCGAGTACATGCCCGCTCGTCCCAAAAGATTCAATGGGGGGCGGGGGAGAGAGGTGAGGAACGGGGGGGGGGGGGGGGAGATCTCTCTCTTTCCTCCTCCCCCCTTCGGCTCCCACATGCTCACTCCCACAACTCACTGCTCACCCCGGCCGGCCCCCAAATCTTTTGGGACGAGCGGGTATGTACGCTCGCCCATCTCTAGTGGTAACTACTACTCTTTAAATAGAACACATAATACTGCCATATAGTCCTCAAATAATACTACAATACACCGCTAAATAATAGTTGGAGATTTTAACTGCCTGTTTCCCACCCCTAAAATCAGACCCGTATGTTTGTCTCTGACGTCTAATCCTGATCTGTGTACAGGGAAACAAAATGTATATGAATACCTGATCATCATCACTAAATGCACTATCCTACTAAAACTAATTGGACATCTTAGTGAGAATCAAAAGTAGAATTTATTTCCATGTTAATACATAGTGGGGCTCCTTTGGCCCTAATGACATCGGCTACTCTCTGTGCCATACTTTCTACTAACATCTGATACACTGCAGCTGGGATTTCCCTCCATTCATCCTGCAAACATCTGATGAGTTCTCTCAAAGAAGATAGACGCTGTTCATATAGCCTGACTTGACGTTCCAGTTCATCCCAAAGATGTTCAGTAGGTTCAGGTCAGGACAATGTGCAGCCAATCCATTCGTGGAATATCCACTCGTCTCAATCTGCTGAGAAAGGAAACGTGATCCATTCCAGGGAGCTCTCCGTTTCCCATCTCAGCCTTATACTCCCAGATGCCAGCCTTTGATACCTTTTACATAATCCCAGATAAAGAAACGCAGCAACAGATGGAGAAGATTCTCTCAGCTCTGACCGAATTATTTCAAATCCTATGTTCTTCTATAGGACCCCCTTACCTTGATGGTGGGGGATTTCCTCGCTGCCTTGATAAACTGGCTCTACGGCATTATTGTGACCACGTGGGCCATAAAACAAGGAATTTATGACCTTCTGATGTATGCAGGCTGCAGAAAGATGAGTGTAATAAAATCTATATTCACAATGCATTAAGTGGAGCGCTGAAAGTTTGATGTGTATTCTAAGCAGAGCAACAATACTGACACTTGATCCTGAGATATAAAACTGTACGTCCTGACCCAAAAGCATCATGGATTCTTACAGAAAACCCCAGCAAGATGTCCTCTGCTGCTACCCCCCACCACTTTTCCCACGCAGGTCCAGCGCCACTAGCACCATCTTATGCAACAGGTACAACATTAGTACATTTTAGCTGTAGGTAGGCAAATAGAGCAATTACCCCAAGACCTTCCCCATCCTGTCTCCAACAAGTGCTCCACACGTAATAGTCCACATAGACCTAGTGTTGCCACCATTGTATAGATAAAATACCTGCCAATGCAAAAGGGGGGCGTGGATTGGGGTTGTGGCTTCTAACAACGTATGTTTTTTAATCCATTATTCTAGTGGCCCCAACTAGTAATTGTGCCCTCCTTAATGGCCGCAAAAATAAGCGTCCCCAGTAGTGGCCTCAAAATTGTGTGCCCCCCCTTGGAGGCCCCAGTAGTAATAGTGACCGCGCTAGTGGTTCCAGTAGTAATAATGGCTCTGCTAGTGGCCCCAGTAGAAATAGTGACCCTGTTAGTGGCTCCAGTAGTAATAGTGATTCTCTTAGTGGCCACATTAGTAATAATGGCTCAAGTAGTAATAGTGCCCCCGTAAGTTGTCCCAGTATTAATAGTACCCCCATTATTAGCCCCAGCAGTAATAGTGACCCTCATAGTGGCCTCAGTAGTAATAGTGACCTCTATAACGACTCCAGTAATAATACTGCTCCATTATCAGGCCAGTGGAAATAGTGACCCTCATAGTAGCCCTAGTAGTAATAGTGACTCTGACAGTGGCCCCAGTAGTAATATTGACCCCCCTATTGTGGTCTCAGTAGTCATACTGACCCCCACAGTGGCTCCCATAGTAATAGTCACCTCTATAGCGGTTCCAGTGACAATAGTACCCCGTTATCAGGGCAATGAAAATAATGACCCCCATAGTAGCCCCAGTAGTAATAGTGACTCTGACAGTGGCCCCAGTAGTAATAATGATCCCCACAGTGGTTCATAAATTGCCCAGCAGCAGCAGGACTCACACAGTCAGACACAACCTGCAGCAGCTGAGAACATTGCTCTGCTCTTATCCTCCCGGCTCTGCACTCGCTTTACTGTGGCGGGAGGAGCTGCTCTGTAGCGATGTTCTCGGCTGCTGCAGGTTGTGGCTGCCTGTGTGAGTCCCGCTGCTGCTGAGCTATATGAGCGGGGTTGTCTGCGTCAGAGAGGGTTATCACCTGGATGGCAGTGGTAACCGAAATAGCTTTTACCAACTACATTGTCACCAAAAAATATATATATGCCGGCACCAGCCTTTAGACCTTGTTACCAGCTGGTTCGGTGGGTGGTAGCCCTACATAGACCACACAGAGACAGGGTGTCTGACAGGTCTAGATCACACTGCTATTCTTTGAACCCTATATGATGGTATTATTTGAACTCATTAACTATTACTAAGTTGATTCTTCTCACATTCTCTGTTTCTCATTTCCTGTTGCTTATATAGCACCAGCATACTCTTCAGCGCTCTAGAGAAATTGTCACCATACTCCAGAGGAGCTCCAATCCAATTTGTCTGTCTCAGACACATACTAGGGACAATTTCATAAGAAGCCAATTAAGCTATCAGGGTTTTTTGAGTGTACGTGATACTGGGAGAACCTGAAGGACATCCATGCAAACATGGAGAGAACATACAAAATTGATGAAGATATTACTTGGTCAGATTCAAACCCAAGGCCACCAAACTCCAAGGTAATAGTACTGACCATGTTTTGGGGTTGGAGCCTAACTCTGGTCACCTGCACGTCTGGAATGTAAAAGATGTCCACAGTAATCTTTATTAAAGGAGAGATCATGACCAGCTATGGTGGCGGGATGGGGTTATAACAATTGGTATTTTAGGGCAAATTCAGTAGAGGAGCATCGAACCTGCTTGCATTAGCTGTTGCCCAGAATACAAGCAGCTTACTAATGTTCAATTAACGGAATAACTCAGTCCATGCCCTAAGAATAGGATGTCCTCAATATTGTGCATAAACTATAGAATTACCAGTCAATAAATGGTTTACTCTGGCCAGGGGTAAATAGCTCGATAGATGCAGGTTGATAACAGGAGCCTCCTTTGAAGTAACATTATCTTCCAGAACTTTGGTTGACCAAATGACTCGATCCACTAACTAAAATATGCAATCAGTTTCACCTGAAAAAATTGTTAGCACAGAACCTTTGGGGAGGCTGTACAATGACGAAGTCAAAATAATCAAGTTTACTGTTGAAGAGCCTGGGTGATGGTACTGAAGAT
Organism: Eleutherodactylus coqui; assembly: GCF_035609145.1. Lineage (NCBI taxonomy): Eukaryota > Metazoa > Chordata > Amphibia > Anura > Eleutherodactylidae > Eleutherodactylus > Eleutherodactylus coqui. The sequence goes on from NC_089844.1 coordinate 136,726,781, forward strand.
TATATCTCACAGAAAGTTGAATATCTGGATACTGGCAGTTGGTCCATCTCCTCTCGCTGGTGGTGTCTACACTGGTGAAGGCTCGGCACTTGTAGTTAGTAATTGCAGCTAACATTTTCTTGGATGATTAGCACACCTGCTCTCTGGAGCTCCGGCGCGCTTCTTTCAGTCCTTGGCCACAGACAGAAGATTGCACTCTGGTTATGGGATTCATAAATCCTGCCTCCAGGAAGTGATGGCTCTGATTGGTTCTGTAGCTCTGCTCAGTCAATCAATGCAGTGCTCAATGAACCAATACGATGGCTGATTGGTTCATCGAGCGCTGCATTGATTGGCTAAGCAGAGCTTCAGAACCAATCCCAGCGATCACGTTGTGGAGACTGGAATTTATGAATTGGCCAATCAATGCTGTGGCTCAGCTAATTCATAAATTCTGCCTCCACAACACGATGGCTGTGATTGGTTCTTTGACCGCTGCTCAGCCAATCAATGCAGCGCTCGATGAACCAATAACAGCCATCGCACTGGCTCATTGAGCGCTGCATTGATTGACTGAGCTGCACTTGAGAACCAATCAGAGCCATTGCTTCCTGAAGGCAGGATTTCTGAATCCTGTAACCAGGATGCAATCTTCTGTCTGCGGCTGAGGACTGAAGGAAACACGCTGGAGCTCCCTAGAGCTGCGTGAGGACCGGACTGTGTCTTTTAGGTAATGTATTGCTTTTATTAATATAATCTAGCTAGGGCTTATTTTTGGGGTATGGCTTATATCTCAAGCCTCCCCAAAAATCCTGAAAAATCAGGATAGGGCTTATTTTGGGAGTAGGTCTTATTTACGGGAAACACAATATTAAGGCTTGTTTACATGGGAGTAAGCACATTTAAGTCGCACATATATGCAGTGTATTTCCACAACTGAAAATCGCTTACACACTGTGTATGTGCGCATGCAAAAGAGAGAGAGAGAGAGAGACTGCTGCTCCTGCCGGAGCACAGCAATGTCGGGATCTCTCCTTGAAGAAAGTTTGCCCTTTCGGGATTATGGAAACTAGGACATGCTGAGAGCGCCTGGGTATGAGAGCGCAAGAACCGCACGTACCTATTCAGGAAAACCGCACGTCATGCCAGAGTTTTGAGTGGCCGCTTGATGTTAACTGCAAATGTGAAAGAATTCTAGCGTCCGTCCAGTTGAGAGAGTTTCATCCCAAAGAGAGAGATCCAACAGATAATGGAGGCTGTGTATGAAAATACCTTGGGAAACCCGAACTGCATGAGTGAAAGGAATACAGGCGTGGAATGTAAACCTACTACTAATGATCTAATAATATACAAGTTGTTTCGTACAAGTTGTTCTTCTGTTGTTTGAAAAAGACGTTGAAGTAAAAGAACAAGACCGAATGTTCCCAGTTCTTGTAGAAAAAGTACTTTCTGTGTGTGGACTACTCTTTATTCAAGTTGGGTAATCCATCGCTGATTAAGGAACGTTGGCGTCACGGTGACAAAACAGGAACTTAAGGTAACCCCGGTTACTAAACGTGATCTCCCCCAGTTAGTAACGAGGTTGGGTTCTTAGCCAGCCGTTGAGAGGAGACAGTAGAGCCCCATGACAGGTAGCTGCTTCGTTTCACCCCGCTGTCTCCTTGGCTGAGGTCCTGCTCCTTGGACGCTGCATCTCCAAGAAAAAAATTAATAAAAAAGTTATTAAAAAGTCATATGTATTTCAAAATGATAGTAACAGAAACCACAGGTTGTCCTACAAAAAACGGGCCCTCAGACAGCACCATAAACGGAAAGATGAAAAGTTACTGCGGTCAGAAGATGGTGGTAGAAAATACTTTTCTTTTAAAGATATTTTTAAAAAATAGTACAGCGAATAAAATTATATAAAACAGTATTGTCATAATCGTACTGATTTACAGAATGAAGATGTCATGTTATTTTTGCCATGGCGCGTATACTGTAATAACAGGACCCCTCTAAGTAGGTGACGTCACGGGAACTCAAGTGACCGTTGCAGCCAATGAGAGGCTGCAGCATCACCGCTCATTCTCCTGGCATTGGCACTCACATCCTGGACGCCATGATCCCAGGGGTCCTGAAAGTGACACTGCAGCCTCACATTGGCTGCAGTGGTCACCTGAGTTCCAATGATGCCAGCAATCAGAGCAATAACTGGGACCACAGCGGGGCTGCAGTGCAGGATCCTGATGGCCAAGGAAGGGTAACCAGACAACTCCCTTAATCGTAAAGTCCCTGGTGATCTAGGGCACAGAGGGTATTATCCCTGGCGGTCCAGTAAAGGTTTACAAGCACCACTTTCAGGTTGCACCTTGGGGTTCCATCCTTGGAGGAGGAGTTTGTCACCCCTGAAAACTATTTCTGATGTCCAGAGTTTTCCAGCCATCAGTTCCTAGAAGTCTATGAGACGTATAAAATGAATTTAGAGAATCCCTTCAAAAATTATCCAATAAACAATAGACATAACCTAATAATCATAGATTCTCAGGATTTTGACGGCTGTGAGGAGCCCAAATCAGCTTCTTCATTCCCCGGTACTCAAGGTAACAAAGCCGCCTGCCAAGTGTGTGTAGTGGGAGGCGCAGTACTGTATCCTCCGCTCCCTGTGTAGCTATAACAAGGGACACTCTCTGCAAGCTTCTTTCATGTGGAGGGCTATCTGATGCAGTTGCCGCGGTAACCGTGAGAGCCCTCTCCGTATGGTCTAGATATAGCTAAGATATTACACTGAGGGCCATCCCTGACAAGCAGCGAAACGCGACTGCAAGTGCGGGGATAACATATATGGAGAGAGTCATTATCATGAATCTCTCCGTGCGGTAATGGCGAGCAGAAGAGCGATATACCAAATGAACGTTGAGTATAAACTAGAATTTTATAGACAAATACGTAATCACACCATGATATGCATACCGTCATATCATTAATAAAGTCACATGGTTTAGTGCAAAATTAAAGAGATTGCCAAGGAAATGAAAAACATGGCTGCTTTCTTCTAGAAACATCGCCACATCTGTCCATAGGTTTTTTCGGTATTGTAGCTAAGCTCCATCGATGTAGCTGAGGTGTAACACCAGTAATAACCTGTGGAAAGGCGTGTTGCTGTTTGAGGTCGGACGAAAGTAGCCGTGTTTTTCTGATCCTGGATAACTTTTGTTACTTTTCTTGTCTAGGTGACCACTTCTTCAGTTCAGTCTGCATGCTACAAGGCTTTTATATAGGCAGTGTGTAAGGGGGGTGAGCGGTGCCCTGCTACCCTTCTTACTATAGCGGCTGCACTAAGTCCCACGCCAAACAGTCTGAGGTGAGTCTGTCTCATGGCGCTTTTATGCACAACGAGAATTGCTCAATTCTTATTTTCCCGAATGAACGAGCTGACCACGTCATAACCAGCTCTTTTTCACTGTTTAGACTGGCAAGTCATCTTTTAGGATCATTCACTTCACATTCAGTGTTTCATCCGGGTCTTGGAGTCAGGTAGGAACTTTCAAACGTTGATCCAGGGATTATTCAGACTGCTATTATGGAGTCGGGAAGGAATTTTTTCCCCAAATGGAATAATTGGCTTTTGCCTCATTGGGGATTTTTTGTCTTCCTCTGGATCAACAAGAGGGGGTGGAAACAGGCTGAACTAGATGGACATTGTCTCCCTTTAGACTAAGGCTTCTTTCACACGAGCGCATATTGGCTGGCGTTTTCACCACCGGCCAATATACGATTCCATCTGGGGTATAGAAGCTCATGAACGGGCGCACAAATCTAACGTTTGTGCGCCCATTCACACGGCATGGGGCCTGGTGCATATGCACAGAGCTCACCATGCCGTCGCCCATTTCCCCTCTCTCCCCATCGCAGGCTCACTTCTCGTCTCCTCCCTGTTCGTTCTTTGCAATTGGATGTGGTGGGGCCAGGCTGAGGTAAGCGGCGGCCCACCCTTCCTCCTCCCATTGATGGATATGAACAAGGGGTGGGGAGAGGGCAATAGCTTAGCTCTGCCCACGTCCAGCCCCTTGTCCACAGCCATCAATGGGAGGAGGCGAAACGGGACGGCACTTAGCTCCACCCCCGCCCCCTTCCATTGTGCAGAACGAGCGGGAAGGAGAAGAGAGGTGAGCCTGCACGGGGTGGGGGGGGGGGAAGAAGAGGGAGGGAGTTTAGCCAAACCAAATAATCTAAATATACCTTGACTGAGGGCTTACCCATGCAACTAGGACTTCTACCAACACCGGATGGCTACCGGCCACTCCCAGGTAAGGCCTCAAGAACTTGGTGATGAAAAGACCTTGTAGCCTCGCACCTGGCTCCTCCCTGGTCCCTTCCACGGTGCCGAGAGGGTGCATGGTGCAAAAACTAGAGGCACCCCAGTGTAGAATCACCATATTGGAAATATAGACAAGAGTTTGTGCATCAGATACTAAACTATATCCGCCATGGTGTTTTATGGGGGATATAGTCACCGCTACTTGGCGTCTATACACAGATATATGGTTATTAAATATCTGTTAAACAAGGCCATTTTTTTTTCTTGCAAACGTCTGGAAACTATAAATGTCCAATTTGGTTTAAATATAGAAATCTCTGTCCTGTCATTATCACCCACGCTTTATTTCGCCAGCTTTATTTTGCAGGGATTTTCATGTGTTAATCCGGTTGTTAAATATAGGACATTTCAGCATTTAAGACTATAAGCTGTGTGAATATAGAAAATGTGTTATTCATATGGCTGGCAACAGACTGCTGGATATAGTCGTTCAGCCCTCTTATACAGGGTTAAATGTAGGTATATGCGTTAATTTAGGAAAGGATGGAAACTTTAATGGCGGTCATCTTCTCATTTGTCCTGCAAAGTTGAATCTCTTTATGTAATTAACTTCATTATTACAAGCTTAGAATTGGTATAAACACTGTATTAGTGCAATGTCCACATAGTGGACGACACACATTGATGGTATTGCAGAACATGTGTTCAGATGATGATCCCGGCTTGGAGAGCAGTGAAGAAAGAGAAAGAGCATACACAGAGTACCAGCCAAAAGTTTGGAGACACCTTATATTTCCATGGTAGAAGACTTGATAACTATGACGGAACACATGGAATTAAGTTGTAAACAAAATAGTAAGCAAACCAGAATATATTATCACAGTAGCCCCTTTGATGATAGTGTTAAGGACCGTTACACATGACCGGTCACATTAACCTTTCAAGCCTTGGGTTCCAAATTAGTTCATACCTGGATGCATCAGAGAGGCCAAAAACTATGATGTATAGTAATTAGCTCTCACAGATATGTCGAGATGAGCCGCGGCAAGTATATACAGCCCACTCTGCTTAAGGCGCGTACACACACTGAAAAGTTTATTGACTGACTATAGTTCTAATACAGAAAATGAATACGTCATTAGTCACGGGGGTTAATCTCATTGGGTTAGAAAAAACATTGGAATCATGCACTGTTTAGTGAGAATATATTTATGTTCTCAAGCTTCAGCGTTATCTCGTCCTCCCTGGTCCTCCCTTTGTTATTCAGCTCGCTGTAGTACAGTCAGTTCCCTTGTCCGAGTTTTTCTGAAAGTGTGGGAGGACTTTTTCCTGATAAGAACTGTTGTCCAGACTTGGTTCTCATGAAAAAGAACAGAGAGAGACACATCATTACGCATTGCACCGAATCTCCTGCTGTAAAGTTATTTCTGCTTGAATAATTGTTTCACTACACACAAGCTTATTTACATCTTATAATGCTCCATTTTGTATCTAGCGACCATTTTGAGACAGATTCTTCCATTTTATGAGCCTGTACTTTCTCAATTCCCCCTAGAAACTGTCTCAAAATAAACGGTACTTTATAACGTCTACGGGGCGGGGTAAGGTTTGCTTTCCCTATCTCTAGTTTATGATCTATGCCCTACCTATCATTGTTGGTCAGCTGTCCAAGGGCTAATCCCTTCCCCGACAACTAATCCTAACTAACTAAACGCGAAGACCTAATGGACACAGAAGGGATCTACAACATACATACTACTCTATTCTAATGACTGGGAGACTAGAGTGGTCACTCCTGCTTCTGCTGAGACAGATCCATAAGGGGACAAATCACTCTGTTGTATTATAGGCATATAGCCATCGCCTGGGGTTTCCGCATCAACATACACGGGAGCAACAGGCACCATCTGGTCTGTAAGCCTAGCACAGGAGCGTCTCATGCAGGGCACAATACAGACAGAAAGTAGCCGGAGTATGATAAGAGTAACCAGAATCCCTATTCCTATCTGCATTAAGAATTGTTTCCATTGTCCGGTCCGTACAAACCACTCATCCCAGGAGTTAGTTATCCCAGAATTACGCTTCAGCTCTTCTGACAATGTGGCCAATTTCTTTATTGCGATAGTCACTTTACCTGTAGGGCCCTGTGTTATCTGGAATATATGTACAGCAAGTTTTCACCAATCATTTTACAAACACCACCTTTCTCGGCTAGCATCATATCCAGAGCCACTCGGTTCCGGAAAGCCATGGTGGCCGTGGGGCCCAACTGATCAGCAGGCCCCTAAAGTGCATCTCTTGTATAGCTCGCAAACCTTTGTTAGTTGTAATATATATACAAACATTCTTATTGATGGTTACTATTCCAAACAGGGACTCAAATCCGGCCTTAACTTGATCCCTGGCTTTAAACTCATCTGGCACCCCCCCCTTGGCAATCTGATTGCATCTATATATATATACACATGTGGATCAAACCTGCCACCTGGTTTCAGATTGTGACGCTCGTCTGTAGGACCTGAGAGAGAAACAGAGACCACAGAATGCGTTATTGACAATTCCTTGGAGAGACCTATGACAACATTAACAAGAGAATAATTTCCCAAACTTGGCTACTGTGGCATGTATCCTCCGGAGAAAAAGAAAAACTAATGGAAGATACTCAATTCAAGATTTACCCGTTTCCTTCATTGCCCATGGATCTACTTTCCCACTACTCCGTGGACGGTAGGGTGTGTGAAAAGCCTGGAATATACCCAAAGCAGACATGATTTGTTGCATTATTTCACCTGTGAAGTGTGTACCTTTGTTTGACTCAATCACTTCCGGTACCCTGTATCTGCGGATTACCTCATTCATGAGCTTCTGTGCAGTTACCTGCTTATTTACTTTGGTAACAGAGTAGGCCTCCAACCTGAAAAGACATCAACAACAACAAGCACATATTCATGCTTCCCAACAAGTGAGAGCTGAGTGTAGCCAATTTGCAATCCCTGAAATGGGTAGAGTGGTCTAGGCAAGTGTTATGTGGCAAATTTACTTCTGCCCTGTTGCTTACGGCAAAGATCATGCAAAATTGGACAAGTGATGATGCAGCAACTACAGGAAACCCAGGAGCCACTCGTCCTTGCTCAAGCGTTGACATCATTGCTGCTTTGAACAGGGTGCTGGATGAGGCAAGCATCGCCACCATGCTGAAGGAGGTGCTAGAAGGTCTGGAGTACCTGCATAAGAACGGCCAGATCCTCAGGGATGTTAAGGCTGGAAACATCCCCCTGGGTGAAGACGGCTCCGTGCAGATCGCAGATTTCGGCGTCAGTGCGTTTCTAGCCACAGGAGGCAACATTATCAGGAATAAAGTCAGAAAGACCCTTGTGGGCACGTCATACCGGACGGCACCGGAGGCGACGGAGCAGGCCAGAGGACACGACCTCAAGGCGGACATCTGGACCCCCGGTAGGTGTGTCTTTCCGTGCATTTGCTGGGCCATCAGGGGGCACAGGGACCTTGGTGGGCAAGTTCTGTTGGCTGTTCGCCATCCACCGTCCCATTTCTGCTGCTTGTAACTGTAAAGTCTTTTAGCATATCAAAGTCCAATGTTTGTATCAAAGTAATCAAAGTCCAAGTTCATATCAAAGTAATCAAAGTCCAAGGTTTATATCAAAGTCCAAAATTATTGTTAAATTCTTCTTTTCTTCTTTTCTTCTTTTCTTCCACGGCTTAAGGGCCGCTGCCTTTGCTGTGTGATCTGTGATGGCGTTGCCACTTGTTTCTCTGCTGTAGGAATTGGTGTGAGCTTTCCACTTTGTCACCGCTGCACCATTCTTAATTGGCTGTCCTGCTGAGGTAACAAGCTGTCTGGCCTTCCATGTTAGGCCGTAGTCATGAGCTATGCCAAATGCATACCGGGAGTCAGTGTAAATGTTTGCCGTCTTACCTTCTACCACTCCACACGCCTCAGCGAGGGCCTGTAACTCCGCTTCCTGTCCTGGGACATGCGGAGACATTCTGCTTTTAGGACATCTTGTTGCGTGATCACTGCGTATCCAGCGTGGAGTCGTCAATCACCCTGGGTACCATCTATAAAAACAACTCAAAATATGCATTATTAACAAGGGCTTTCAGTTAACATAAAGAAGAGACAGTGTCTGCAATTGCATCTTCCTGGACATGTGCCAGGGGGTACTGACGGACCAAAGGGGCTAAGAGCTTGTTCCTCTGCGTACGTAAGAGTGAGGACGGGTAGAGGTGTCGCTTGGTCTGCTGCCATCCGACATAGGGTCGGGTGACTTTTCAGACCCGGGGTGTATACGAGCCTCACCAGACAGGTGAAGTTTGATACCACCTCCCAAGGGTCCCATCACGCAATTCTCAATATGCTTTCAGGACCTTCCAGCATAAGGAAGCGAGTGAGGTATCGTGACCCTTTAAACATTACCTCAAGCGGTTCAGTTTCCGCCAGCTGAATTGGCATTTCTGAACCCCTTGCACCGATTACCGCTAGACAATCAGGCTGGTATTCTATTTCAAATGGATCAGAACCTTATTGTAAAAAGGAAAAAGAAAAAAAAAAATTAAAAATTTAAAAATAGCTGACCTGCAACACCTAGATCACCTATATCTTCTCCCCCCCCCTTTGAACTAGGGTACTTAACTGGGAGAGTAACCGAGTTCAAGGTAGTAGCTGGATTTGACGGGCCAGAAATAAGTGCTTGGGTTGCACTTGCGTGTATACACTCCGGATATCATGGGGAGGGGGTTAGTTCAATACCAACTCCGAAGATTTGTTAACCATTGCCTGTACTGCTGCCACCGCACAAACACACGAGGGAGCTGCTTCAGAGGTGAGAGAGAAAAGAATAATTAAAAGACAGTCATAGAGTGGTTGCATAAGTAGGGAAACCGAGTGCATTCATGGTCGGCAGTATGAAACAAGGCCCAGAAAGGTGCGGGGTTTGGCAACGCATATAGGTACAGGTATGGCCGGGACAGCAGCCTTTTGTTCCTATGTCAGATGTCCAGTTCCTTGGCCTAAACAGTGACCCAGGAGAGTTTGTCTTTAGAGGCTTTACAGACATTTTCTGCAAGAAAAATTAACAGTGAAATTGTGGCCTGTTGGCAGGCTTCCAGATTATCAGCACACAGCACCTTCATGCGGTAGGTGGCTGACTGACCCTTCAGCGTCTTTTCTGGACTGGAAAAAGAGGGGTGTTTGTTGGAGCAGTTAGTTTACAAAACTCTTCTGAACCGGCAACGTAAGATATCAGTGCCAATAATAAAGACATGAATATTCTACAAACATCTATCCACATTGAAAATTTTACAGTCTGCATATGCAGAAAGGGGGGAGAAAAACTTGTATCCCCAGTCAATATCTGCATCACACATCTTACATTTATCATAGTCTGAACACGGGTCATTAACTCTCATCCATCCATGCGGTCAAGTCTGTCTCTCTCATTCAAATGTTAGTAAGAGTTCACACAGGACGTAACGCGTATGATGCAACTGTCCTCATCTTGCAAACAAATGCATTCAATCACTACCACCTCTCCTGTCTGTAATACCAGAGAAGTATACCAGATTCCACAGCACTAATATTTCCCATAAAAGGAACACACATTTAGCAATTATGCACACGTCCGACCAGTCACAGAACTGACATTTACACAAAGAACAGCAAAAACTGGATTCATTTTGGGTTCTATTCTAGTCAAGCAAACTTAATTAATTGTCCAGTGTTCTCCGCTCTAACTCTCAAGGCCTAAGACTAGATCGAAGAGAAAAACAAAGGGAAGGGGGGGAGATTGGAGACCTGCTCCGGCCTAGCTGCGGCTTCTAATAGATCAAGCATTAACCCTCTATGTACTCCTATATATTTATATATCTATATATATATTATCACATATTGACCCTCTCCTTCGTTCTGTAAGCTTTCCTACTGCCGTCTGCGATCCTAGCACCTATAGTGACCTTTCTTCTCAGCAGTATCTGACTTATGAGGAATGGACAACACGTACAGCAATGACACAATGTTATGACATTAAAACATACAGGACAGACAGCACGGTGGTTAATTGCACATAATTGTCTGCAGACTCTGCATGAACTTGCTTCATGTCATAGGGGGACACAGACTAGAGGATTCCCTTTCTCCTCCATTTTTTCCCCTTGCAAAGTGGAAAAGATTTTTCCAGCAACAACTATATTCATGGGAAATTTTAAGCACAGACCTACTTGGGATGGGGGTGCTAAACACAGACTGCAGAACAGATAATCGGGAGAAGGCTGTTTGCAGGTGGGATGAGGGGACTTGAATGTTTCTATGCAAAATTCAGAAAAGGCACTCGTCATTGCAGTGCGCAGAATTGGTATGCCAGGTAAAAACATACATAGATGGGAGGTCAGAGGCCAGCTCATTTCTGCTGCGGAGCTAAGATGACGTCTGAGCGGCAGCTGAAGGTATTGTTACAACAGATGCTAAAATGGCCGCTGGGCTGTGGCTGGCACTGAAATGGCCACCGAAGGCGTGGCCTAACTGGGCGATGGTGACGGGAGGGTCCAGGAATACTACATACTAGACACGTATCAAGATATATCGACTGGTATTGGCCCCAATAACAACACGGCCATCTAGGGGCAGGACAAAAGGGAGAAAAACATCGTCCATGACACGGCCGGGGCGGTGCCCTCAGATGGTGAAGAAAGGCTGCCTTTCTTTGTCTTCAACTCAAAGCATATGAATAATCGCCATCTTGAATCTGCAACTTTCTTACTTCAACTGTACGTCACTTACTGAAACATCTTTCTCTGCAAACTTGAGCAAACGTCTATTAACTACAATTCCTTCATTATCAGCTGACACACTTTTCAAGCCTTCTCCGACAGCCCCCACCTTTGTAAAACGGCTGTCCGCTCTCTGTGAATATGAACTATTCCCTGCATTTAGACTCATAAATAACACATATGCTGGCACCTTCTGATGACGCCACATGTTCTGCATTTTTAATGTAAGAACTCTAACGTCTGACGCCCTTTCACATAACTTCTTAACTTTTTGCCTGTTCTACATGACACCAAGTGGACAGAATCAAACAGACCACTGTCAGGTACCTTAATTTAAACATGTTCCGAAACTAAACTCTGAGCCGTCTCTCAACCGGGATCTGCAGTCCCTGAGAAGTTCGTCTCTCAACCGGGATCTGCAGTCCCTGAGAAGTTCGTCTCTCAACCGGGAGTCCGAAGCCGTATGCTCAATCACGTGATCGTACTTGTCACGTCCGATGCCGTCTGCTCAATCACTCCCTGAGAAGTATGCTCAATAAACTAAACCTCGAAGCCGTCTCTCAACCGGGATCTGCAGTCCCTGAGAAGTCCGTCTCTCAACCGGGATCTGCAGTCCCTGAGAAGTATGCTCGATAATACAATTTATAACGTCCTAAAAGATTCTGTCCCCTGGTGTCATAGACCACCCAAGACCTGAGGTAAACTTCTTTACCGATGACAACTATGATGTCAAACATCAAACATCCGACTGACCTAGGAGTCTGTCAATCAACTGAGCCAAAACAGACCAACGGCAGGCATCATATGATAAATATGACACTTACCGGGCTGTGTGTGAGGTTGATCAGTCCTCTGGTTTGGCACAGCGGATATATGTTCTCCCAGTCCGATGTCGTCGTCCGATGAGTGACACAAGAGTCAATCAATCAGTAAATCCTGCCGACTACGCCAACTGTTAAGGACCGTTACACATGACCGGTCACATTAACCTTTCAAGCCTTGGGTTCCAAATTAGTTCATACCTGGATGCATCAGAGAGGCCAAAAACTATGATGTATAGTAATTAGCTCTCACAGATATGTCGAGATGAGCCGCGGCAAGTATATACAGCCCACTCTGCTTAAGGCGCGTACACACACTGAAAAGTTTATTGACTGACTATAGTTCTAATACAGAAAATGAATACGTCATTAGTCACGGGGGTTAATCTCATTGGGTTAGAAAAAACATTGGAATCATGCACTGTTTAGTGAGAATATATTTATGTTCTCAAGCTTCAGCGTTATCTCGTCCTCCCTGGTCCTCCCTTTGTTATTCAGCTCGCTGTAGTACAGTCAGTTCCCTTGTCCGAGTTTTTCTGAAAGTGTGGGAGGACTTTTTCCTGATAAGAACTGTTGTCCAGACTTGGTTCTCATGAAAAAGAACAGAGAGAGACACATCATTACGCATTGCACCGAATCTCCTGCTGTAAAGTTATTTCTGCTTGAATAATTGTTTCACTACACACAAGCTTATTTACATCTTATAATGCTCCATTTTGTATCTAGCGACCATTTTGAGACAGATTCTTCCATTTTATGAGCCTGTACTTTCTCAATAGTTTTGCACAACTCTGGGCATTCTCTCAGCTTCAGGAGGTAACCAACTGGAATGTTTTTCAATGAACAGGTATGCCTTTGAAGAGGTAGAACGAGGTGTAGGCTGGGGTACATTTCTACTTCCTGGCTTATGGCGAGCCGGTTTGGTGGGAGGCAAGCTAAGGTTAGTTTGGGATTGATTCTACAACATTAAGGGGCGTTGTGGTACTTTTGTCTTCCATAGTTGACAACAGGGACAGAAACCCCACGTGACCAGGGTCTGGCCACAACACTGCAGGCACTGGTCAATGAGCCATTTCTTTGTAGTGACTCCTTGGAGGTAGTAGCCAGCAGGATTGATGGTGGAAATGGTCGCACTGTGACATACTTTACAATGCTGTCAATGTGAAATTTATTCAACAAAATGTAAACTAGGCCGGTCAGGTCGCTCAGTTCTTATGGTACCCATAAAACAGGAGAAGAAGCAGTAACATCAAATGAGGCCATATTTCGTCGGTAAAATAGTAAAGTCCGTGCAACGAGTACTCATGAGCAGCTGCACAAGAAACCAAAGGAGTCTGTGTATTCACAGGATTATCAGGTGTCAGTCCTTCTTATATGCTGCTCACCAGCAGTGGGCAACTGAGGTAGCTGAAGGAGTAACCATCTCTTAAGTGCAGGCAAGACACTGCTTCTATTCTTAAACCCTTAGAGCTTGTGGTACTGGTCGCCCATAAGAGTCAGTCCGTGTAGTGCAGGAGAGCTAAATAACTTGCGTTTTGCTTCCTTAGAAGCCCACAAAACTCTGCTCTCTTCCCAGAAGCAGGTCAGACATACCCAGATCGAGAGGAGCAGCCAAACACTGGAATCCCTCTCTGTGTCCTGTTTAGCCCTACTAAACTTCTCTTCTACTCCACATTATAGCAAGAACCACTCAACTAAGTAATGAAAAATGACAGTCCATCCTTATATAAGACAAGAGGGTCAATCAATCTAAAAAATGGCAAGAACTTTGAAGGTATCCTCAAGTGTAGTCATGAAAACCATCCATGATGAAATTAGTTGTCATGAGGATCACCCCAGGAAAGGAGGACCAAGAGTGACCTCTGCTGCAGAGAAGTTCATTAGAGTTACCAGCCTCAGAAACCGCTAATTACCAGCACCCCAGATTAAAGCCCACATAAATGCTTCACAGAGATCAAATACCAAACACATCTCAACATCAACTGTCCCGTGGAGAAGTGGAGACTGCAAGAATCAAGCCTTTATGGTAAAAAATCAGACCTGCAGAAGAAGCCATTACTGAGGAACATCAACTAGAAGAGAATTGCTTGGGCCAAGAAACACAAGGAATAGACATTAAACCAGTGAAAATCTGTATTTTGACCTGACGAGTCAAAATTTTTGAATTTTGGTTACAACTGCCATAGTTGTATGTAGAAAAGGTGAGTGGATGGTTTCTACGTGTGTGGTTCCCACCCGGGGTTGCCAACCGTCCTTAAATTTACAGACAGTCTGCAAAAACAGGGTACTTTTTTCTCCTGTGCGCACTGTCCATCAGAAAAAAGTACTTTCCATGAATTTTGCTTTTGTTTTCAAATTTGCATTCCACAAGAGAGTAAAGGATGACTAGAGTGGGCATTTCTGTTCAGCCAGTCCAAGTTATCCAACTCTCTATGTTGGCCAGTCCAGGCTGCCAAGTCCCGCTTTCTCCAGTTATCTGTAAGAAGGGGCAGGCAGCTCAGCCTGAGATAGTGAAGACCAGAGTCCGCAGTGCACCGAGGTTCTATAGAACAAAGACAGTAATGTATGTGTGTTTTTGATCACAGCTGTAGAAGTAGCACTCTGGCTACTGACTGTGAGTGACTAGAAATACATTGGTTTCCGCTTAATGTACCTGTAAACTTTATGGTCCACGATAGTCCAGTGCCAGCATGTCACAAACAGATCAATGCCATCATTACTTCACAGGCCATTACCCCACTACTGGCAGTGGTACACGATTCGCACTGTTCTCCTAGCAATCTGGAAAAGGCAACACTGAGCCTATAGGTATGAAACGTGCCTGCTGACTCTCTGGAGACCGTGCAGCCAATCAGTACTGTTCTGTGCATGGCGTCATGTAAATATATGCATTATATATATATTATATGGATGTGTAGTGGCCCAGACTTAGGGCCCAAAGAGCACTTTATTAACCTCCTCATTGTGAATGTATCTGGCTGTCTGTGTCTTCATGGTTGTCTATGTGTATTTCTGTTTCGTTATGTGTATTGGTCTAGACAGGTTGTTCAAAGGTCAATGTCTGGTGTCTTCTCTGACTAACCTGTGTATGACTGAGCACAATTCACCCTAACCCACTCTATGTCTTGTCAATCACTCCTGGCTAGCCCTGGGATTGGGTAGGGAGATTTCCCCCTTGTCCCTGGATTGGTTAGTGGGGTTGGTATAAGGACAGCTCAGGGACAGGGTTAGGAAAATCTTTTGGTGTTCGTCATCGTGGAGTTGGTAGTTGGAGTTGGCGAGCTAGTGAGGAGTCTAGGCTAGTCCCAGCCCCAAGAGTGCCTGGCTTAGGCCCAGAGTCCAGGCATGGAGGAAGCCTAGTCATGGAGTCCCCAATCGGGGAAGGACAGCCGGATGGAGGGGAGTCGTTTACAGTAGTCCACAGCCTTGCCCTGAAGAAATGTGGCCAGGGGAGGTTTGCTAGTCCGCGGGAAGGAAAGTAACCTTCGTGAGTTAAAGTTATCCCTGTTGAGTCTAAAGTCAAGGAGACCCGGCACTGTTCCCTCCATTCCTCCTCAAATAGCCACCCATGATAGGGACCCCTTCGCTGATCCCAACTACCTCATGCTGTTTTTGGGTGAATAATCAAGCAAGTGCATGTAATAAGTTGTCTGTGTTGAACTGTGATTTGTTTTCCAAGCTACCAGTAAACTGTGTGCCTCCAGTTCAGTACATAAAGACAGCACCAGAACCATTTAAGTTTGTACTTTCTAATACAACCTGAACAATGGTAAAGTATGATGGAAGTTGTCAGCTTACAAACAAGAATGCTACTACCCATCATCACTCTACAGACCATACACTGATTACATGATTGCTCAGAGGCAGCCAGTGCCAAAATAAACAATACACTGTGACTCACATGACATCATCTCTAATTAACAATGTCCTTTTCTTCTCTATACAGTCCAGAATTACATGACAACTTCTCCTGGACACAATTTGCCTCTTCAGAGCTTTCCACAAAAACGTATTTGGTACTTTGCTTTTTCATATTTCTAATCCCTATATTAAGATAAATTTAAATAGTGCCACACATGATTTCCCCTAAATACTGTATAACAGTGCAACTCAGAGTCCCATGAGTAATGAATAATAAGCGGCATTGTCCCCCTGTAATGAACAATGATCCACACTGTCCCACTTTAGTAAATAATGAGACATACTGACCCCCTTTAGTAATAAATAGCCATGCTGTCCCCCTCTAGTAATAAAGTAATTAAAGATGTGGATACAATTAACTTTAATTTCTGGCATAGAGCATCAGCAGGCAGCGCTGGTGGCCCGCTGAGCACATGCAGACAGTAGCTCTGCAAATTGCCTGCAGTAGGGATGGTGCGCTGCCTGAACCAGGGTATTCAACTCACCTCATACACCGGGCGCCCCTGGACATTGAACTCATATGGTGACTGTACCAAGTTTAAAGTGTGTGTCATCACCTGTAGATTGGCTCTGTTGTATCAGTAATATTTACTGCTATGTACCGTGTGGGCATTGTGCTTATACCGATTCTAAGTTTGTAATAATGAAGTTTATTATGTAAGGAGATTCAGCTTTGGAGTAGAACTTGTGTCTGTGCTTCTGTTTTCTTAGATTGGGATGTTGAAGTGGTGTTAGAGACCCCAGAATTTGCACAGAATCAGGTGGTGGCAGCAAGGTGCGCTTTGTGTAATATGGAGAAGCAGTCTGTTGTACAGCAGATAGAACATCCATTCTGTGACTAGGTGGTGAGCCACAGCTTACATGTACCAATTTTGGCCCAGTTTCTGACAAATCTGGCCATTGTCAATCTAAGTTGATGTGTAAATGGTCAAATGATCTGATTAAAATCTGACAATCATTTAATGTATATGGTGGCCTCCAGACTTTCACACAAAAGCAGATGTCAAGAGATATAAGGATTGGATACTTAAATTTCATCTGCCCCATCCTTTTGTTCTTGAAAGATAAGCCGCTGCCAGGGGCATATGGCAGCAACTTTTGTAAGGGGCTCACCCTAAGAGGTTAAAGTTGCTGTGGAGATGGACTGAGAAATGCACCAAAATCGTCACGTGAACTAAAATTTGTGTCAAATTTTGGTGCAACAGAATTGAGCATGCTAACTGCATGGATTATGATTGGTTAATGCCCTGATATAAAAGAAGAATTTCTTGCTGCGTAATGAGGTAAGCAGGTGCTAGACAGAGGAAGGAGAGGCTGCTGGCTGTGAGTGAGGAAGACACTCTGCAGTGCTGGTTAGGAAGAGGCCAGTGAGGCAGAGAGCAGCGCTAAACTGATGCAGGACTGAGCCTAAGAGCTGGGGACAATGCTTGGAAAGCAGCAGGGAGGAGCAGCGAGAAGTGCTGTCGACCCCTGGACAATGCTGCAGGATCACTTGGGTCAGTAAAAGCGGCAACACTCACACATCAAACCATAAGTGAGACTAGCCTCATTAAAGACGCTAGATGTGCACACCAACAGGATTAGCCAATAGTTAGCCAGCAGGCCTGCTGCAGAGAACAGAGCCATATTGAAGGGATCAGACTGTCAATAAGCTTTCACTGCTAGGACCCCATTTCATAGATTGAGTTAATGTTGCCAGGGGGAGAGAGTAACGCTGTCTCGGATAGCATACAAGCCTAAGATGAAAAGGACATTGCAAGTGTATTCTGTAACCTGCATTTCTAATAGGCTGTCTTGATAGTAGAGGAGTGTTAACCCCTAAAGAGAAACTGGGTGTTATATTATGTGATCTATATTTATGTGAAACGGTGACGATAATAACTGAGTGTAATTGACTTTGCTCACAAGCTATTAGTGTTACTACGGATTGTTCATAGGGTCTTTCTATTCCTACATTTTAGTTAGTAGTAGATAGCACTTAGGCATCTGAAGGTAAAAGTTCAAAATTGTCCATTTTGGTTACTCCATCTGCTGCATCATATCCTGAATCTTGCATCGCTACATCTCCATCCACAACACTTTTACCTCTTTCCCCATTCAGAACACATCCATGCTCTTCTGAGCATATGTATAGGGTGAACCAGTGATATGGCCATTAGCCAAACGAGCATCTGGCTGACAGCTATTTAATGTGTATCCCCGGCTGTAAGGCCCTTTCACATGGGCCATCAATTGGGCATAAATGGTAGAAATACTTGTGTGCCTTATGGCCGGCCATTGTGAAGCTGCACCCAATCAGTCGACAAACGAGCAAATGCTCTTGTGCAAGTTAAAGAATAATCATTCTCAGCAGCACATCCCCATGTGAACAGGGAATGTGCCGCCAACAATGATTAAAAAGCACTCTTGACTTTTTCCTGAGGAGGGGGGATGCTTGTGTTCCCCATTAAGGTACTCTTACTTTATTGAAGACAAAACTTCTCTGATGTACCAGGACAACATGTGACAGCGGCACTCTAAATTCATAGTGACTGCTGTGCTGCCCAAAAGAGCACTTCCAGGCAGCAGAGCAAATGGTGTGCAATTGGAGTCCGGCGCCCGATATCAGAGCAGTTCTATCTTCGATAAAGTGCCGGTTTCCATACCTTAATGGGGAATACAAGCACCTCCGGCGTCACACACACAAATCCTTAGGGCAGTGAATGGGGGACGAAGAAGCACATCAGGAATCCGTTGCCCCCATGTGTAAAAGACCAGTTGAGCAAGCGCCAATCTCGATTATTGGGGTTTAAGGGTCCTTACCGTCTTGTTTGCTTACAATGCTGTTTCCCCAGAGAGGTGACTCCTGTATAGACTTTTGCCATCCAGTAACAAAGGGGATGAGACCAACTGAGGTCCCCAATAGCAGTCTATCTCCATTAAACATGACACACAGCCTTCAGTTTTATTATTTTTCCATATTTTAATTTATTGTCTACCAGGAAAAGAATAAAAAATAAAAATACACACACATTTTATAAAGTTTCCTCTGCACCGCCGGCATGGTACATATGATTTCCAGAGTCCACAGGGAGGATTTCAGTAGAATGACTACAATTTCTGAGGGCATGATTTATTTATATCGTTCATTTGCTAATTGCTCCTCCCTCATTTGCAGTGCAGGAACACAGAAAGACACTTGCAACACAATGACAGACCACACAATCAACAAAAGTAGACACCTTGTGTTCCACATCCCCGGTAACCTCTCTTTGCCACTTTCTGGGGTAATTAGGAACTTTTACAAATTTGTTTTTGCTAATTTCTCCATTAACGGGGCACGACAAGGAGGGGTTAACATGTCGCACATACTTTAATCATGAAATTTGAAGTATCCCTGGAATCTTTTTGGGGGGGGGAGGGGGGGGTCGAAATACGCCCGGTCCTATAGGTGAATCTGAATATATAGTAAAAAGCAATACAAAATAAAACTTCCGTCCTTTCGCAATAAACTCTGTGGTCGTTAACAACTGTTACTGGACGTGTGGTTTTACTTTAATGACTCCGCTCCCCAGGGCACAAGTAAAGTATCTTATTTATAATGCATTGTACTGTATTATTAAATATTCTTAAGAGGGAAGAAATAAGAGAGATAAATTAAGGACCCGGAGGACAGTGCGCCGAGGGTTTTTTAAGAAGACACACATAGGATCAGGCATCTGAAGTGGCGGTTTTGTGCAACACTTCAGTTTCTATTGGAACACCATTGAAAGCGGCGGAATTGGAGAGACAAGTCTAAAATGTCTCCTTGCATATATCTCAATGTAGCATGGAAGTAGGTCTAGGCTAAGGTATGTCTAGAATTAGTCATATACATACGCCTACTGGCGAAACCACATAGTACATACTGTACATTGCAAATACTGGGTAGCCAAAG
Source organism: Eleutherodactylus coqui (assembly GCF_035609145.1). Classification (NCBI taxonomy): domain Eukaryota; kingdom Metazoa; phylum Chordata; class Amphibia; order Anura; family Eleutherodactylidae; genus Eleutherodactylus; species Eleutherodactylus coqui. Next base: position 136,746,504 of record NC_089844.1, read on the forward strand.
CTTGTACCCATTCCAACAAAATTAAAAAATATGGCACATGCTATCTGGGGTGTAATTCTCACGCAGCAATGTTTGAGTGAAGCTGGTACAAGTGTTCTGTTTTCCTGCAGCGCCTCCACAGGAGAAATGAGGTATTATACAGTTCCAAGTGAAATCAAGGGCTTGTTTGTGTAATGCATATAATGGGTCCTCCAGAATGAGAAATGCTCTTTGTAGCCACTCTCCAATCTGGTTAATGAATGTGGGCCCTAAACAGGGACCCCCTTCTTATTAAAGGACAACAGGTTCTTATTAAAGGGGTTGTCCATTTTTAAATACCCCATTACAGATCTGAGTTATCCCACAATCTAAGGTGATCCCCTTTTTAACATGATAGGGGATATCTTTATGACTGGGACACTGAGACCCCCGCTGAGCCCAAGAACTAGAGTCCTGTTTCCCCTCTACTGCTCATTGCAGGCTTACTGCACCACCCAAAGTGAGGAGGAGCTTAAATGGAGTGGTACCGTAGTCAAACATGCACAGTGCTGCTTTATTCACTTTCAATGGGACTGCCGGAGATAGCTGCACAAAAAGCACTCAGCAATTTCCATCAGGGACCCTTGTTCTCAGGATCGGTGGGGGGCTCAGCAGTAAAACCCCCCAATGATCCCAAAGTTGTCCCCTATCCTATAGATAGATGATAACTTCAGATTGTGGGATAACCCCTTTAATAGAGAGGGGGGGAGGCATCCTCTGTTCACGATCGTCATCTCTAGGACAGAGTGGCAAGTAGCAATGACGTGCATCTCTTGCGGGAGGACCTGTGCTGACCGGCCTGTATTACACAGATGAGCCATTGATGTGAATGAACCATGTGTAATGCTTCATTTTTCCTGCGGTGGTGCTGTAGATCAATTGGACACTTGCTGCCAGGTTCCCCACAGATTACAGCTGATCACAAGGGGTCCAAGCAAGAGGACACTTTCTGATTAGTTTATTCTCAAGAGACCCTTCTAACATGTAGGGATTATAAAAAGGGGAGAATCCCTTTAGTATAAAATTCCCTAACAAGGTTTTTGAAAAGCTTTCTAAACCAGACAACCCCTTTAATTGGCGATAGGTGCTCCGACCATCCATCAATAAGTTGTGAGCTTAGAGAGTAATAGAGGTAAATGGAACAAAAGGTGTTATAGTCACATTAAAACAAAAAATACACATATAGGAATATGTTTTTCTACATCTATACATAACTGTATACGGTATCTATATATATATTATTAACAGGTCAGCTAAACTGAGGTAACTTTACTAAGCTAGCCCTAACCTTGAATCAGAAATACCCTACAAGTAAGTTAAAAAGTTTATCAATTATCACCTTATCTACATTATTGCACTAATATTGTGAACATTGAAGACGTCTAAGGCAAAAAAGGGAATATGCTACTTAAGTCGTCTATACCACTCAGAGTTGGAGGAATATATAGAATTGCACTCAAGGGGGGAGGGACTTGAAAAAAACTTGGTACTTATAACTAGGCCCTAAACCCAGGGAGAGACAAAAAGGAGGGAAGATTGGGCCTCAAATATCCATATTGTCTCCAACGACTAAGTGTCCTTGCCCATAGCAACCAATCAGAGCTCAGATTTCCTTTTATGAAAAAAAACATAAACTCTAATTCGTTGCCTGGTATCTAGGTTTCTAAGGTAGTTTAGAAAAGCAACCTCCTATAGCAACCAATCAAAATGTAGCTTTCATTTCTTTAACAGATTTGGAAAAATGGCAAGCAGGCTCTGATTGGCTGTTATGAACAGCCAATAGGAATCTGTGTTTCTTCTTTTCTTATCAGTGTTAATGAAAGCTGATTGGTTGCTATGGGTGGTACCAAGACCACTTTTTCTTAGAGACACTTCTGATACATGCGGCCCATTATTGTGCTCTGACTGCTTGTTTCCAAAGACGTAAACACATTTTCGAAAGTTTCATAGATATCTAAAAATGATTATCTTTTGTCCCAAGAGCTCCCATGTCTTGAGATAAGGAGCTGCTAGGCCCTATGGCAGCCATCTTGTGTTAATCTGATGTGTATACCGCTTTCTTTTTGGTAACGGGCACCGGTATTAGTTACGGCACTTCTGCTGTTATAGCAATGCTGTAGCCCTTAATATGATTTGTATTGACTGAGGCCGTAGACGTGAGTCCTCAGATACACAGAGGAGGCTTGGAAACCATTGTTGTAGATACTTAGCGAGGGAGCACTTGACAAATCTGTATGGCCACCATTTAATGTACGTCATGACATGAAAAGGGAAAGTTTTACCTATCACAACTCTTTACCAAGCTTTGCCAAACTTTTTGTTGGCTTTAGCCATATGTCACCAGCACCTGCCCCTCCAGGGGTCATGTATGAAACTGTACATATTGTTTGTACGACACCTTAAGTTGGCTCTATTTACTTTCGTGTCACAGTTCTGTACTTAAAGAGTTATTCCGGTTAGTGGACAAAATTACAAGTTTTCATCCATCCACTGGATGGGTAAAAACTGATAGATCGGTGAGGTCCAACCACTGGGTCCCGAGAAGAATTACTTTTCCCTATTTCCTGAACGTAGCAGCAAATGGTCTACTGGTTGTGCAAAGCGCTCACCTATTTCCATCAGTTCCAATAAAATGAATGGAGTGACATTCGCGGTTACTGCTCCAGTCAGTTCAATGGGACTGATGAAAAGAGTCGAGCATAGTGCCATCTGTCTACTCCATTGAAATGAATGAAGCCATACATGCACGTCCAGTGGCCCATTCGCTGCCATTAGAGAAATAGGAAGAAATGAGTGGAAAAGGATCTCAGGATCGGTGGGGGTCCCAGCAGTCAAATCCACACCGATCTCAGTTTTCACCCATCCAGTGGATGGGTGGGGTGAAAAGTTGCAATTTTGTCCACTAACCAAAATACTCCTTTAATTGAGTCATGAAAGCCAGATCTTGACAGATCCAATTGTCTCATATTAGGTCCGTAATTTTTCAATTCCTTTGACAGAAAGAATAGTGCACAGAATACGTTATTTTTGCCGTCACTAACCAACAGGACCCGAGCAGAACAGGACTCATCGCCAGTGTGTTGCTATATTGCTAATGAAAATGGTGGCATCTGATATGACTGTTTAGAAGATCATGTACAGGAGATACAAGCTATCACACCTAAACACCATTTTTTTGTCATAATTGGATGATACTTTAAAGAAAAATGATACGAGTTCATCAATATTGCGCCCATTTTATATGGAATATTTTCTGATGTCATCATTTCATGTCAATGATTGATACATGAGCCCCATAGTGGGCAGCCATTTTGATGGCATAACCAATAATGAAGATGAAATTTAGGGTCTAGATTCAGGTCAGAGCAAGTGTTAGTTTGGCAGACAAAATGGCCGCCGCTAGATTTCGATCTCCTTTAAATTAGTGTAACAAGATAAACCATGATCCTTCCCAGACGACATGAATACCAAACAGAAGACAGAAAAATGATAGACACAACTAAACAGTAACACATCTGCTACATGTATTCTGCATAGGCAGCTTTTTCGGGATAGGGAGAAGTTTACTGCTTTTCCTCCCTCAATGACCCTCTTTGTCAGAATGACTGTCAAGGCAATGTATTGCTATATGTGCATTCCCCAATCTTCCATGATGGGCGTGATGGGCTGACTCGTTCAGCATCGCTTGATTTTAAAAAACCTATTACCGATTGGGGTTGTCGGTCATTGATGGTTGGGTGATGACCCAACGAAAGCCGCTATATGATAAAGGATATTTGATGTTGCCAAAAATGATCTCATACGGGAAGAAACTGTTAACCATTGATAGCTTTGTATTAAACACCTTTACAAATCCTGGAAGAACGTTCTATAGTTCTCCAAAGGTTATGGCAGATTCTACGTTTCCATGGAAACTGCCGGAGCTGATAAGTGCCACTTTCACAATTAGCTATATGAAGAGACCCGACACCCTTTGTGGTGAAACCTCTTGCCTCTTCTGAACATCCATTAGCTACAATGACCATTAATAGTGATATGGTAGAGTTAAAAATTTGCCATTTTGGATACTCCCAGTGAAGTTGTTATCTAGTCAAATAAACATGTAACAAGTAAAATAAAGTCCGATATGCTTAATGGGAATGTAAAATGTGTCGTAATATGAAAGGATTATTTTCTAGACAAGGCTTTTATATTAAGAGATTACCCTGGTATAGCAGCCGTTAAGCCTCCGGGATGAGTTACAATGCAAGCCCTTATTAGTTTGGAGGGTTGATTAGCCATAGAGATGTACTAAGGCAACTACTGAAAGAAGGCTGTAACCCATAGCAACCATACCGCTTACAAAAAAAAAGAAAAAAGGCTAAATTGGTTGCTAAGGTTACCGCCGCATGATTTCCATAGTTACCTCTGTACCAATTTTCTTAAGCTTCAATGTATTTCTTGTCATATGGAACCATGTCGTATTGTATTTGTGTGGCCGGAGGTCAGTCAGGTGATTTTGGACGCTTAGTCTTAAATAAAGAAACTGGATTTGTGGGTATGTAACAAGATTGCACTTGCCCTGCCTGTGCTGTTTCATCTTTTGGAGATGGGTAGGGGTTTGGTTGTAGAGTATGACAGGAGACGCTTTTGTGAACACTACCTGCCTTATATCAGTCTTTACAAGTTACATAGAAGTCCTTCACGCCAAAGCCGAAGCAGCACTTGGTCACCAACCGTAACAATCCTCTCAGGTTTTGATCAAAAGGCTCATTTATCTCATCACACATGGAAAATATCCAGAAACGTCCTTCCTTTCGATGAGTGTTCTTACGCCAACATTTTTTTTTTGCTTGTAGGCTCATGACCATTAAATGCTAAGAGGTCTACCCTGCTTTACATCTGAAACCAGGAGATGACCTTTACTGGAGAGAATGACATCAGTTCCCACTGGAGTCGCATCCAACTGGGTGGTCCATGTTACACACAAATCTCAATGGCAGTTGCCAGTAGCATTTGAGTTTTATTCTTGTCCTGCCGTCCATCTGTCCTGCCAGAGCCTGAAGGTAGCTGGCCAGGTTCTGGCAGAGAGTGTGGAACACGTGGTGAGGAGCCTCCCTCAGTAAGTATTGTCCTCTTGAGAGGAGTGGGATTCTCATGACGTTGGGGCACAGTTGGTAACTTTTCTCCTGTTTGTTTACGAGAGCGGTAAGAAGGTCTACGTCGAGCTTCCGATAGTAAGTCATACTTGATGTAGAAGAAGACCTCCTTGACTGGGCTTCTTTTTTCTGACTCTAAGGAAAGAAGGCGTTGGAACATTCGTAGCGCATTGTCTGAAAAGCGGCGCCACTGAGAGGGAAGACCAGGTAGACGACCTTTTTGCCAGTGTACAAACTCCTCAAAGAAGGCATCTCCTGGTGAGGCTGACTCCCAAGGAAAGTTGCCGGTGAGCACACAGAAGATTAGTACCCCAAAAGCCCAGACATCCAAGCTTGTCTCTACTGGAAAACCTTCTGACCGCCCTGCTTGGCACACTTCTGGGGCAGTATATGGGATTGTGCCACTCACTCTTTTAACACGGCAGCCCACTTTACGAGTCATGCCAAAGTCTGCCAACTTAACTCGCCGACACTCACGATCAAAGAGAAGAACATTCTCTGGTTTAATGTCACGATGAACTAGACTTTTGCTGTGCATAAAATCCAGAGCCAATCCCAGTTGCTGAACACATCGTTTCACCATGTCTTCCGGTAGTCCCACCTGTAAAGAAGTATAAAAAGATAGCTACTGAGAAAAACAGTATCAATAAATCACATAGTAATAAAAACCTAGAGTCTAGTGAACACCACAGTATAGCAATAGTGTGGAGATGAACCAAAGACCAGATATGAATATCTTCTGGTTAACGCAATGAACCAATACAAAATCCCAATCTAAAACAACAGATCAAAAAAGAAAAAAATATCAAGCCAAAGCAACAGACCAAATGCAGGTTAAATAATAGACCAGGCACAATGAAAGAACAAGCTCAATAACCTCACCACAGACAAACCAACACACTCTGTTCTGCCGAATGACTCATGAACCCATGCGTCATCAACACATTGAAGAAACATTCAGGTATTCACAATCTATTATTCAGAAATGTCCTTCGAAATGCACTCATGCATCCAGACTCAGCAATAGGAGATATTGGGGATTCATCTCACCTGTGGTGGAATGATATCAAAGAGGTCTCCAGCCGGGGCATACTCTTGAGCGAAGACGTAGCAGTCCTCTGTCTGGAAGAGCACATGAAATGCTCGGATAATGAACGGACTGCAGGATAGAGCACTAGTGACACTGAACTCCCGCAGGAAACTCTTCAGCTTCGTCTTGTTCTTGTTCACAAATTTCAGAGCCATCTTGTTTCCTACAATTGAGAATATGGCTTTTAGGTGTATCATTGTAGTGCACAACAAAAGTGGGCTGCTCCATACATGTCAGATTGATGGTGTGGAATGTGTTGACAATTATTGAATATGTATGGACCATTAAAGTTATCTATGTCTTAAGAGGGTGCCAATTGGCAGTTTTTTTTACCCAGGATGTCCACCAGCCATGGTCTGTCCCCTAAGAATCTATAGTAAGTAGAGTGCCACTGTCCTCCTCGTAAGAAAACCTGTCTCAACCTCTCTCAAGAAGAGTTCACCACTTAGATACATTAGAAGCAGAGGAGCAGCTTGGTGGATGAACTGAAATATACCCAGTCAGATTGGCTTTCTTAGGGCATCACGGTGGCTCCCTTTAAAAGAACATATGAAGAACAAATCCTACATTTGCAGAGCATGATGGCAATTGTAGTTTTGCAACAGGTATAGAACCATAAGGTTGATGATCACCTGCTTATATATTAGGCTGCCTTCTCACATGGCGGAATCGCTGCAGGCATTCTGCACTTGCCCCAATTACAGCACTTTGCGGAATTGGCATTCTGGACGCTTCACGGTGTTATTACTCTCTCGGATATGGTGAGTGAGGCTACCTTTTGTATGTTTTTGCAGCTGCAGTTAACCTTTAACATACCCAGTTCCATGGTAGGACCGTGGAAGGACCATCCCTCTCTCTCTGACTCTTTTGGAAGGTCTGGTCCAAATGTCTCATCTAGTGAAGTCACTTTGTAGTTTTTACAGCCACTTAACACGACACTTTGCTCTGTTACAGGAGAAAGCCCTCCAGAATGGATGCTAGTAGAGATGAGCGAACGTACTCGGTAAGGCCGATTTCGCAATCGAGCACCACGATTTTCGAGTACTTCACCACTCGGCTGAAAAGTACTCGGGGGCGCTGTGGGTGAGCGGGGGATTGCAGAGCGGAGTGGGGGGGAGAGCAAGAGAGAGAGAGCTCCCACCTGTTCCGCACTACTACCCCCCGCTCCACCACGCCACGCCCCCCGGCGACCCCCGAATCTTTTCACCCGAGTAGTGAAGTACTCGAAAATCGCAGTGCTCGATTGCGAAATCGGCCTTACCGAGTACGTTCGCTCATCTCTAGATGCTAGGCATTCCAGATTTGAACTTTGAGGATGGTGGGAACATACTGGCTGGCTTTGGCCCTCCTCTGGTCAGTGCTTGAGATAAATGCATCATAGTCAGATTTATCCATAGAATTTATTATACTCCCTCTCAATCTTTTTTTCCTGATTCTGTAGTTTGTAGCAAAATAAAACGGAAACAGATATGTAAAATAAGCACTTATTTGTGCAATTCTACACACAGTTCTTTGGTGCTACATATGTTCCAACGTGTCTTTTCTTCTTTCTGTGCTGTTTCATTGTAGCAATTATTTGTGGATGTGTATCTCTGTGTGTCTTGTTTATCAACCAACGTTTAAATAAATAAATAAAAGTTGGTGCAGATCTGGCACAGTTTAGGTTCGGTTCACACAGGGCGGATTTGCCGCTGAAATTCCGTCCAGAATTTCGCCGTGGCAAATCCACCTGCGGCCGCTAATCCCGGTGTTAGCCGGCCATATGGAAGAGATTTTTCAGAAATCTCGTCCACACAGGACGGCTAATCTGTCACGGCAAAGCCGGTGTTGCGGCACGGATTCGCTGGCCGCAGCATGTCCGTTCTTTTTTTTTTCCATTGCAGCCGCACTCTCCTCTATGGGAGCGCAGCATAAATAGACATGCTGAGGATTTAGGCCTCATGTCCATGTTGGGGACTTAAATTCTGGAATCGGCGCGGGTGACAATCCGCAATTCAAGCCGCCCATATGGAGACATGGGCGTCCGCAGCTTAGTTAAAGTATGTGGATTTGTTTAGTGGACCTTTGCAACATGCTCCATTTTGCTGCGGATCCGCACGGACGGCTTCCATTGAAGTCAATAGAAGCCATCCGATCTGCAGCCCATCGGCAATTGAATTGCGGACGCGCCGTGGATTCCGTGGGAAAGCAGGAGATTTAAAGAAAACTTTGTGGATTCGTCATGAAAAATATCTCTACCATGTGAAGGAGATTTTTTAAATCCCGCCCGCATGGCTTGTACTGTAACCGCTGCAGAATTCCACAGTGTTTCCGCCATGTGTGATAGTTGCCTCAGGGAATTGCATGTATTGCATTCTCCAGTAGGTCCCTGTGAACGGAGCCTGTATTGTTGCACCCAGATTCCCCATGGCTTCATACTATGAAGCTATAGTAACACTATGTGCTAACATATGGTGCCTCTATATAGCACTGTATTACTGAGTTGTTCTATCCTAGGACCAATGCAATATTTTGCCTATGTATGAAATTGGAAGTATACAGAAGTACAGTATGGCCCCACAGACCTTTAAGGGTTCAAATTATGTCATTGTACAATTTGCATAAAGAAGTCGTATAGTTGCTTGCATGAGGCCTTACCCACTCTGACCACTAGGTGAATAATGATGCCTATCAAATAAACAGAATGGTAATCCCTTTACTAAAACCTTTGCAACTAGCATCCTTGTATAGTTATTTTTTCATAGTCTCAGATATGATCTTAATTCTATGACCAGAGGAGTAACTTGTAGCTCCTGTCCCTTCATGTAAAATCTGTAACAGGGCACCACCTTCTATGTGCCATGTATAATACTAGTGTCTGCTTATGTATCAGAGACCTCCTCAGGTACCAGGGCTCGTGTGCAACGGTTACCTCTGCAGCCCCTATAGGTATACCACTGTTTGGGATTATTCCCCAATTTAGTAAAGCTTCAAACTTACACCTCTTCTGCAAATGGCAGAGAATGGCAACCACAGTGGGATTTAGCTTCCCCCCATCTTTTGGATTGTCACTGGGCGTACATGGTATGCAAATGGAAGATGGTACAATGCCTCCGCGGCATCACCTATTGAGAGGCAGCTTCCTTATGTCAATGTTTGACCTTCTAACACACGCTGCACTGGTCCTTTGCATACCAAATTTCCCAGGAAACATTGCATGGACTATAAGTCTACCTATGCCTACTTGGCACTCTCCCCAAGCAGAACCAGTACCCCTCCAGTTACTTGGGTAACATTCAAACTGAGCGTACGACCTTTTATATTTTCTTAGTCTTACCTGTGCTCTTATGGGACACCAGTTCCACTCTGCCATATGTCCCCTTTCCCAGCTCCCGTATCAGCTCATAGTGCTTCTGCACTTCGCTCCCAGACAGGCTGCGGATAGCTAGCGCCTGCATGTCTTCTGTGATCACAGGTACACCACAGCAGCCTAGCTTCCGGGATGGTTCTTGATCCACCGACCCAGCACTCATGCTCACACTGCAAGAAACGAAAATGCTTTGTTATAACCAGAACATACAGAAGTCAACCAACTGTAGTATAAGTACTTACTATGTAAAATTATTGCATAAAGCGGTGCTATGGGCCAAGAGAGTGGAGGAAGAAAACTAAATCAGTTACCCTGAAATCACAACCTTGGACTGCCATGTGGGGTCGTTACATTGTACTAATAACGCAGAAGAGGAGACCGCAAGGACACTTAGAGGACAGAATGAAGGACAACAGGACAACTCTTCTTCTAAATAAGCATTCTCCAACCTGTTCTACAGCTGCAATAGCTGGGCATCAACAGGTTGAAGAACACTTCTCTAAAAGATCCACCAGTTAGGGTTCACTGATCTTAAAGGGGTTGTCTAGTTGCAAAATGCTGATGGCCTAGCTTCAGGATAGACCATCAATAGTAGATTGTCCAGGGTCTGTGATATGGCATCTCTGCTTATCAGCTGTTTGCCAGGTGGGTGTTCATGCACAAAACTGATTTCTGGAGGAAGTAGACAGCTCTGTTCTCACTGCAGTGGCCAGGCTTGGTATTATATGCAAAGTTACCATTCACTTCAATGCATGCAATACCAAGCCTGGCCACTGCAGTGGGAATGGAGCTGTCTTCTTCCTGCAGAAATTAGCTCAGTGTACAAGTGCATATGCCTGGAGAACAGCTGATTGGCAGGGGTCCCAGGAGATAGACCCCCGCTGTTCTATTGATGACCTATACAAAGGATAGGCCATGAGTAGTTTACAACTCGACAATCCCTTTAACCAACTTTTCAAATAGGACCTTAGTTGGCCTTCTCATCAATCTTGGAGCCCAAGTGTACCCTACTTTATTCCTGAGGACAATGGGAGTCTACATTTAACCTCAACGTGAACCCCATATGATTGGTCTGTATCAAACTTAACCAAATTTCATTTCTCTTCTTCATTTCTTGCTTGAGTCAGGGACAGAGGTTATTGCTATATTATAGACTATAACATGACTCAAAGAGCAGTCATACCAGGCACAGGTAGAAGAAAAGAAATGATATTCAACTCGTGGGCCTTGAGTTTGACACATGATACTAGACTCTAGTCTCTTAGTCATTGTTAGGTATGTCACTTTTTGAAAAACAAGACACATTGGAGCTGTTGTTTTTGAGCAAGTTATACAAGTGCCATATTTTGGTAATATCGGCGCCATTTTGCTCCCACTTACAGATGAGTAAGATTGTGGGTCTATACTGGTTCACAGATTTGCCAACTGGCACCTTTCCATTATTTCCAATTACAGAACTGCATTTCAACCCACTAAAAACTTTGAATCTTAACCGATTTTTGTAATAAAAGACAGACCAGAAGATATAAGATTTTATGGAAATAAGTTACATTAGTAAGGCTCCTAAAAGCCCCACAAGTCGGTCGACCAATCCTAGGGATTTGATGAAGCTGGCAATAGAAGATAAATTATACACAAATATGAGGTTACCATAGAGTTGCCAGCCGGCTGGTAAATCACCGTTCCTGACTCTACAGGTCGGGGCTCGTATTAACTCTTTACTGGCCATATTAATGGTCGATAAAAAATAATCATCTGGTTAACCCCCTCCAGCAACTCTGTCATTAAGCACTATAACGCACAGACAAGCTCCGGTCATGACGCCGCTGCAGCGCTTACACGAGATCATAACTCTTTCCCCCCAGCATCTGTGCTGCATAAAGTACATGCATAAGCGCAGATGCCAAGGGGAGGAGTTTCTTCTGTGAGTGCTGCAGCGGCGTTATGACCGGAGCTTGACTGTGAGTTATATCGCTTGATAATAACGTTGCTGCCAAGCTGGACGTTTAGTGGTGAAGATGGCACCACGAGGGGGTACTATTACTGCTGAGGCCACTAAGAGGGGGAACTATTATTGCTAGGGCCACTAAACAGGGTCACTATTATCACTAGGCTCACTAATGGAAGCACTATTATGACTTGGACCACTAAAGCTGGAATGACTATTACTAGGGCCACTAATAGGGCAATATTATTTCTTGTTACACTGAGAGGAGACACTAGTACAACTGGAGCCACTGAGAGGAGACACTAATACAACTGGAGCCACTGAGAGGAGGCACTAGTACAACTGGAGCCACTGAGAGGAGACACTAGTACAACTGGAGCCACTGAGAGGAGGCACTAGTACAACTGGAGCCACTGAGAGGAGACACTAGTACAACTGGAGCCACTGAGAGGAGGCACTAGTACAACTGGAGCCACTGAAAGGAGGCACTAGTACTAATGGAGCCACTAGAATAATGAAGGTAAAAACATACGTCATGATAAGCCACATCCCAAACCATACTCCCTTTTACCTATGCCCAGTATGTTTGATGAAAAGGTGGCAAGCTTAGGTATCACTAAGCTCTAATATCCCATTATATGGATCCACCACACACAAAAATTTTACCAAAATTTCATGTAGTCCACTTGTCTTCTGTCTGTGTACTACATGCAGTATGTCTTTATAAGTGGTGGAGCTCTTCCACTTTAAAGTGTCAGCTCCTTTGGGACCAGCTCTTAGGTTACATCTTGACAGCTTCTTGACCAATTCTGTACATTCTAATTAGTTATAACTGAAAATTTGGAATTGCCAACCTATTTGCTCCTTGCCATTTAGCTGCGGATTTATGAAATGAAGCAACCTACAAAATGGCTGCTCTCCTGTGCGGAAGGCCATACATTTCCTCTTAATGAATGTGAAAAGGAAGACCTGATAATAGAATAGATTTCGAGGGAAGGCAGAAAGAGCTGAGTGTATAAACTTGGAGTCCTGTCGATATTCCCGTCTTACACTTAATATATAATGAGTCCCCCGTGCCCCATTGTTGTTGAGAAACACAGCCCATTTATCTTATCACTCATGCGTGATGTCCGTGGAACAGAAACACTGACTTATTGGTAAACCCCATGTAGTATATACAATTGAATGCAAGCAGCAGTGCATTTGGGCCTGAAGCAGCCACATACTGTACAGAAGAGGAGGCGGACGCCATTTTGTAAGCCGGACCATTGGTTGAACCTGATTTACACTCCTGAGCACACAAGTATGGCTACTGCTGATGATTATTGGGGTAGTTCTTGTAACAGGGTTCCCCTGTTACTTGTGTAACCGGGTCCGGCTGCGACACAGGTTCAGGATGGCACGGCGATGACTGATGGAGGCGGAGGCAATATATTTTATATAAAAAAATATATTTTACTGAACGAGCGTGATAATTAGTGTTTACTCTCCAAACGTTGCATAATTAACCAGGTATCACACATGTAACATATCTCCTTCTTAGAGTTCCACAACATGCGGGTGAAATGCCCCAAGGGGGCAGGGGTACATTTTTCTCCTTTCTCAGGGTGACAGGACACTTCGCTACCATATTACTATCCATCATACTTGTATTGCTCCACAACCACCAGTGTACTCCCCATTACCGAAGGTCCATGGCATGCCCACATTACGGCCTAATGCACTATAGATGCCAGTGTACTTCACTAAATCTCAGACAGTATCACTGCGGCCTCCAATGCACCAAAAATGCTAACATTATCTCACAGATACTAATATCTCTCCTTACAGCATTGCCGTCTCTCATCTGTCCATAGCGCTGCCACACCCAAAGTGCCCTGTCGCAGTACACATTGCATCATAAATCCGTACGCATTACATTGTTCACTGACTGTACCCAGCATTACTCGCTATCCCCTTACATACCCCCCTGCTTTAAAGTTGTCAGTCCTTGGCAATGTGACATAACTGCACCATCAGGGGTTCGCCGCCCTCTGCCACCACCGCTGGCGCCATCCTGCCAACTAAGCCAAATATGTAATCCGTTGTGGGTGGTGGTGCAACGCAGGTTCAGGATGGCGCGGCAATGACAGACAGGGGCTGAGGCGACATAATAATGGAAATTCAGACTTGCAACAGCTATTTCAGCATTGCTCTCTCTGTACTCCGTAGCATCTTCGTCACTTTCCTCAGGGTGACTGGTCACTTCGCTACCATCCATCATCCTAGTATTGCTCCACCATCATCCTTGTGCTCCGTATTACCGCATGTCACCTTCGCGTCCTAATGCACTGTAGGTGCCAGAGTATGTCACTAAAGTTCAGAAGCTTCGCATCATAGCAGATTCACATGCAACGTAGGTGTGAACCAAAGTCTCAAGTACATTTTTCTCATATGAATCTCACATCATCTTGCTTTGGCGTGTAGCGCTGCCATCCCTGAAGTGCCCTGTCCCTCGTCACATTACACTTTGCATCATAAATCATTCAACCTCACATCACTCACTAACTAACAGGTACAGAACTGGTCACCACATCCGCATGTCACGATTTGCCAGAATCACGGTCCCTTTTGGGGAGATACTCCCTGGGATGCATCCGTCCGTCATAGTCACTCACTGTCCTTAGTGTGCGCACACTACTGTCATTGGACCGGTCTTACATGTCTAGCAGCTTTGGGAGTCTCCCTCTCCTTGCACATGGTCTATCATTCTCAGTCCTCTTGTACTTGCATCTTCATCCCCCTGGATATCACTCTTCCGCTGTTCCCCTAGTCTGGGGACAGCACCCTCAGGTCAACCTTCAACGCCTGCAGCCACGTCACTAGCTAGATCCCTTTCATAAAGGCATGGTCTTCTGCCAATGTGCTGTTTGGCACCACCCACGATTACTACTCCCCTTTTGTCTGCTGCGCCCCCTTTTCTCCTTGTCACACAGCTAAATGTTTGTGGAAGAGAAATGAGCAGATAAACCATTCTAGCAGATGCTGTTGGTGACAAGTAGCAACCTGCGAGAACTCCCATTGGAACTACAACTAGAGAGCAACATGTTGACCCAGAGTCCCTCTGCGAGGTGCAGAGAATAGATGCCATAATGAGAGCCTGTTTACCGATGCTGATCCCTGGCATCGGAGTTCACGCAGACGCTGAAGAGGCATAGCCGAGTTCCATTATTAAAGTTGTTACAGCATTGATTTCATGTTAGCGCTTCAATATGTCATCGCGGCCCATCAGCTCACTACTACATCAACTGGTTCTGACCAACCTCTGCAATCCGGACTTTTTCAAGAGACAGACTGTACAACTGTGGTGGCCCAGAGTTAGTGGGGCCCCTTCATAATGTTAAATGTCTGTCTCGTGCCATTTGTCTTGTAAGTATCTTATATATAGTGTGCATTTGGTATGTGCATTGCATCTCTGCAGCACTGAATGGGTTAATGTCAGGGTTATGTCTGGAAAATGTTTCAATTTGTGTGTCAAGTGACCATGTTGGATATATGTATTTGCAAGGTGGATGCAAGTCTGTCTGAGAGTTAGTTAATGAGGTGGTCTTCTTGCAAAGAGTGTTCTGGAGAGTTGACTGTGAGAGAGAGAGAGAGAGACCGTTGCTTAAGAGAGAGAGACCCAGAAGCATAACTGTTGACCGGTAGAGAGTTGGAGAGAGAAGGAGAGTCGCTGGGAGCAGGATCACACAGATAACTAAGACTGTGGATTACCCCAATAAGTCCTCCCTGTCACACCACCTTCTAGGAATGTACTTTGTGCCTGACAATTGTTTATTTCACCATCAAGATTCACCGCAGAGGACGGAACGGTGGCATCATGAGTGACAAGAAGATTGCAGGTAACCTCCGTTTACACTTTCCCTGTGACCTCCCCCGGCAGTAACTTGGACGGGTCCCGAGCTACCCCCAGGGGGGGAGATTGTAGCGCCACCATGACAAGGCCACTATTTACTCCGCCATCTCTTCGGCTGTGGGCCCGCTACACGGACACTGCACAGTATGCCCTCAGGTAAGTCATTGGGTTGACCAACAACCTGATCCCAAATCCCCTGGGCTTAGCAAACCACCTATTATTATTGTGTAATACATTATACTTGGATCAGCCATGACAGTAAAACCACAGAAAGGTGAGATGAATAACATTGTTCATCTAGTGGCAATGGCACCTGTCTGCTGTGAATATATTAGGTAGTAAATGATCAGTCAGTTCTTGAAGTTGATGTATTGGAAGCAGGAAAAATGCCAACTGCAAGGTTCTCAGTGACTGTGCTGAGGGCCAAATTATGATGTTTAGATGATTGGGTCCAAGAATCTCCAAACGGCTAGTCTTTTGCAGCGTTCCCAGTATACAATGATTAATACCTACCAAAAGTGGTCCAAGGAAGGACAACCAGTTAATCGGTGACAGGGTCATGAAGCCCAAGACTTGTTGAGGCATGTAGGAAACAAAGGTTGCCCGTCTACTTCGATCCCATAGAATAACTACTGTAGCACTAACTGCTGTAGAAGTTAAAGGGATCATACTGTCAAAGACATTTATGCCTATCCACAGGATAGGCATAAATGTCTGATCGCTGGGTGTCCAATCAGCCCCTCCTTCCCCCGAATGCCCCTTTGAATTGAGCAGTGGTGCGCATGCTTGACCACCTTTCCATTCACTTCTATGGGACAGGCAGAGATTACAGAGTGCATTAATATCTGCTTCTACCATAGAAGTGAAGGGAGTGGCAATCAAGCCTTTCTCATGGGGTGCCAGTAAACCCCATCATATTTATACTATTGACATGTTTGGTTAAGTTAGGGCGCCTTCACACTGGCAAGAAAATCTGGCGATTTTCTCGAGCTGTAAGAGTGAGTGAATACACATTATTATGAAACCAATGAATTTCATCTTTCTGCGATATCGCCCTTGTTGTCAATGAAAATATAGTGAGAAAATCACATGTTATGCATGCTTGTCTGAGTGTCTGTCTCACCTTCCCTGAGGATGGTCTGGACACGCACTGGGGTGCGTGCATCGAGTAGAGTGTGGTACGGTGACTGCAGTGGTGCATACACCTGCAGATTTCTCCTTCTCCCTTGGTGGGTGCGGCCTCCAGACGTCTGATGTCTTATGTGTGTGTCAGATGGGTGATGCCTGACACTGTCCTCCCCTTGGTGTGAGGACACTTGGACTAGCTATGGTTTACTATCTGTATGCATGTGAGTTCTGGGTCGGGTTCCTGTTTTATGTGGTATTAATGACCTGGTGTGAACAGCGACATGTTTTGTATGTCTGTGCAGGTGGCCAGACATGTGCTGTATGGTGTGAATGACCTTGTGTGTTGGTGTGGACAGTGACATGTTCTCTATGTCTGTGCAGATGGCCAGACATGAGGTGTGAACTGTCATGTTCTGTGTTCAGTGTGTGTAAACAGTGTTGTGTCCTACCTGTGTTTTGTACATCTCTCCAAGTTCCTAATCAGGGATAGCCAGGTCCCAGATGAAGTCAGTGGGGCTGTCCTTATCAGGACAATCGCCCTGCTTTTAGGCAAGGGTTCCCCACTTTCCCTGATTAGTAAGGGATAGGTGTCCTTCCATGTTTACCTGGAGAGGTGTAATTGATCTATGCAACATTATGAGACTTGTTGCTGTTTTATTAGGACACCATCTTGCGTCCGTGCTGAGGTCTGGCACTTTAGTACGTCGCATGGACGTAACAGGTAGTATATTGTCTCACTGTTAATTCAAAGAACTGTCACTTTAATGGACGACAGATCGAAGTGGTACAAGACTGAGATATGCACTATTGCGCGAGTTGGAAAAGCCTATAAAAGCATTGGGATCGGAGACACTTGTGACATAAGAAGAAATTGGTGGTGTGCAGATAGCCTTCTTCAGTGGCTGCTCCAGTGTGAAGATAGTCTTTCCGGGACACTATGGTTTATTTTAGGAAACTCTGGGTTAGAAAGCCACAGAATCTCCTCCGTGTCAGCTACGCTGGTTAAGAGGTCACCAGTCCTACATTTGCATGAGAGAACAGGGGACATCAGTTTCATACTGCCAAAGTCCATCATACAGTTTGATCTGTTGATGCGTTTCCGAAAGCCGCAATATTACTTAAATTAAAGTTGAGTTGAAGCATAAGGACACAGTAATGTGGTCGCGGCCAATTACATCTCCCTTATACCAGCCTTACATTTGCAATCGCTGCTCCAGGAACTTTCTGCGGAAACACCCAATGACATAGCAATGCATAGAGGTAAGTTCCGAAGTGACAGTCCCTTCCAGCTTAAACTCTCCTGAGTCCAGTCTATCTCCGGACTTGATTTCACTTTTGGACCACTGCTCCAGTCATGGGACATTCGGGGGCGCCGTTCTCAGGATTGCTGGTGTTCAGATCCCCAGTAATAAGACATCCTCTGGCCTATGCATAGCGGATAAATATCTTTGGTAGTAAAACCCCTTTAATACCAGCCACCTTGAGAAGTCTTCTGGAGTCCATGTTTTGATGGCTCAGAACTCTTTTGGCAACACAAGGGGGACGTCCAAATATTTGGCAGGTTGTTTTGTGTGTACTATATACATACTGTATATATGTTTTTCAGTCTTTCATCATTCTTGACAGCTCATTTATTCCCAGGATCCGTCCCGGTTGCACGTATTTATCATTGTGGCACATGTTTCTCCATGATAATCGCTGCTTTTCTCTTCTCTGAATGATTGATAACATAGTATGTCAGAGAGGGAATCATTTCTGCAGTATCCATACGTGTTTGTAAGGCCACTAATACACTCACAAAGGATTAACATGCGAGAAACAGCAATATCAGTAATTTGGTGTAAAGAAGCAAGCGTCAAACCAAAAATTCATATTTCTTATATAAACTATTTTCCAGGGTGCTAGGATGGCACTGTGCCACTTCCTCTCCTGCCAGCTTTAATTGACTTTCACCTGATACCACATGGCAGGTTCACTATAGTCAACAGTCAATGTGCAACCTGGCGTCACTGCCTATTTGTTCTAGCGATCAACAAGTAGCACAAAAGTCAGACGTCTGCTTAAGGCCTCATGCACACCGACGGATTTGAATTGCGGAATCCGCAATAAGCACCCGGACGGGAGATCCGCTGTTCAAGTTGCCCATAGGAAAGCATGGAGCGTCCTCGGCTCCACGCACACATGCGAATTTGATTTGTCCACGGGCGGAAACCTGCAGCAGGATCCGACTCTGCTGGCAGCAGCGTCCGCACATACCTCGCGTCTTCTTGCTTTTTCTGTACTGCGGATGGTCCGCACGGCTCGCCATCGGACATGCACAGTACGGATTTTTTATTTAAATCTCCAGCTTTTCCCGTGGAATCCACGGCCCATCCGCAATGTTAATTACGAACAGGCCGCGGGTTGGACGGCTTCCATTGACTTCAATGGAAGCTGTCCGTGCGGGAACCGCAGTAAATTGGAGCATGCTGTGATTTTTCATTCGCAAGCGGAAACCACAATTGGAAGAATCAATTTTCCGTAAGGTGCTATGGAGGGTTATTGCTGCGGAATCTGAAGCGGAACGCCCGCTCTGGATTCCGCAGCAAAAATCCGTCTGTGGACATTGGGCCTAGGGCCACTACCAGATGAGTGTATTTTAGCTCCATATTTAGTGCATATTTTGAGGACCATAATATGGAGCTAATGTAAATCCACGTATGTACTCTCATGGCCATATTTTTCACGGCCATTCTTTTAAAACACGGCATAGCCCATTTTTGCATTTTTGCCTGCGTATTGGTATTCTTTTCTATTGAGAAAACACAGATCAGCACTTGTACAGTAGAAAAGAAAACCAAATACTGATGACCTACGGTTGTAATGTCCTCAGTTACACGTGCGTAATAGAGATCCGTATTAGGGTGACTACCCACTACAGTTCTTTTTCACTGTGAAATTCGCAGCGTTTTTTTTCTCCAGGGGTCTATGAGACTTGTTAATGTTAAAATCGCATTGCGCAAAATCACGATTTTGCGCTAAATTGCGATTTTGCACGATGTTTTTAACATTAGAAAGCCCCATGGACACCTGGGGAAAAAAACGCAGCAAATTCGCAAACGCTAGTGGGTAGTCATCCTTAAGGATATGTTAAAATACTCTCATCTGAAACTGGCCTAAAGGCTTCAATAGATGAGCGTGAAATGCCACGATTATACGTGTAGAATATTGCTGCATACGTAACGTGGAGAGAAAAAACCATTGATTTCAATGAGGTTCATTCTCACTCTCTTTTTTCTTTAGCGCGTTGTTTTTCGCGGCAGCAAAAACTAGGACCTGACCTATATTACTGCGTTTTGCGCACCATAAACCTCCATAGAAGTCTATAGGAGGTGCGCAAACATGCACATCTGCCTGCGCTTCGTTAGGCAAATTAGCCTTTTAAAATCAGGGCGGGGTGATTACCCTGCCTGTGTGAACAAGCGGTGCCTGCGTAAATATGCTCCATATATAACACTAGTGAAGAGAGAGAAAGAGTATTCAAAAAGATCAAGAAAAGCTTGCACAGTGGGCAGCGACTAACAGAATGGTATTTAACAAGCAGAAATGCAAAGTCCTACAAATGGGCAAGAAAAATGAAAAAAGCACATACAGAATGGGAGGAATTGGGCTGAGCAGCAGCACATGTGAAAAAGACTTGGGTATCCTAATAGATCATAGACTGAACATGAGTCAACAATGTGATGCAGCAGCCAAAAAGGCAAACACAATTCTGGGATGTATTAAGAGAAGCATAGAGTCTAGATCATGTGAGGTCATTATCATCCTCTACTCTTCCTTAGTCAGACCTCATCTGGAATACGGTGTCCAGTTCTGGGCACCCCACTTTAAAGAAGACATAGACAAACTGGAGCAAGTTCAGAGAAGAGTTACCAAGATTGTGAACGGTCTCCAAATCATGTCCTGTGAGTAACGGTTAAAGAATCTGGGAATGTTTAGCTTGCAAAAAAGAAGGCTGAGGGGAGACTTAATAGCTGTCTGCAAATGTCTGAAGGACTGTCACAGTGCAGAGGGATCAGCCCTACTCTCATCTGCACAAGGAAAAGACTAGAAGCAATGGGATGAAACTGAAAGGGAGGAGACACAGATTAGATATTAGAAAAAACTTTCTTACAGTGAGGGTGATCAATGAGTGGAACAGGTTACCATGGGAGGTGGTGGGTTCTCCTTCAATGGAAGTGTTCAAACAAAAGCTGGACAAATATCTGTCTGGGATGATTTAGTGATTCTGCACTGAGCAGGGGGTTGGACCCGATGACCCTGGAGGTCCCTTCCAACTCTACCATTCTTTGATTCTAGGCACAAGTGATAAATACACTTGTTTACTGCGTAAAATAAATTGCGCAGGAGCGAGCATATTACATTACACGCTCATCTGTCGAAGCCCTAGGACATAATTCTTTGTAATGTGAAATTCAGTCAGTGGTCAGGACAGCATGAATCTACTGAAAAATTCCCTTTAAGTCTCAAGGCTTAGGTTGATGACATCATTGCATCCAAACAATGACATCACTTTAATGAGGCTGAATAACATTTGAAGGTCAACACAGACCAGATAAGGTCATCTGTAATATTAATATAACATTCAGGTAGTGCAGTAGCGATTCTCCTACTATGCGCAAATGCCATTATCCTCTCCTCTGCCCTCCATACTTAGCCGTTCTTCAGCTCCGCTGATGAGCAGTACATCTGACAGCACACCACTATTTCATGCTATGAGATAGATTCATCAAATGTACAAGCTGACAAGGCTCAGTATAGCTTGGAGACTGTCAAGTGTACAGGAAGGGGGACAAACCCAGAGCTGGACCATGACTGGAGATGTCATAAATATGTTAGTGTGTGTCGACAGTACATTTAATGAAAAACTTACCCCATTTTAGCATTACTGGTTTTATATACAATATGGCCAAAAGTAATTGGACACCTGAGTAAGAATCAAAAGTAGTATTTATTTCTATATGTTAATACTTAGTGGGGCTCCTTTGGCGCTAATGATATTGGATATTCTCCGTGGAATGCCTTCTACTAACATCTGATACGCTTCAGCTGGTATTTCCCTCCAGTCATCCCACAAATGTCTGGTGAGGTCTCTCATAGAATATGCTTCTGCCCATCTACAGTTGATCAATTGCAGAATGTTCTATGGAGTGATTAATCACACTACTCCATCTTCACATCAGATAGACGTACCTGGGTGGGGAGGATGCTAGGGAACACCTTCTGCCTGAGTGTGTTGTACCAACAGATAAGCATGGAGGGATGTTTTACGTGGCATGGCCTTGGTCCGTTGGTTGTAGTGACAAAAACCATGAACACGGAGGTGAAGCCTGACCTTCTAGTTTGAGGATTTGGATGTTCTACAATTGGGCTGGCCTGAACCCTACTAGGCATCTTTGGGATGAACTGGAACATCGGTACAGGAAATATGGACAGTTCCATCTTCTTTGAGAGCACTTGCCGGACATTTGCAGGATGAATGGAGGGAAATGCCAAATGAAGTGTTTCAGACGTTAGCAGGTGAGTAGTCAATGTTATTAGGGCCAAAGGAGGTCACACTAAGTATCAACATATGGAACTAAATACTACTTTTGATTTTTGCTCAGGTGTCTATTTACTTTTGGTAGGTTAGTGTATAGTGGTGCTTAAAGGGGTTTTCCATTAATTGACTTTTATGGCTAGTCTAATCAATGGGTTCCAACCACTCTCTTGGTTGTCTCCTTATCATCCACAGAGTATAATGAAGAGTGACTGTACATGTGTAGTCACTTCTCTGCAGCTGAGACCAACCACGCTATATAGTCAGACCCCTAACCAACCTGACTTTTATGGCATGATCAGTGGATATAACATAAATGGTAATTGTTGAAAAATCGCTGTCTTCTATTTCACTTTTACCCCTATGACCCTGGTTAACCCCAGCGAAGTTTGTAAAATAATCAGAGGAATTTAACAATCTCCACCCTTCACCAGATTTATGGTGTAAAAAAGTCACAAATTTTTGCACAACACCCTTCTGCACATAAAAGTGCAACTTTTGGACCTTTATGTATTCTGATACCCACTTTTCTAAAAGTGGGCAGGGCTTAGCCAAAAAGGGGTGTGGCTAGTCAGGCCTGTCAGATTCAGTCTGGCGCAAATACTGTACTGGTCAAATGTGTGCCAAGCTTATTAAGAGATGCGTGCCTCTTAATAAATCTTCAATTCCCTACCATTGTTATAAAGACTTGTATAAAGGGTATGACATTGATTTGCAGGAATGCTGCCATCCAGTAGGTGGCGCTGCAGAGGTATTGTTCCATTTTCCTTATTAGCATATTTCCCAGAGGAGCATGAATGGCCTTATAAGTCTCCACACACCTTCTAGGTTCTCTCCTTAAGAAGAGATGATACCCTTCCCAACCCACATAACAGGCCTCTCACTAGCCAAGTCACAAACCTACCGCACACTGATGAGGGGCAAAAACCCCGAAACAGCTGTCTGTGTATGGTTTTCTGATTTTCAATTTCCAATCATTGTTATGAAGACCTGTACAAAGGCTTGGACATTGATTTGCAGAAGTGCTGCCTTCCAAAAGGTGGCACTGCAGAGGTATTGTTCTATCTTCCTTATTTTAATAAACTTAGCACCCTTCACTATGGGGCACTCTTTAGACTGGGGTATAAAACGCTGGTATAGGTAAATTTCCCCAAAAAATTTTTATGAGTTAATTTTATTCAAAAAAATCTGTTAAATGGGTCCTCTGACACTTCAATACGGATCGTAGGGATCCAAACTCAATCAGCACAATGAGCAGCTGCGGCTACTTCATACATGCGCACAGCGGCTCATCAGCATGTACCTGGTACTGCAGTTCACTGATGTAACATTGATGCCTAAGAGCTCCTTCATACGCTGTTAAATCACGTGAATGAAGAAATGACACAATCTAGTCCCAAGCTTAATTTGCGCTTTCTTGTCCATTCACACGGCCGGGTGCGATGTATTAGTGAAAAAATACACCGCAGCCTGGAAATCCATCGCTCGGCATAAACCCTCGTAATGACTTCAAATGCCTAAATAGAGGCACCTGTAAGCTTTTCCCTGCGTTGGACGCTGCTAAACTCCCTCCCCCTCCCTATTTTTCCAGCTTCCATAGGAGTCTATGGGAGACGCAGCCGTATATTGGTCAAAAGATAGAACCAGAACTATCTTTTCCGGCTGCGCGTAAGAAAAGTGCCCACTAGAGATGAGCGAACGTACTCGTTACGAATACTTGCGCACCCGAGTACCGCCATTTTCAAGTACTTCAGTACTCGCGCGCAAAGATTCGGGGGGCGGCGTGCCGGCACAGGGGGTAGCAGTGGGGAGTGGGGGGGGAGAGGGAGAGAGAGAGGGCTCCCCCCTGTTCCCCGCTGCTACCCCCCGCACCGCCACTCCTCTCCCCGCCCCCCGGCGCCCCCCGAATCTTTGCGCGCGAGTACTGAAGTACTCGAAAATGGTGGTACTCGGGTGCGTAAGTACTCGAAACGAGTACGTTCGCTCATCTCTAGTGCCCACCGATTTCGGTCACATATGTGCTATTTTTCCACACTGGGTGATTGTTTGCGCCGCAACATCGCCCACGTGAACGATTGTATTGGTATCCAATGCCTCAGATGGTCGCGTTTTTCAGCAGGGTATGAAAACGCGGCTACATAGCTCGTGTGAATAAAGCCTTATCCTGAGGGCTCTTTCACACTGGTGCTGCGATTTTCGGGTGCCCAAATCGCGGCTGAAAATTGTGTAAATGAGAGGCAGCTGCGAACAAGTAGTGGCTGCATCTCCCATTTTTTTGCCCATTCAGACGGCCGGGTGCGGCGCATATAAATCGCAACCCGGAATACCGTTGGCCGGGAGGAGAGAGTTAAGCTCTGCTAAACTTCTTCCCCCTTCCCTATCCTGACAGCTCTCATAGACTCCCATAGGAGTCTATGGGAACAACCGGGGAATTCCGGTAAAAGATAGGACAAGACCTATCTTTTCCGGCTGGTGTAAAAGCGGCTGGCTAGAATGCGCACCAGAAAATCGCCCATCTGAACTAATGCATTGGAATCCAGTGCTTCAGGTGGTCACGACTTTGCAATTGCATTTAGGTCAATGGCGTACACATGGCCCTGGGTATTCAACATGGTACATAACTGAGTAGGGAGCCCAGAATTTGGGAGGTCAGAATTTGGCACAAGCAGCATGAATTGATGACCCCTTCCTGCTATCTGATCAGAACCTGCCAGAATCTCCATCTAATCTGCAGCAACTACTAGATGCTTCCTGTCCACAGGGGCCGATATTCCTGCAGAGCAACCCCAACGCCTTGTGTAATCTATACCTTACTGCGGTTCTGAAGACCAAAGGAGGTCCAACGCTCTACTAGGTGCGGGTTTCTAATAAAGTGGCCATTCGCTATATCATTTGACATCGTTTTACATTGAATAGCCTGCAGGGTTGTTGTATTAAGTATAAAACGGCGACACAGGCACCATATATGACCCCGGCCTAATGAGACCTCTACATAATGTGCCATCCACCTGCCAGTAGGATGCATTAAAGAGCTCCAACACATAAATGACATGAAGCATCGCTCTAACCTTTCCGACTCCCAATCTCGGTCACTGTGTCACCGTGTGCCGACAGGAACAATGCAATCTGCCTAATGAGCGTCCTGTAGATGATCAGGGTACAGAGCGTCCTTTACATGGCGGCGTGCAGGGAGTTAATGCACAACTGGAACCCTGTGTCTCTTTGATATATAGGATTCGAGTACAGAGCGTCCTCTCGTCACATCTCGCCCTGCGGAGGGAGAGCGCTGGGAAAAATGAAGCATATTGAATTCCTTCCTCGGCCTCATTGTCTGCAAAGTGTCAGGTTCCTGAACGCCTCATACCTGAGCAGATATTTTATAGATTACCTAACGGTAGCGTTAACCCTACAAGTGCAGCACCAAGCTAATGCTTGCACACAGCGAGCGAGAGAACAGCATTTACGGGGGAGTCACGTATATGGGTGTAGTAAACAATGGCCATATATAGGCTGTACGGTTGGGTCTGATTATAACTAGTAGTGCCATGGATGGTGACAAACAGCTCATTAGTATAATTGTATCACTGTAATAAAATAAAGGGTTTTTAAAGGGGTGCATTGATTTATAGGCTTGTCTACGCAATCACACAAATGTCTAATGCCACTGTGCACAAGAGTAGTGCCAACTATGACGGCCATCATTTACAAACTGACCACCGATCTAGATGGGAGCAGGAGTTCTCAAGGCATGCAGAATAATTCTAATCAACCACCACTAGAGGGAGCTCACCACGCAGGAGTATATACGTCTACGATTGACTTTAATGATAAATCTGTATGCAGTGAGCTCCATCTAGTGGTGACAGAATTTTTCACAATTGCTCTGATAGGGGTTTCTTGGTACTAACAGATTTCCCCTAATGGTACTTCACATGTAGCAGATTTTGCACTGAGGTTTTGGTTCCGATCCGCACCAAAATCCTCTTCATAATCCACATCATTTGGTGTGGATTTTGTCATGGATTCACAGCAGATTTCACCCTTTCGATTGAAGGTTGAATATTTTGACACAGAATTTGACATAGCTTTTCCACTGCAGAAAATCTGTGCCAGTTCTTGTACAAAGGAACGTACCTTAAGGCAGCTTCACACACAGCGGCAGTGCTACGGAATCTCAGCATCAGATTTTCCTGCGGAGATTCCACAGCATTTACAGTATACGGGCGTATGGAGGAGATTTAGAAAATCTGCACATGGAAAGGAAAATTTCCACACTGAATCTGCATTATTTTTGAAAAACGTTGCAGATTCGAAGTGCTCAGCAAGTCTACTTATGCTGCAGATTACAACTCTTGAAATACAAGGGTTACAATTCACAGCAGATCTGTAACAAAAGCCACAGCCAAATCAGTACCATTTAAGTGTGAACCATTTAAGAACTCCACTTTTTCTGGATCAACACAGCATAAGATGCAATCACATCATAAAGGTGGTCCTCCGATTTTTGGACATAAATCTGTCCCAGGACCGGAAGGGAAGGGTGTTGGGACTCGAACCTGGGACCTCCAGGCAACACCTCTCCCCAGTGAGCTATCAGACTGTTGAACAGCTCCCCTGCTGAACCAGTTCCCATTCCTTGCTCCTGCTAACCCAGTTCCTGTTTGGCTCCACCCCATGATTGCGCACCCTATATTACCTAGGCTGGCACCTCCCATTCTTGGGATATTATTGTACTCCCAGCCTGTAGTAAAGCTCTTCCCACCTGATGCGCTCCTCCATACTGCTACCTGCTATACCTACCTGTGTACCAACCTCTGACTTCCCTGACTATGCTACCTGCTTGCTCCTCTGTACTGTAAACTTATACCTACTTGTTTACCAACCTCTGGCTTCCCTAACCGATCGGCACCGGTTGCAACAAAGGACTCCAAACCTGAACCGGATCGTTATACAGGGAGGTATATTGCCTGAAGTTGTTCCTCTCTGCCGGGTTCAAGACCTGTTTTTGTCTGTCTAAGAAGGTTGCAGCAATTTTCTAACTACCTACTATACACTGCACTGCTTTTTGATTGGCCAGTACTAATCATATCAGCAGCTCTGGCCAATCATAGAGAAGATATAGTGCATCGGTAGTCTAACACTACCAATGCACTGTGAGGATTAGATAGTCCAAAGATTGTGTCTGACAGGTTTAAAACATGATCAGAGGGACGGCAAAGAAGAATAACTATATACATTATGCCTCCCACCCCTTTGGGTCCCAGGACAGAATTTTGTCTCAAAACAGGACAGTTCCTTTAAATGATTGCTTGCACTTACAATACTGATACTCTGATATGGCATATATACAAGACAAGCCTATATGCCATACACAGTTCTACTTATTCTGGATCAACAGATTCCAACCTGGGTTTGACCATTTAAGCACATAATTAAATGATTGCTTGAACCAACAGTCATGCAACCTTGATATGTCATACAGAGAAGATCTACCTATATGCCATACACAATATTACTTATTCTGGATCAACAGATCTTGACCTGGACTTTACAATGTAATCACATCATTAAATGATTGCCTGAACTGACAGCTATGCAACCTTGATATGTCATACAGACACGAGCTGCCTATATGCCATACACAATCCTACTTCTTCTGGATCAAAGGTAGCAATGACCTCCACGGGCCTATACAAAGAAATAAAATCTAATGTACTAAACGATTTCTTGGAAATATAGGACAATGATTGATGACGGCATAGTCGCACACAATCAATATCATTCACCGGTTGCCGTCGTCTACATAGATCATATCAGGTAGCCTCAGCACAAACAGACCAGACGACTACATAACACAAGAAGCTGAGGCAGAGGCTAATTCTAGTCTATGATAACATCATCCTGCATCATACTGAACGTGGACAGAAAGACAATATTTAGGACTATAAACCAATGAGCAACCACCCCAATGTGAAGAAACTGCGGGTTATCTGTACCCAGGTATTCCATGGAAATACACTATATGCCCGCCATGCAGTGGGCAGAGCCACAACTACATTCATTCACATTATCTGGAGCGTATCAGCAGGTACTTACTCAGGGAGATCTCCGTGCACAAGCGCCAGCCATGAGATCTATGAAAAGTCTATGCCCCCCTCCCTAATCCTAGAGCCGCACCTCAGTGCACACCTGGCTGAAGACAGCCCCCAGAGCCATAGCACACCTGTACAGACACCGCTCCGAACAGACAGCATCCCCAGGGGTGGATTATAGGGACACCTGAGCCGGCAAAGGGTAACATTACATCTGCAAGCTCCTTTATTGTCTATACCAGTCCTGCCCGAGCCATACGATAAACTGAATATCACCCATCTGCTGAAAGGAGTATTCACACGACTGATTTTCACGTCTGTGTGCTGCCACTGTTTGCAACGGGCTGCACATGGACAGCGCACTGACCACTAGGGTGTGTTCAGACGGCGGAATCCAACGCAGATTTTAACATGCGGTTTCCGCCTCCAAAGGCGGATTCACGCCAGAGTATGCGCAATTGCGCGTGACTCAGCGCAATGTATTTGCAGTATGGAGGAGGCTTTTTTGCGTATTTTAATGTACTTATTGCGCATGCAATGTTTTTTTTTAGCACGGGACACTACCAGGCCCTGATTCAAAAAGATACGCAAAGATCCGTGTTGGAAATGCCATGTGGATTTCGTACATCGAGGGCCATGATTTTGCGACGTGATGAAACAAAGCCATTGATTGCATTGGTTTCGTTTTGACTAGCATGATTCTCGCGCAATATTACTACGTGCGAGAAAAGATAGGGCAGGACTTATCTTTCTGCTTTTTTCTTTTAACCGCGCGCAATAGCGCAAAATTTAAACAATAAAAAAAAAGAATTTTGACTTGTTCATGCGCAAATACGCTGCGTAGCGGTGAGATCCAGATTTTTAATATGCTCTTTGAGGTGGGTCCAATTCCGCTGTGTGAACATACCCTTACAGTCAATGCCCTATGCAGACCTGCGTTATTTTGATGTGGACTGATGATCGGCGTAAGAAAATCGCAGAATGTCCTATTCTGGTCTGATTTCTCAGACGACAGTCACCCATTCACGCCAATGGATGTACGAAAAAAATGGCGCACTTGCATGACAGCCCTGCGCGCTGTTTTTCAAGGGTCATTGTTAAGCAATGCTAGAGAAAAACTGGGTCTTCTTCCATTTTTTTGTGTGTGAGACAAAAAACGGATGACACATGGAAGTGAAAAAACGCACACTTGTAATGCATACGGATGCAAAACGGACATACCGATGTAGTATGTGTCAAACTAATGCTTGGCATGCTGCATCTGATTATTTAACACGTCGAACGATAGTTCGGCATGTTACGCAATTTCTGTAGCCACTGTCATATACTTACTATCGAATTACGCAATTTGCATGGATGCGCTACACTAACAACATAGCACTCCGTGAAATTCAATTTTAGAAGTGCTGGACCCGTACTTATGGATTCACATCAGTTCACTTCTCCGGGACCAAATATGTAGACGATCATCTGATTGAGTCCTTGGGCCGGCGTCACACAAGCGTATGTGTATTTACGCGCATGAGCGTAGCATTTTTGTAGAATGAACGCTGCTTTTTTGCGCGCACATCAGCGTATTTTACTGTACTTTTTGCGCAAGACACAGAAACGCACCGAGTGAAATGGCTAATTTATTTCAGATGTGTTCTTTTTTTTAGCGCAATTGCGCATGGTTTCACGGATTTTCCTTGCATATTGCGCACCTCCCATTGGCCTCTAAGGCAGCATAAATTCACAAAAAAATAGAGCACGTTCAAATTTTTTTTTTTTTCGCACACGACCGAAATGTGTGCTCAAAATACGAAAATGTGAGCAAACCCATTGAAATCAATGGGTTCTATTCTCTGCGAAACGAGCCGCAAAGATGGAACACGTATCTATATTTATTACTACATGACCCTCGGTGTAACGCCAACATATGAATTTTATTTTTAGACCCTCCTCGCCATTATAACTGCCAATTGCGCTAATTATTTCCATTACGCGTCTATCCGCAAACTTTGGACTACATGGCTTTGTAGTGTGACTTCATATTGCTCGGCGTTTGACTAGTCGTGCCTTTTGTTAACGTCTTCCATAGCCTTACAGTATACATCCTCCTGCCCATTGTCTTTGTTTTCTTGGAGACAAAGAAATATGTGTTGCTTTGTGAGACATTTTTCAAGATGGCTGACAGGCAGAGTTTTATGTGTATCCCTGACAACGTCCACGTTCAGCTATATCCCTGTAGGATGAATGGAGGGAACATGTAGTAATACTGGTAGTCGCATGGTGTACATAAGCGTGTGGATGTTACCGTAAGGTCCGGTAATGGCCATTATCGGTCAGCGATAAGCGTGAATGTGTCCAAAGTCTGACTAATAGCCCGTAGTTACTACTATTAGTAAGGGCCCTCGCCATTGATTTCCACAGCCTCAATGCACAATGCTGCAGAGCTGCGCTCGCTCCATGCACACAGCGCGGTCGCTAGGTGTCATTCCGTACAAACAGGCCAGACACCCTGGAGGAGTGACATGGCAGACCGGCCTCGCCATATCTGAGGTACTTCTGTATCCTGTCAGGCGTGTTAGAGGCGAGGATGATGAAGGGCTTAATTAACCCTTTCTTCGGTGGCTGTATATATACAGAAAACGACAAGTTTTCAGATTGGTATTTAGAGGGTTATCGCACTAAAAGCGACTTATGGCAACAGTCTGCAGGCCTCCGACAGCCAGCGTGATAGTCTGCAGTTGCCGGGCAGAAAAGTGTTAATGTGACCAGATTCCTTCAGGCTTTTGCAAAAAAAAAAAAATAGGTTAATGGGTTAAGTTGTGGTTTGATATGTAGAAAGGGTTAATCAAGCACACAAAAAAAGCTTACAATTGGCTCACGTACCGGCACAATGTTACTGGAAGATTTATTTTTATGGGAAGCGAAAAACTATTATGGGGACGTCCCCCTTGGAAGACGGGGTGAGGTGCAGCTATAGGGGTGACTTACCTGGTAGGAGTAGTATTCAGATTGTAGGTGGCAGCCCTCCCCCGTCCGCTCTCATCCCGCGTCCTGGTGTCCCGGAGAGGCTTCTGTACCAGTATGAATGGTCCAGTCACACATCAGACGAGGGCATCCCACAGCTGCCCTCCTGCCCCTTCCATAGGCTGGGCCTGTCCTAAGCGGCCCCCCAGTATACGGTGCCAGAGATACAGCAACCCAGTCGCCGACTACCTGCACAATCTGTATTCACCACCATCTATTCCTCCGCCTGTCTGTATTCTTCCAAGCCAGAGCTCGGAGACGCTGCTGCTGCTATGTCCTTACGCTATAGTGTCTGCTGTCCATATCCTATATTCTGCTCCATAGCCTATCCTATATC
Organism: Eleutherodactylus coqui; assembly: GCF_035609145.1. Taxonomy (NCBI): domain Eukaryota; kingdom Metazoa; phylum Chordata; class Amphibia; order Anura; family Eleutherodactylidae; genus Eleutherodactylus; species Eleutherodactylus coqui. The sequence goes on from NC_089844.1 coordinate 136,778,092, forward strand.
CCCGTCCTACCCCGTCTCCTTTGTCCGTATCCTATATCCCCGTCTCGCCTCCTTTGTCCGTATCCTATGTCCCTGTGCTGTCTCCTTTGTCCTTATTCTATATCCCCATCCTACCCCGTCTCCTTTGTCCCTATCCTATATCTCCATCTCCTTTGTCCGTATCCTATATCCTCATCCAACCCCGTCTCCTTTGTCTATATCCTATATCCCAGCCTTATTCCGTCTCTTATATATGAATCTTATATCGCGTCTATATCCAATATCCCTGGCCACCTCCTATGTGCCTGTCCTTCCCTGTGCCCTATATCCGCGTCCTCCTATTCTCCCCCTGTCTCCTATGTTACCCCGTCCGCCGGTATATCCTATATCCCCGTCCTCCTGTTCTCCCCCTGTCTCCTATATTACCCCGTCCGGCTGTGTATCCTATATCCCCGCTGCTTCTGCTTTCCTCCGCCGTCTCTCTTTTGTCATTCCTCTGTAATCCCCCAAGCCTGAGTCTCGGTTTCACTCTCCTTGTTCTTCCCGTATCCCTCCCAGTATCCTTCTTTCTCTGTCTATTCTCTGTGACAGTCTCTCTCCTCCCTGTTTATCCTCTCTGCCTCCCCCTCCCCTGTGCTGTATCCCGTCTCTCTCTTCTGATCTCCCTCCTTCCTCTGCTGTCTATTCTTCTCCTCTATGTCCACATCTCTCTCTCTGTCCCGTGATAACCTTGTGTCCCTCTCGCTGACACTCTAATCATCCCTTCCCATTCGCTCCTATTATTCTGCACTCTACGGTGCTCTCATATACCGTATACCTGTCTCTAGCTCACCTCTATACATGCAATCAGGTTACCCCCCACCACCACCACATTTATAAATGGGCCTCTCAGCTATGCAATATTGGGGCATGCTCCGTGCCCACCACCTTCCTCTCCTTTATGCACATTATTCTACACCCATTTACATTATTTTATTCCATTGCTCGGCACCCCACTAACCATTTCTTCTCTGTATCACGTGACTAATTGCAGCTGGGTCCTAGAGGCTGGATGTTGGTTTCTAGGTCAACAGTATGGGAGGGAGGGAGACGAGAGAGTGTGCGCTGTCTCTTTAACAGCAGGTGCTTTGAGCTTTCCTTAACTCATTCAGCACCTCCAGGCGGATCATTGCGTGATAATTAAAGTGCCTGAGCCCTCCCGAATCATAAATTCCATCCCCATTTGTATAAATGTCTATGATATGGCGTATAATAATATAAGGAATAGATCCCGCTTATTATATACAGCTCACCAGTATTCCTGTCTGACATGGTACGTGAGCCTATTGTACGCTTCATTTGTGCCTTTATATTTGCTCGTCTGCGCTCATTCGTCTGGTACCCTTTTGTGTGCGTTCCTTTAAAGCTGGACTTAGACATTACATAGCTGTTGACTGAATTACAGCATGGCTGATCAGCTTATCTGAATGTGCATGGTATTTCAGTAGAACAGGGAGATAAGTGACCATCAAATATCACTATAGTGCCGCTTATCTCTGAGGATAAAAGGATCTGACAAGAGCAAATCCAACTTGTTAGATTGTAGTTTACTTGGCATTCCTTACCTTCTTCTACAGCCTTCAACTCATCTGTCTGGCTACACCCCAATGTGTTCCATCATACCTCCCCAAGAAAAAGTTCTCTAAAATTCAGACTATTTTGTTTAAAGGGGTTGTCCGCTTTGGAAAACCCCTGTTTTTAGAAGGAACGCTTCCTAAAAATAAGCTGATCATAGGATGCCATGCTGTCGGGACCACCTAGCAATCAGTGAGGGAAACCAGCAGCAAGTGCTTACTTTTCTATAGCACCCCCACAGGAAATATGAAGTACTGCACAGTTGAAATCAATAAGCAGCTTATATAAAGCACACGTGTGCTGGGTCCTCCAGAGCAAGAAATGCTATCTGTAGATGCTTTATACGATGGGTCCTAGAACCCCTACCTCTATTACTCCAGAATGTCTTAAAGGTACCTTTACACGGGTAGACGCCCGCCTTCATTCATCTCAAGCAGACATTCGCTTGGATTTTAGTTTTGCTAAATAGCCTTGTTACCGTCTGCTTGACTATCACCCAAATTCACTGTTTCCAAGTGAATTATAGGGGCGATAATCGCCTTGTGTGAAGCTACCCTAATACAACATTTGATAATGGACAATCCTTTGGGGCAGGGGCGTAACTATGTTGGATGCAGGGGATGCGGTTGCACCCGGGCCCAGGACCCTTAGGGGACCTCTCTTCTCCATATAGGGAGCCCAGTACTATGAATAAAGCGTTATAGTTGGGGGGCCCTGTTACATATTTTGCATTGGGACCCTGAATCTTCAAGTTACGCCTCTGCTTTGGGGTATAGGATTCGGCCCCCATTGACCCCTTCTACTGGTCCAGTAAGGGGTCAGCATCTAGGTGACCTCTATAAGAAGCAGGACCCTTATATAAGCCGCAGCAAAAGGTCTGAAGGTCTTACTCTTAAAGAAGCCCCAGATTCTTGATGTATGAATGTGATAACCCGCCGTGACACATGCTTTTGAAATCCCCCAGATGACAAATAAGAACAGCTAGTAAGAACAGATAGTAGGAGTGTCATCTGTCACACAGACACGGAGCATGCAGCTGCTCTAGATAGAAAATGGAGACAATTCCAAGGAAATAAGACTTCCAGGGAACAATCTTTAATAACAGGAAGTGCTGTGTAAAATTAGGCACTTAGCAACTATGTAGGAAGTAAAGTTACCCTGTCACATGGGGGAAGGTGGATAAGTATCTAGTAGTAGGTATACAACATATATACTGTATGGCCAGAAGTATGTGAATGTCAGAATATCATAGCCATAGATGGGTGCTTCTTTCCTGGAACATAATTGCATATTTTCTCATTATCTATCTCTTATAGTACCTACAGTCTCTTTATATATCTCATATCTACCTATCCTGTTTTCCCAAAAATCAGACCTACCATGAAAATAAGCCCTACTATGATTTATCAGGATTTTCAGGGAGGCTTGAAATATAAGCCATACCCTGAAAATAAGCCCTAGCTGCACTACATTCAAAAAAAGGAATACATTACATAGCAGGCTCGGTAAAGGTCCCTTCCGCTATTCTCCAGAGTTCCGATGCACTTTGTGCGGTCCTTGGCCGTCCACAGAAGATAACTTCCTGGTTACAGGATTCTCAAATCCTACCACCACGAAGTGATGGCTCTGATTGGTTCTCGAGAGCTAGATGAACCAATGCGAAGGCTGTGATTGGTTCATAGAGTACTGCATTGATTGGCTGAGCAGCGGTCGAAGAACCAATCACAGCCATCGTGTTGTGGAGGCGGGATTTATAAATTGGCCAATCAATGCCACGACTCAATGCGAATTCATAAATCCCGCCTCTACAATGTGATAACCAGGAAGTGATCTTCTGTGGGTGGTTGAGGACTGCAAGAAGCACGTTGGAGCTCCATAGAACAGTAGGAGGGACCTGGGCCGAGCCCTCTAGGTATGTATAATAAGACATCCCTTGAAAATAAAACCTTCAACTAATCAACTTTCTCAATATCTCTTACTGTCCCTATAATCTATCTATCTTAGTACCTATAGTCTATATATATATATGTCTGTGTCATATCTATACCTATCAGCGTTCTCAGTATCTATCTACCTACCTACCTATCTATTTATCTATCCCATATCTATCTATCTATCCCATATCTATCTATCTATCTATCTATCTTATATCTATCTATGTATCTATCTCATATCTATCTATCCCATATCTATCTATCCCATATCTATCTATCTATCTATCTGTCTATCTATCTATCTATCTATCTCATATCTATCATCTATCTATCTATCTATCTATCTATCTATCTATCTATCTATCCCATATCTATCTATCTATCTATCTATCTATCTCATATCTATCTATCCCATATCTATCTATCTATCTATCTATCTATCTATCCCATATCTATCTATCTCATATCTATCATCTATCTATCTCATATCTATCATCTATCTATCTCATATCTATCATCTATCTATCTATCTATCTATCCATCTATCCATCTATCTCAGGCTGCTAGACAATCATTCCCTCGTTTTGTTGCTTCAGTCGGCAGTGATCTACTCTCCTAGGCTTCTAAGAATGTGGCTAATAGGTTAATAAAGAGCTTTAGCAGAAAATCTAGAACAGAAGTACCACTGATTCATTTTAATATCTTGCCGAAAATATGAATGACCTTTAAACAAGTTTCATGCGCAGATGTCACAGATTTCATTCATTGAAGCCTCCAAATTTGTCTACTAGAGTCATAATGATGTCTATTTTTCCAAGCAACCAACGCAAAATTAGATACATCAAGTGCAAAAATGATTGTGTGAGGTCACTAGATGAAATAATAAAGGATTTGCCTTGTGACTTCATGGTATGGAGGGGGTCACATTTGTAATATAAATGGCAGTACGCTCTGGGTTTACACCGCCCGATTATAAACCGTACATTTGGTCGTAAGGAATCACCTTGAAAACACATGAAGACCTCTTTGGGGTTTTTTTCTACCTTCCTCTGGATCAACATTGGGGGTTAATAGGCTGAACTGGATGGATATATGTCCTTTTTCAGCCTTACATACTATGATGCATGGAATCAGCACAAAACGAAATCCTGTGACGCAAAAATGACACGCGTCATGTAATCTCTCCATCAACGGACATGCAGAATACTCCATGTAATATCTCCATCAACGGACATGCAGAATACTCCATGTAATATCTCCATCAACGGACATGCAGAATACTGCATGTAATATCTCCATCAACGGACATGCAGAATACTCCATGTAACATCTCCATCAACAGACATGCAGAATAGTCCATGTAATATCTCCATCAACGGACATGCAGAATAGTCCATGTAATATCTCCATCAACGGACATGCAGAATAGTCCATGTAATATCTCCATCAACGGACATGCAGAATACTCCATGTAATATCTCCATCAACAGACATGCAGAATACTCCATGTAACATCTCCATCAACAGACATGCAGAATAGTCCATGTAATATCTCCATCAACGGACATGCAGAATAGTCCATGTAATATCTCCATCAACGGACATGCAGAATAGTCCATGTAATATCTCCATCAACGGACATGCAGAATAGTCCATGTAATATCTCCATCAACGGACATGCAGAATACTCCATGTAACATCTCCATCAACGGACATGCAGAATAGTCCATGTAATATCTCCATCAACGGACATGCAGAATAGTCCATGTAATATCTCCATCAACGGACATGCAGAATACTCCATGTAATATCTCCATCAACGGACATGCAGAATACTCCATGTAACATCTCCATCAACAGACATGCAGAATAGTCCATGTAATATCTCCATCAACGGACATGCAGAATAGTCCATGTAATATCTCCATCAACGGACATGCAGAATAGTCCATGTAATATCTCCATCAACGGACATGCAGAATAGTCCATGTAATATCTCCATCAACGGACATGCAGAATAGTCCATGTAATATCTCCATCAACGGACATGCAGAATAGTCCATGTAATATCGCTAGTCATGTAATATCGCTAGCACTGCAGTAAAATTCAATTTTCACTAAACTAAATGCTGTGCTACAAAGTGATATTACTTCCCACAAAACATTGTGACTCCGGCTGGCTTCACACACATTTTTTCCTCGTTCCTGCGGGGGTTTTCTTCTTGCGCAGCGTCCAGATGTGCGCTCTAAGTGAATTAGAAAATATAAACTCTGTATTCACACAATGAATTTGTATTTGCCGTGTTCTGACCCCAGCGAGCGGAAACGGAGCGTGCCGTAGGTGTGGCATTTTTTTGGACATTTTTTCTACAATGCTATTACGGCTGTTTTTCATGTAGTTGTCCAAGTTTTTTTTGAGGTTCTGTGAAACAGGCCATGTTGTGGTGTTAGTTCTGTGTATCATATATTACAAAACTGCATCATATCCCATCATACAATTAGTCAGGTTATGTCCCTACTAGCATCATGGCTTCTGTTCATAGTGTCATTGTGTCCAATCATAGCGTCATGAAATCTGTTCATAGCATCATGGCTTCCATTCATAGCATCATGACTTCCATATACAGTGTCATAGCTTCCATTCATAGCATCATAGTGTTCATTCATCGCATAATGACTTCTGTTCATAGCATCATGGTGTCCATTCATAGCATAATAGCTTTCATTCATAGTGTCATGACTTCTGTTCACTGCTCCATGGCTTTCATTCATAGTCTCATGGCTTCCATTCATAGCCTCATGGCTTTTATTCATAGTGTCATGGCTTCTGTTTATAGAGTCACAGTGCCCATTTATAGCTTTGTGATACCGTATCTGTTCATAGCATCATGACTTCCATTCACAGTGTCATAGCCTTCATTTATAGCATCTTAGTGTTCATTTATTACATCATGGCCTCTGTTCATTGCACCATGACTTTCATTCATAGCATCATTGTGCCCATTCAAAGCATCAGGGCTTCACATCATAGTGTCATGGCATTCATAGCATCATAACATTCATGCATAGGATCATGGCATCTGTTGATAGTATCATGGCTTATATTCATAGTGTCATGGCTTCTGTTCATAGCATCATGATGTCCATTCATAGCATAATAGCTCTCATTCATAGTGTCAAACTTCTGTTCACTGCACCATGGCTTTCATTCATAGTCTCATGGCTTCCATTCATAGTGTAATGGGTTCTGTTTATAGTGCCCATTCATAGCTTTGTCACATTTGTTCATAGCATCATGACTTCCATTCACAGTGTCATAATTTTCAGTCATAGCATAATAGTGTTCATTCATAGTGTCATTGGCTCTGTTCATTGCACCATGACTTTGATTCATAGCATCATGGTGCCCATTCGTGGTATCATACCTTCCATTCATAGCATCCTGGCTTTTGTTCATAGCATCATGGCATTCATTCATAGCATCATGGTTTCCATTCTTAGTGTTATGGCTTCTGTTCATTGCATCTTGGCTTCCATTCATAACATTATGGCTTCTGTTCATAGAATCAGGGCTTCCATTCATCGTACTTTGGCTTCTATTCATAGCATCATGGCATTCATTCCTAGCACCATCCATTCATTGCATCATAACTTCCATTCATAGCATCATGGCATTCATTCATCTCGCCATCCATTCATTGCGTCATAACTTCCATTCGTAGCATCATGGCTTCGATTCATAGTGTCAGGACTTCCATTCATAGCATAATGACTTATGCTTACAACAGATCCTAATTAATTCTGACAGATGCCTTATAATGGGCTCTGCCAGGTTTCCAGTACTATTCCAGCAAGTTTAGTGCTGCACACTGCCCAATTTTGGCATCATAGATACCAGAACTCATGGTATAGTGCAAATGTGACCAGAGCCAAAACTGGAAAACCGATTTTCGATTTGTGTTTTTGACGCAATTTTTGCAAAACCACTTTGCAATCCGCTATTTTTTTCACATTGAGGGAAAAATCACAAGAACACAACATTTTTTTTGAATCTGACAAACTTCCACCAAAATATCCGCCATTATCACAGATGAAAAGGACAAAAATGTTTGTAAGTGTTTTGTATGCGGAAATCACAGGCTCTAATGAGTTCATTTTTTTAGACCTAGCACTTTGGTTAATTAAAGCCATTCGGTGTAATCTGTAATTCTACTTTTGCGCCAACTGTTTCTTTAAAAAACCCTCTTTGTGTTAAATATAGCTAATTCATTTCTTCCGGTGATAATTACACCAGCGGTGGTGTCTTTTTGTACAGCAGCGCACGAAGCCGTCGTGTTGACCGGAATGTACCAGCTCTATTTTCCATTCCCATTGTGCTGTCTTAGGTAAAGAACACGCTGGAAAATTAAGGATCAAAAATAGTTACGTGAGAAGGACGTCTTGGGAGATTCCTCAAGTGTATGCCACATGACTAACTGCAGGAGGAAGAATAGTATGACGCATACAGCAATCACTGGCTCCTGCTCCTGCAGTGACCGCGATTTGTGGTTCCATTGATTGTACTGGTACAGTGGGTGCAGGAGAAAATAGAGACTTATTTCTGACCGGTGGGACAATCATCTGCTCAATCACATCGACAGAAGTAAAGAGAAGTTCAAGAGTTATTCCTGGAGCGCCGTAGGAGGAGCCTAATGTATTGCCCATCCTGATCCTTCTGGTTCATGACTATAATGCATGAAAAATAATGGCCACGTTCATTTATTATAAGGCAGTATAAAATGCTCCCCTTTATGGGACAGACAGATAATACCGCTCATCTTACTCATCCCAATTCATGAGTATAATGCATGAACAATCGTGTAGACTGGAGAAAAGAGAAGGCGGGTAACTTTACATAATAGCGAGTAATTATAGTTGCAATTCAGTGTCTAGGTAAAATAATCGACTGTCTATTCAGGAATTGTACTAGCAACCATATTTGTGACTTCTGTACATGCTTATATATAGTACATGAGTCTCTGGAGTCGGGGCAGGATTAAGCTACATGGATCCCCCAGGGCAAATATGAGTAAGGATCCTGTACCACTACTTATGGAAGGAGGAAAAGGAAGAGCAATACTGCCATATTGGCTGCGTAAAACCATCATATAGTGCCATAAATAATTGCATAATACTATCATATAGTGCCATTCAGTAAACACATAATACTGTCATGTAGTAGCATACCATAATCACATAATAAAATCACTGAGGCAGAACGAACACCAGATGGCGAATTAAGTTAGTCGCTGTAGGGTTCGGAACACGTCTAAAACATAACTTTTAATAAATACTAATAAAAGGAAACTTGTCAAGCAAGTTTCAAAAAAGACACACACTTAGTATAAAAGAAATGTCCCAGGCGGTAATCCCAAAACTGATATATACAAGGGAATGACCGTGATCCTGGGAGACAATATGAGAGCTTTATATATACTTCAAAGCTTTAAAACGGTTCAAATGAGAAAGTAGCCCACCATAAGATTAGGTAGTGCGGCTGTGACCGTTTAGTTGAAGGGTCAACCAGACAGGTACGTTCAGATGGTTTAAAAACATTAACCACCATATAGTGCCTGGTGATTGTGTTCTGAGGATAGCGAGCTTTACAAATTGCCCCAACCTGATTTGTGCATGGGATAAATGTCAATCCCAGATAATGCACACTGAAAAGAGGCTGAAGGGCAATTTTGGTCAAATAGATCTAATCCTCTCAGAATTAGTGCATGGGGTATAAATCAGCCCCTGTATGGCACAATCTGTTAGTGGTTGAAAGGCCCCTTAGAGAGCAAGGGGTTTTGAACCTTTTCAAAGAAAAAGAAAAAACGGGATCGATAATGCGTGGTTCGTATCAAGCAAATTCAGCAGAATTTTGCTTCCAAAAAATAGCGTGGTTCAACGCGTTTCTGCTACAAATAGCGTAGCGTCATCAGGAACCTAAATTCCATAGCAAAACGTCAAACAATTGATGAAACGATCCTCAATCGCTAAGAAAATAGCAAAAGATAAGCTGTAGCTAAAGTTCTCAAGGGAGAGATAGACAATATTATCACTCAAAAGGATTTTAAATTAACCAAGAGATTCCCCCCAAAAAAATAATCAGAACAAGAAAGGTAGCAGCACCAGCCCCTGTGGTAGGCTGGCGGCTAATAATCATTACTGTGATGAACAGTAAGATGTACCAAAATCAGTGTGTAGGCCAAAATTTGTGACAAATTTTGGCACAACAGAACTGAGCATGCTCACTGGGAACTTTCTGGTGGCTGGATCCCTGTCTATATAAAGGACGATTTTTAGTATACCACAAGAGAGCGTAGGGACTATGTTCGTAAGGTGAGGTGCTGTTGGTGAGCTGCCAAGAAGATCGCAAAAGTCTGTAGAGGAGCTGCTGCCTGTTAGAGAGGAGCAACAGCGGGGCTCAGAGACAGTGAGAAGAAGGGACTACCTAGAAAGGACAGCGGGCGCTGAACTGAGGAACCAAAGACTGCCTGCTGCTTGGAACCAATTAAGAGAGAAAGAGTGGCAGTGTGACAGACCCAACCTGAATCCATCAGACTGAAACAAAGATCATGAAGATTGGTGGTAGATATGCGCTTCTGACACCGAAAAAGAATGGGCCAGTAGTAGTGATGACACCTACCCCCTCACGGAACCGTAAGTGAGGCCAGCCTCAATCTAACAACTAGGTGTACACACCACTAGGGACATGACTAGTTAAGCTACAGGCCTGCTGTGTAGTGAGTTGCCACACTAAACAACTTGGTGTACTAAACCTCTCTTGTTTGCAGCTACAGACTAAGACAGGGATTTGGGGACACAAGCCTACATTATAGAGACTCTTATACTGGAGTTCGAGCGTTATGTTTCCAACACCTTCAACTTCAGATGACCAAAGCTGGAGCCATTGGCTCCTTTCCGGCACTCCCCTCTATGATGTCCATACCACTCCATAAGGCATATGTCCTTGTAAATAAGCCATCCCAGAGAAGTCTATTTTTCATTAGCAATAAGCAAAAACCATATTTTATCATTTCCATACTTATTATGATGTCGCGTTTGACTGCAAAACCAAATATTTTTAGTCGTCTGACTCATACACAGTGTCTTTTTTGCATCATGATGTGTCTCTTCCACGGGAACGTGTTTTGTCACATAGGTCTTCTAATTGGGCTTTATCATAAGGCAGGCATCAAAAGCCCACGTCCGCTTATCGATATGAGAAGAACAAGGGGAGGGCAGTCTTACAAGTCACACATCACAAGTGGCGGCACCTTTATATATAGCGATTAACAAAGCTTTATGTTTCTTCTCGGATGATGTTTAATTAGTTGTAATATTGTATGAAAAGATTGCAAAGAGATTGCAGTGAGGTTTTGAATTTAAAGGGGTACGCCGGAGACCAAAAGTTTTTTAAAGTTATCTCCATTCGCTATTGTGCTGATATTACAGCTCACCTCCATTCAAATCAGTGGGGGTAACATGCAACACAGCCCATGGACAAAAGTGGTGCAAGTTGGGTAAAAAATACGGGCCCCTTTTTTTAATGCTGGAGTACCCCTTTAATTTGAGTGGTGATATTACCCTGTGGCAGGACAAGACTTCTTACAGTGCTATAAGCAATGACAACAACCATCTTTAAGATTTCTTTCTCATAGACCAAAGACTGTGAATCACATTCCTTCCAAATTGTCATTGCGTGATGCAGATGTAAGAGTCGCAATCATCTGTGATAACGGAAAGACTCTCAGAGACAGAATTATATTTAGAAAAGTAATTACAGGAGGAGGCGAGCGATCCCGCTGCTGCCACCCTTGAGGGCATCGCATTACAGGGACCTATGGAAAGATTTCACCAGAAATAAGACTTCTCACCTCCATTTGACAGTTTCTTGTTAAACTTGTAAATGTCATTAGATGTATAATGAATGGCCACTTTATTAGAGACCCCCATCTGGTAGTGCGTTGGACTTCCTTTGACCTTGAGAACTACAGCAATTTGTTGTGACGTAGATTCCAACCGGCTGATGAAATCGTTCTGTAGGGATATCGGCCCCTGCGGACAGGAAGCTTCTTGTAGTTACCAGAAATTAGATGGAGGTGCTGACATGTTCTGTACAGCTGACAGGAAGGGGTCATCTATTCATGCTGCTTGTGCCAAATTCTGACCTTCCATCAGTAACAGAAATCTGGATTAATCGCAGCGGCCGATGTTTCTCCACTGCTCAGTGACACAGTTTTTACGCTCTTTTGCCCACTGGGGTGTTGTCTTTCCACAGTGCTTTAGGCCTCCTGCACACGGGCGGATTTACATTGCAGAGTCGCGGTGGGCGTCCGCCTCCGGACTCTGCAGCAAATACTGCCCCATAGCATGCAATGGCAAAACGCCATTTCATCTCCACCAGTGGAAATTGATTGCGATTTTCTGCTTGCGAAGAAGAAACCGCAGCATGCTGCGATTCTGTGCGGGCTCCCGCAGACAGCTTCAATGGAAGTCAATGGAAGCCATCCGTCCCGCATCACATTTGCAGTGAGCACTGCGGAAGTATCGCAGGATCCGTATCATCGGCAAGTGCCGGTGACTACTGTGCATGTGCTATGAAGTGCCGGCTGGCACATCTGCAGTGCAAAAAGAAGCCGCCAGACACCTATGCTGGGGACACCAGCCAGGCACTGGCTTGAACTCTGCTGCAGAAATCACTCAGGATAGTTCATCAATAGTTGATTCGTGGCGTCCACCATTCAGGGTCCCGGCTGATCAGCTGTCCTGGCACCTACTGTCACCAACAAGATACCCAGGGTACAGAGCGAAACCTGATGCTTCAACCCCTGTATAGTGGTCAGTGCTGGCAATTGCAGGCGCAGCTGTCATTGATTTTAATGGGTATTGTGCCTGCAAATATTAGCTCCGGCCACTACATGGGGTTGAAGCATTAAGTACAGCTCGGTACCCTGTGTATTTTGATGGTAGCAGCAGGAGGCCAAACAGCTGATTGGTCGGGGTCCAGAGCTATGGACCCTAGTCAATCAACTCTTGATCTGGATGACCTATCCTAAGGATAAGTCATCAATAGTATTTGCCCAGAAAACCCCTTTAGGCCTTGGTCAGACGAGCGTTTTTTTGCGTGATTTGCGCATGTGGTCCGCGCATATATAGACCCAATGCTTCGCAATGGGATCGGTCACATGTCCACTTTTTATGCGGATGTGCTATAAATTATAGGACACAACGATTCGCAGAACGCGCCTATCTGCGTTCTGCGATTCCTTGTGTTCTATATATGCGCTCAATGGGGCCGGCGGCAGCAGCGCCGACCCCATTGAGAACATATACTATAAAGATCGCTCTCCTCTGCAGGAATGACAGCTGAGAGCTGCCTTTGATTGGTCCCTGTGCTCAGCCAATCAGAGGCAGCACTCACTCATCCATTCATGAATGGGTGAGTGAGAGCTGCCTCTGATTGGTGAGGGCTGTGACCAATCAGAGGCAGCCCATTCAGCAGGCAGGGATTTTAAATCCCCGCCTGCTGAATACTACACAGAGCAGTTCAGGAGAACTGCCGGCCGGCCGTGACTGAACTCCGTCAGCAGGGAAAAGGTGAGTATATGTATTTTTTTTATTTTTACACATTTTAGGATGGTTTTCAGGGAAGGGCTTATATTTTTAAGCCCTTCCTGAAAATTCATGCCGCGTTCGCCGGCAGCCCATTGCTTTCAATGGAGCCGGCTGTATTGCTGGCTCCATTGAATTCAATGGGTGAACATCGTTCTCCTCTGCCACAGCTGGCTGGATAGCAGGCAGCGCTTGGCCGTTTTGCCAAAAAAGCTGCTAGCTGCAGATTTTTCAGCGAATTGTCGACCCCGGTCACACGATTTGCGGATGCGCATCCGTCATGCGATCCGCAAATCGCGCGAAAAACCGCCCGTGTGACCGAGGCCTTAGTCATAGTATAGTCTAGGAAAATATGCATAATTAGAATCAGCTCCACCTCCATATAATCAAAAATATAAAGTAGAATGTATAAGAAAAATGACAATTCAAGATCAAGTAAACAAAGACATCACAGTATCAGTAAAGATACATCATGTCCGTGTTATAATTGAGCCACAATCTTTAGATAAACTCTGTATGTATAAACATAAAGCTAATTTGGATTCCATCGAGGTGATTGTCATTGAAAGCGTTAACAAACCCATATGGAGAGGGGATTGGGGACGTGTGCTTCTGTCTAGAGAGGTCTTTTCATTACTACACTGGATTGTGGTTTTCCAAGTTTGTAAAGTTTGATGGATTAAAGTTTGGTTTTATTCATCCCTTAAAGAGTTGCTGCACTTTCAGAAAACTTGAAATGTCATAGAAAACCATTGTTTTCCAAATTGCATGTACTTCCCCACTACCGACGTGTTTTCACTCACGATTCTTGTTTGCCCAACGGAGCGAGCTGGTGCCATCATCACCAACTTGTTTGCACTTGGGCAGTCCAGTTAGATTGCACAATTCTCGTTGAGATTTTCCCCCTCCATACTTAGAGCAACGGCCCTGATGCTGATGAGTGACATCTCCAGCTCAGGCTGAAGAGGTTGTGCATTCTAGAAAGACTACACTGGCACTGACAGGGGGTCAGGTGAATGGGTGGTCAATGGCTGATCAACTATTGATTATATCCGGAGGACTGGTCATGGTAGTAGAGTCAGAAAACTTCTATAAAAAATAAGGTTCTGCTTACCAGCATCCACCACTAGGAGGTGTCGTTGTACATGGTATATACAGTTAGTATTAAACTCAATGGGAGCCACATGACTCAGGAGCTCTCTCTTGTGGCAACTAGAGGTAAACGGAAATGTAACATTTAGCGCTGTACCTACTTGAAAGTAACCGATGGGTCAGGTGGGATCCATGACCTTTCTCACAACAGGCCCCAATACCAGTAATGTATTTGCCTCTATGCTAAGTATAATGCTGAGAACAATAAAGATAATTAATAATACTTCAACAATCTAAGAGGAAATATGTCATTTTCTGATAACGTTATACAGTACTGGCTACTTCTACAGCTGTCACCATCCTCATTTCCACCATTGTACTCTTTTCATTTGGAAGCAAGGAAGTATTTATGAGAGTGACGCACTTATGCAAGTGTTCTTTTACATTTCTTCACTGGGGAGGGGGTGGAGATGATTGTAATGGCTGCATTATATGGTTATCGCTTTTTTAAAGTATTCCTGCACTTTCAGATGGCTTTTCAAAGTAAGCTGCCATGTGTACATGCGGAACAACACTTATTCTGGTCATTATGTGACTTGTACCCTGCATTTGGCACCAGTTTTCCCCTCTGTGTTGCTATGTAATTCTCAGTTCTCTCTGTGCTAGTGGGTGTAGACTAGCTGCTATGATGTCTCCATACCCTGCACACAGAGAATACTGCATATTCTGCTATCTAACTGTCTGTGACACAGAGAAATAACAGAATAGTGCAGGACATTATACAGCAATACTGAGGAGTGTAGATGTGATTACAGTAGCTGTAAGACAGCAAACACTTAGAATTAGCTGCAGTAGCAGTGTGTGTCTCTGCTTCTCTCTCCTCTTCCTCCTCTCTCCACAGACTTCTAGGGACAGCAATAGAAAGCACCCACTTCCTTTATTTGTCTATTCATCTATGTTACTGGAAACAGACTTCACTTAACAACAGGCAGTGGGCAGTAAGATAGAAGTGGCCAGAACTTCAGAGTGATTTTTCAGCACAAAAATGTAATTTTAGGTAAATAAAGTGATTTGCACTTTCGCTCATTATCACATTGTATCAAATTAATACAAATTATTGCAAAGTGCAGATGCCATTAAGTTTGAAATCAATTACTTGAATGAATGTTTGCAATGTGAATGGTTCAAATCTGCTTAAAAGGGATTCTGTCATTAAATAACCCCCTAGAATGTAAAACAATCGCCCTAAAAAACAAACATATGTGTGCTTCTTGTCAGCTTTTAAGTGAATCTCCACCTTTTATCTCCATGTCCTTTAAAGGTCCAAACTCCTGTACTGATTAACTTCTTAGTATTCTGACTGCCTGCATCCACCAGAAGAGGGAGCTCAGGAGATTACTGCATACAGTTTATACATTGAACTGAATGAAAACACTGTATACAGTAATCTCCTCATCTCCCCCTAGCAGTGACTGCAAGCAGACAGAATTTTATTATTTAGCTGTATGACTATACAAGAAATTGTATTGCCCACCGGTCGATTGGGTCCAGGCCAGTGGAATGATGTGGCATTGGCCACACAGCTTATGAGAAGGCAGAGGATGCAAGAACCAGCAACAGAGGGAGTTCAGAGTAAGTGCTAGTAGTTGCTGTTGCTGAGATCCTGTACCTTCCTATCTGCTGTGTAGGCAACACCACATCATTCCTTTTGCCACTGCATGAACTCACAGGGCATACACATCTGCTCAGCCCACCTGTGATAGGGCTAGCATGCTTAACCAGCTTTTCTGTCCCCAGTTTATGCCAGCCCTTTCTAGGTTATTTAAGTCACCTTCCCACCACTCGAAAGTACCTGAGCAGTATGGTTCCTAATGTTCCAAGAGGTATTCTGTATCCTGTCTGTCTCTTGTGTTCCAGTCGGCAGCTCTCTCCGCTAGGCTATCCAGGACTTTGACAGTTACCTTGCTGAAACCTAGCCTTGTTCTGTATTTCCCAGTTACCTAGTTCCTGCCTCCTGGTCCTGACTTTGACCCAGTTACTGCTTTCACTTCCTATATAAGCCTAGCCCTGCCACTCCCTTGGTGCGTGATTTTTGAGCTCCCAGTCTGTAATCAAGCTCCACTGCTGCTTCTACTGAACTAGAGACCTCCTGAAGTGACTCGGCTTCAACCTGACCACACTTGCTGCCTCATCCTCTGTACTACAACTGTGACCACCTGCTAACGGGCCGGCTTCCTCCTGACTACTCTCCAGTCGAGCTTGGCTACTTCACCTGGGCTCCAATCCAGCGCCTACTGGTTTCGACGCTCAGCCTGTATACCCAGCTTTCCCGAGTGCTGCCTCTCCTGACCTTTGCCTGTTTTCTAACTATGATTTGCGTGTACGCAGCCAGTCCAGTCCCCATATTGCATGAACTCTGCCTTGGCCTGCTATACCGACTACCTCCTTGCCTGTCTCTTTGGTAACATGTTCCCGTGTCTTTTGATCCACTCCGGTCAGCTGTCACTGTACTGAGACTACTGCTGGGGAAATTGATATGGGGATTCTCTGCAGCAAGGTCCATATTCCTCAAAAGGGGGTTAAAGGGTGAAAATCAGGGGACCTCTTAGAGCACCCCACAGTCAAATCAGTCAGTAATACAGTGGGTCCACACTCACTGTCTTACAGGAACTTGAAGCTCTGTATGAGAAAAGCACAACTCTTACGATAATAAAGATATATTAAGAATTTAATCGATTCAGATAGCTGAAGTCAAGGCAGCCATGGCACAAGGCAAAATACTCAGGACACATAACTCTGCTGACACTGTAAAGGGGTCAGTTCTGGGAAAGATTCCTCTTAAGGGGCTTGTCCCACTTCTAGCTGTTTTGCTGCAGGAAGCAAACAGCTCTGTGCATCATGCAGTGGTCCGGATTGGTACTGCAGTCCCATTCACTTCAATAGGATTCAGCCTGTAGCACCAACCCAGGCCATCTTACAATGTACAGAGTTGTCTGCTACCTGCAGCAAAATAGCTAGAAATATGGCAACCCCTTAATGTGACCCGCATTAAGATATAAGGGATATGAGAACCCACATTCCTCATCTGCCCAGGACCACTGTGAACTTTTTTCAATAAATCCTAATGCAATTTTAAAGGGGATGTGCCAAGAGCACAATCCCTGTTCATATACTCTATTTGTACATATGAATGCCAGGGAAGGGGGTCTCCTGTTCAGAAACCCACCTCTATGATCCAGAACAGAGAGCCGCTCAGTGGGAACAGCTCCTGCTTTGGCAGACCTCCTATTGTCTTGCTATTACAGAATGGTTGTTCACATCCATGCCGTAATACTACACTTCCCCTGCAGTGAGATATCAGGCTGGTTGTGGGTTCCCCTGGCAAAATCACATAATTGCCAGAGGTGCAGATAGTGGGATATGGGGTGATCATATGTTTGCCCCAGCCCCGCATTTTGAAAAAGATTGTTCATTTTGGCACATCCCCTTTAAATTTGAGGTGTCATTTATAAAGTTTTAGCAAAATCTGCAATGCTGCATTTCCATTCTCCAATATTGTGACAATACAATGAAACAAATTACTATTCCCTTGATTGATATCTACTTATCTTGATTGATATCTACGTATTCATTGATTAATGGACCTGCTTCAGCACATAACATTGATTCGGAAAAATGGAAGAATTTTCCAAAATCTATATACTTAATAATTTAAGTAAATGTTTATCCTATTCTTCTATACTATCCACCCACGTCACTTATGCTGCACTTACTCAGCTTTCATTTTTATATTAATGATTCTTTTGTATTAGATGCTCCCTTTATATTAGAACAATCCCCAATGATCGGCTGTGGAACCCAGTAGTAAATGTTTGATTTCTCTGCAGTGCCACCACAGGAGAAATGAAGAATTACACAATGCTCAATGATGTCGCACCATTCTTGGTATACTAATGAAGAGTTCTGCAAACTGGGCCAGGGGGTGAAAATTTTAAAAGTTGTGTGGGACAATAGATATGTGACACATTTGATGAGGACAGTCTACAATTGAAATGTGCGCCATTTTCTCCTCCACCCTCATGAACGTAGAGATTTTAGAACATTCTTAAGTTCAAGGTTTCTGTGTATTTCTTCATTTTAGTTTCAAAATTATTTTGCATTTATTGTATACTGTTTTATTTTGCCCTCTTTTATCCTTTTGTAAGCACTTTATTTCTTTTTTTTTTGCATTAAAGTCTAAAAACTTTGAAAGTGCAGGACTTGTGGTTCTGATCCTAAGTAGAGATGAGCGAGCATACTTGCTAAGGGCAATTACTCGAGCGAGTATTGTCCTTAGCGAGTACCTGCCCGCTCAGAAGAAAAGATTCGAGTGCCGGCGCGGGTGATCGGTGAGTCATGGGAGTGAGCAGGGGGAAGCGGGGGAGAGAGAGGGAGAGAGAGATCTCCCCTTCGTTCCCCCCTGCTCTCCCCCGCCGCTCCCCGTCCCCCGCCGGCACCCGAATCTTTTCTTCCGAGCGGGCAGGTGCTCGCTAAGGACAATGCTCGCTTAAGTAATTGCCCTTAGCGAGTATGCTCGCTCATCTCTAATCCTAAGCCGTTGGTGGTATTAACTCTTTGATTGCTGGAGAGCAGTGTGTATACAAGTCCCTTGGCCTTCGTGGGGTGTGATCTATTCTCAATTGGCAGCCTGGGTGGAAGATATGCATAATATTGAGTGGCAGACGTCGATCAACCCCAGGAGGTTGCATCTAAGTCACATGTGAGAGTGCATTCATGACAGGTGTCCTTAGTAAATGGAAAATTTGAGCAATGGACCAGTTTGCTACCACCTAAAATCTGCCCTGGGGCCAACATTCAAAAATATGGTAGTTTTTATATACAGTTGCAGCTCGTGAAAGAAGTCCCTACCACAGGTAGCTTTACAGGTGAGGACATGTGGTGTATATATTCAATTCCAGATATAAGGGATTTCTTTCTGGTACATAACAGTAAATTATTTTTTTTACTGAGTTCGTTAAAGAAACCCAAAGGCCACAGATATTTTGGAAGAAAAATCCCAGGAATAGTCGACTTTGATTGTGTAATACTTTTTAACAGGCTTGAGTGCCCCCCGGTAGCCTAAGGCTCTCAGATAAATAGAAGACATGGTTGGCTCGGTGATCTACAATGATTTCCCAGGAGTGTTAGTCCTATGAGGGCTAAATAATATAGAATATCGGTCTCCGGTGGATACTGTCTCTGTCATCTGGAGAGAGACAGTATCCACCAGAGACCGATATTCTCCAGATGACGTACAGCTTTCTAACTCCGTATTCTAGTACTTTACTACAGGTAAAAAAAATAAGGCGTCACAGTGAGAAATACACACCAATCAGCCATAGCATTAAAACCAGCAGCCTAATATTTTGTAGTTACCCTTGTGCATTGTACGCATCAAGGCAAAGACACCACAAGACCTTTGGAAAGTGTCCTGCCAATTCCGGCACAAGACGTTAGCAGCAGATTCTTTGAAGGGAACGTGGCATCAACTATAAGCATCATAAACTAAGTTATGGTACTTATAGTTTAGGTGACGTGAAGTCCAGGGAGCTTCTTTTGTTCTGTGTCCTCTGGTGGTCAGCGCGTACATAACAGCTTGACTCTATACAGAAGGCTGTGCATGCACACTCCCATAGGGATGAATGAGAGCATAGACTTCTGAAAAGAGTCAAGCTGGTGTGCACATACTGACTTCACCAGGGGACACGACAGGAACACGTTGCCAGGTGAGTATGAGGCACAGCTCCGCAGACTCCCCGTCATCCAAACTATAAGCAACATAACTTAGTTTAGGGGGCTTATAGTTGATGACTGGTTCCCTTTGAGTCCTGTAAGTTGTGAGGGGCGGCCTCCATGGATAGGACTTGTTTCTCCATCACATCACATGGGGATTCTGAAGGACAAGTCATCACCTTCATCTTTTTTTTTCATGTTTCTCATCCTCTCCTGAACAGTTTCTGCAGTGCGTTGCACCTGTTATCCTGCTGACAGAGGGCACTGGCATTAGGTAATACTGCTGCCATGAAGGGGTACTGGTCTGTACAATGTTAGCTGGTGGTAGGCATCACATCCACATGAATGCCAGGAACCAAGTACCCAGCACAACATTGCCCAGAGAATCACACTACCTCTGTGGCTTGTCTTCTTCCCATAGTGCATCTGGTGCCATCTCTTCTCCAGGTAAGTGATATACATGTACCTAGTCGTCCGAAGAAAACGTGATTCATCAGACTAGGCTGCCTTCTTCCATTGTTCCATGGTCCAGTTCTAATGTTCACATTCCCATTTTAAGTACTTTCTGCGGTGGACAGGGGGCAGCATGGGCACTCCAACCAATCTGCAGATACATAGGCCCAGTATGCTACCATGTCCTGTACGAGTAGTCCAATGGCTTTCTATCATAGCCAGTATTACGTTTTGTCGTACAGCAGCTCTTCTGTGGGATTGAAGCAGATGGGCTAGTCATCACTAGACACAAAATTCAATAAGTCTTGGTTGCCCATCACCCTATTATTGGTTGACCTTCTTTGTCCCACTTTTGGTAGGTACTAACTACTGCATGCCAGGCGGACCCAACAAGACCAACCGTTCTGGAGATGTTCTGATCCGGTTATCTAGCCATCAATGGACCGTGTCAAATTCTGTTTATCTATAGATATGAAATATTATCTATCTATCTATCTATCCCTTTATGCCACCCTGTGAATGTGTTTGTGGTAGTAACCCACTGAATCAACCATTGCCCCCATAAACTAGTAGCGCTGACTATCTAATCCCTGAGGACTGGTCTGCTGTGGAATCCACTAATGGTCATATCTAATGTATATAGGGACTTGACTCATACAGTGTATTACATAATGGAGGAATGAATCAACTGCTCTGCAATGTATCTGATTATGGTGGGAAAGACTTTCATCTCCCTCCTAGGAGCCATTAACCCCGTAGTTTCCATCCTCGGGTAAAGAAAGATCACAGATTATGGAAAACACTAAGAGGTTTGGAATGGAAGACATTGATTTTTCCCAATGATACAAGTTTTCTTTCTTCCGGGAACACATTGTTCTAGGGAGGGGGAGGATGGACAGGCAGTAGATGATAAGTACAGCTACTCATCTTTGTAAGTCCCTCCATAACCAGACTCAATATTCCAAAGTCTTCTCCAATTTCACAATTATCAGACAATTATCCTGGACGCGGGCTCGACTGCTGGCTCAGCGACTGCTTTGTACAATACAAAAGAAGGATTTCTTTTTTTTTTTCCTTTTGGCCAGGAGTGAAGCTGGCAGCTGCCGCTTTCGGGCACCATATTTCAATTTCAACACTATCGTAAAACAGTATTACCATTTAATTGCTGTATTGTTTTCTACAAATAAAGATGATAATGAGGATAAAAATAACACTGTTGGTAATTAGCTTAGACCATCTAACCATGACTAAACCCAACATGTAACGCAGATCATTTTCATCAGAGCAATTGGTCCTGTAGGACATGGAGGCCATGTACTTCATTCTTCATCCTGCTGTTAGTCATCTGGATATAAGAGCTTTCATGATTTGATATAAATAGGGCTCAAACATATTAATATACATAGTACTAATAAGACTAGGTCCTCTAGGAACAGATCTTATGGTCCACGGAACAAGGATAGTTTTGTAGGCCTCCAGTTAAAAGGGATGGGTTGATTTGAGAGATCCTGGTGGAAGGAGGGATCCAGGAGCTGATCTCAGGAACTACAGCTGATCTATAGAAGTGTCCAAGAGCTCATCAGAGAGACCACATCTAAATGGAGGGCACTAGAAACTGATCCGGGGAATCACATCAGGTTGGAGATACCCTTGGTACTAATTTTAGGTATCACAGCGGAATGGGGGTTTGTTGTGCTGATCTGAGGGACCACAGCTGAATAGGGGACCCAATGAACTGATCCTAGGGATCCCAACAAAATGGGTGGCCTTGGGAGCTGATGCAAGGGATCATAACTAGATGAAGAGGCCAGGAGATGATCTGAGGGACCATAACTGGTGAGAGGAGACCTATGTGTTGATCTGAAAGACCACAGCAAAATGGAGGCCTTAGGAGCTGATCTGTGTAGGTGTCCAAGAGCTAATTGGCGTGACCACATCCGGATGGAGAAGCCCTTACTTCTAAAATTGAGATACCACAGCTGAATGGTAGGGGGGGGGGGTTGCGGCACTGATATGAGTGATCACAGTAAAATGGGGACCCTGGAAACTGAGCTTAGGGACCAAACAGAATGTGGGCTCCTACTAGCTAATGTGAATGACCACAACTGCATGGGAGGCCCTAGGAGCTAATCTGAGAGACCACTGGCTGGAAAGAGGAGCCCTCTATGCCGATATGAGGGATCAACGCTAAATAAGGGGGCCCTAGGAGCTAATCTGAGGGACCACAATGGAATGGGGGGCTCTTAAAGATGACTTGACGGACCACAACTGAAGTGGCATGCCCAAGAGCTGATCAGAAGGAACATGATTGAAGCGAAAGGGGGCCATGGTGAAATATAGGATGCTAGGAACCAATTTGAGGAATCACAACAGTATGGGGGGCTAGGAGCTGACTTAAGTAGACATGACTAAAGTGTAAGGGGTCATTGTTTATTTATATGCTGCTCACCTCTATTTTTGGAAATACATCGTATATATCCCTCTAGACTTCCAGTCACTTATCCCATTGAAAAACACCACTACTATCCTCTCCCCAGCCTGAAATAGCTGATAACAGCAAACAATAGTTTCTAATGCATAGCAAATAGAGATAAGAAACCATAGCTTAGTGACCCTTTAATGAAGCAATGCATAGCACAATCCTGATTTCAGCACCGCGGATAGCTCCGCTTGACTGCTTTGCCTTGCAATGAATTGCATTATAGTCGGTAGTCTACTAAAGCCAAGAATCCAGTTACATCTTCCCAGCCGGAGCGCTGATCAAGAGACTACGGGATTAAAACCTGCAGCTGTGGAATTTTACAGTGAGACGAGCAAATGATCTACATCCTGCTCTGGATTATGGTATTTGTCTGCAGACTGATTGCACACAGCAAGCACTGACTGCAAACCTCTAGATGCAGAGGCCACAATTACCAGCTGGGGTCAGGGATTCCGTGGCTTTACATGACCTTCCGCTGTCATATGGTGGAATTAGTCAGGAAGCCCAATAGGATCTCAGGTAGGGAAGACCACAAGGGGATGTAACATGATTGGGAAGGTCACACATGAGACATATCCAGCGCAGACGGCTGACTTTTGACTTAATACTGACATATTATGTTCTGTCTGCAGCAGTCTGAGAACTAATCCTGACTACAAGGCTCAGTCTTAATCCTGCATGCCGTATTCTGACCTCTAGTCTGTGTCATTAGTAAGACCTTGACTGACTAATGCAAAAAATGGAGCACAGTGACCCCAAAATACTATAAGGGTACAGCTCCCATGGACTTCATAAGAAAGAGAAGAATTACCAGTAAATATCCTTAAAGTGGATGTGCCAACTTTTATGTTATACTCTATCCTCAGAATCGGTGGGTGGCCAACTGCTAGGTGTTACAGCACCAGAGTCCTCCAGGCACATGCGTGGGGTCTGGTGTGACATCACAGCAACAGTGCTGGACCATATGATGCGCCTGTCGGTGCAGGTGCATTGCCGTTTGGCACTGGACACCGAAGGGATAATATCTCCCTTCTATGTTTACCTGATAGGCTGGATGAAGCAAATGGCAACCCAACTAGCCTATCAGTGTCAGTTAGGGAGTCATTATTCCGACTCCCCCTGTTAGAAGGTGCTGGTTAAACAATTGTATTCCTGGTCCTGTACGGTGCTGAGTAGTTTTGCCTTGTATAGTTTTGTCAGTGTACTTAGTATGGTCTTTTCCTTCTGTGCCTGTTGTCTAGTGTATTTTGTCTTTCCTATTCATCCCTGGGATTGCCCCTATCTTCCATATTCCAACTAGGGACATGTGGGAGAGGTCTCCAGATTCCTGTTGTGGGGTTGCACTTTTCAGGGCGGGTGCTCCACTGTTTAGCCAGGTTGTGACTACATTAAGATCAGGGACACATTCTTGCCCTTCCTCATCTGTAGTCTTGTACGTCTTGCTTCTTTATGATCTTTTTGGTGCATTTCACATCTCCCAGTCTTTCCCCGTCCTTTGTCATAGTTTCTGTTTCCGTCTAGTCAGACATGACACTGCGACCTTCACTGATCATGAGAACGGGGGTCCATGTGATGGTCGAGTATGTGTGTACTTGGGCATGCTTGACCATTGCTCTATTCATCCCTATGGAACTGCCGGAGGTAGCTGACTGCTAGTTCTGGACATGTTAAGATTGTTAGAAGGTGCTGGTTATACAATTGTATTCCTGGTCCTGTACGGTGCTGAGTAGATTTGCCCTGTATAGTTTTGTCAGTGTACTGCTTAACCTATTATCCTCGTCAGTTTGTTCTCCCTATACTTAGTATGGTCTTTTCTTTCCGTGCCTGTTGTCTAGTGTATTTTGTCTTTCCTATTCAGTCCTTCCCTGGGATTGCCCCTCTCTTCCATATTCCAACCGAGGACATGCAGGAAAGTTCCCCAAATTTCTGTTCTGGGGTCGCCCTTTTCAGGGTGGGTGCTCCACTGTTTAGGCAGGTTGTGACTACTTTAAGATCAGGGACACATCCTTGCCCTTCCTTATCTTGTACGTCTTGCATTTTCATGATCTTTTTGGTGCATCTCACATCTCCCAGTCTTTCCCCATCCTTTGTCATTGTTTCTGTTTCCGTCTAACCAGACGTGACACTGTGACCTTCACTGATCATGAGAAGGGGGGTCCATCCTCCTGATGAATGGTGTGGTGGTTGAGTATGTGTGTATTTGGGCATGCTTGACTGTTGCTCTATTCATCCCTATGGGACTCCTGGAGATAGCTGACTGCTAGTTCTAGACGTGTTCAGATAGAGCTCCATTATTCTGGGAGGTACAAAACCCATATTCTTGTGATCAGTGTGGGTCTCAGCAGTCACACTCCTCCTGATCACACACTTATACCTTATTCTGTATTTAATAGGCATTTTCCCATCTCAGCCAAACATGGCTACAATGGGAACGCTGCTGTGTAATAAGTACCTAGGAGGACAGAAACAGACAACCGTGGCAGTGCTACCCTTCCTTAAAACTCAATGGAATCTATGCAAACACCATAGCACAACAGGCTACTCTGTTTCCTTATGAGTAGAGCTGTGGAAACAGTGTAGCTCACTGTAGTATACTGTTTCCATAACTCCCATTCACTTCCATGAGAATTACGGAAACAGCATAGCACATGTGCACTCGGCTATTTCTGTAATTTATTGCTACCCCCAGCCACCACAAATAGACTGGGGTCAGTGGGGGCCAGAAATCAAGATACATGTGAATCGTCGAGGACCTATAAAAGAGGAGATGACAATACCCCTTTAAGTCCTAAAGTACTTGAATCGTCCTCATTAATATTTTTATTCTGAGACTAAGCGGCTTTCAGTCCACGTGACCGATGAACGTGTCATCACAGACTAAGAAGAGGCTGCAGAGCTCACCTGAGCACCGTGGTCTCATCAATCAGCCAATCGGCAGGGGTCCCAAGCGGCAGGCTTCCACTGTTCTGATGACCTGTTCTGAGGATAGGTCATCAATATCTTAAAGCAGAAAACCCCTTCAATAGCTGATTTTGCTAATTTTGCATTCTGATCATGATTAATACAAACTGAGTATTTAACTTATGTAGCCCTAAAAATAATCAGGTCAAGCTTCAAAGTCGTACATCTAAACCGATGTCAATAACATGAGTGACAACGGAAAGCCATTGTTGTGACTTGATACCACAGCACCCTCTATTGGTCAGCATGTGGAATTACAACAACAGATATACAAGAAAAAATATTCGTCAAATGGACAATAGAATATGGGATGTGTTGGTCTTTAAACATTGTAATTAATGGTGAGGTCTCATAAAGGTAAGGGCTGGTTAATATCTGCGTTAGCCCATTTTTATATATTTTTTTCATGGTCACCCAGTCATCTGAAGTCCTTGATTCGTCCTTTGTTTTACAAATCCTCTTTAGGATCAACATTTCAGCTTCCACAGGGTTGCCACTCAGTTATTCTGCATTCTCGTGCATTGTATAGCAACAGGGAATGTATCCATTCATAGTTCACAAAGTATTCGGAAACTTTTGTATCGACGGCCTGTCCTTAGGATGTCACCAATATCAGATTAGTGGGGGGCCGACTCCTGGAACCCCTGCTGATCAGCTGTTTGAAGGGGCCACGGCGCTCTGGCCTATCAGTATTTAGGTCCTACAAAACTCCTATAAAACACACTATGAATTTGAAGCATTTTCATCGTGTTTCTTGCAAGCGTTGTGGTGACATTTATGTCTTATTCTAACACCGTACCCGGAGGGCGCTGCACTTTAAAAAGCAGCACCACTGACCCAAATAATGCCACTAAAACGCCACAAGGGGAGATTTATGATACTGTCTAAAAGAGAAACTGTCTTTGCTGCCCGTAGCAACCAATCACAGCACAGATCACAAAATAAAAGCTGAGCTGTGATTGGTTCCTACGGGCAACAAAGACAGTTTCTCTTTTAGGCCACATACACGCGATAGCATTTGTGCGCACAAATTTGCACATGCAATACGCAGTGAATAGAACCCATTGATTTCAATGGGTTCATTCACAAGCGCATATTTTGCATGGGCAATTCCATGGTGCAAAAAAATGAATTAATTAATGAGTATATGGCTCATGCAAATTTTGTGTGCACAAATACGGCCTTGTGAATGAGCCCTAACGCTAACCTGCATTTTTGCTCTGTTTTGGCAACGCGTGAATGCACCCTAAGGTCCCCTTAACACAAACATATGCGTATTTGCATGCGCTTGAGCGTAGCTTTTTTTGTGGAATGAATGATGCTTTTTTGCGGGCATTGGCATATTTTACTGTACTTTTTGCGCTCACAAGACATGTTCATTTGCACGCGGCGAACAAAAACGTACCTATTAAAACTGTTAATTCTTCTAATATATTCCGGTTGTGTTCTTTTTCCGCAGTGTTTCAAGCATCTCCTTGCGGATTGTCTTCTATGGGGATCTTTAAAAACAATCACAGAAAACAGCCATATACTTACTGACTAAGGAGTGCATATAGCTGCATCCTCTCACCATGCAGGTAGCAGACCACCAAAATGGGGATCTTTGGTGCACAAATACGCAGAAAAATAGAGCCCGCTAAGAAACATTTTCTGTGTGACCGAACAGACCCATTGAGATCATTGGGCTCTATTCTCTGCGTATTGTGCGCACAAATTTTGCATGCCTAAATATGCCCACATTACGTTTTGCTGACTTTTTAAACTCTGCGCCAGAGGAGTTTGAAAAAAGTCGCGGGACGATAAGTGCTGCCTGATCTTTCCCACGTAATATTAACTCCATGCGGGAAAATAGGGCAAGTCTTATCTTTTCTCAGCCATACAATTAACGGGCGAGAATCCCGATAGTAAAAACGAAACCACTGAAAACTATTACATAGGTAGTAGGTTAGACTGAAGGGAGACAATGTCCATCTAGTGCAGCTTCTTTCCACCCCTTCTTGTTGATCCTTGATATCAGTGGTTTCGTTTTGTCCCATTGTGCAGCCGCATAGGGGAACAAAACCTCGTTCATCTGGTTTTGAGGGTCAAAAAAAGGGAACACTTGGGAGGTATGGTGATGGCTCTATTTCTGTGCGAGTTTTATGTGTCTCACAATGCACAAAACTCGCACGGGAAAATTGTCCATGCGAATCCAACCTTAAAGGGGTTGTGCCACATTTTAAACTTATCCATAGTAGAGGAGATAAGTGTGTGATTAGTGGGGTCCAACTTACTTGGGAATCTCTGGCAGTCCAGCAGAGATCAATGGAGTGTTTGCACACGCACACCGCCACTCCATTCATCCCTAAGGGGCTGCTGGAAATTGCCAAATCTAGTGCTCAGCTGTCTCCGGGAGTCCCCTAGAGTTCAATGGAGTAGTAGCAGATGTGTGTGACCGCCACTCCATGCAAACAAAGTGAGAAAATAGGTGCAGGCACAAGGTTTTTCAAAGAAGCATAGGACATTATATTTAGCATAACTCCTCCAGTTTTATTTTAGACCAGCATACATAAACTCGTTTCCAGTCTGTGGCGCCCCTTCCTCAGTACCATAAATTAGCGTTTTTGTTCCCACAGAAAAAAGGAGAAGACGTCTAATGAAGACTCTTGTTTATAGGCTTTATCCTCCCGAATAGTTGCAGTCATAGTCAAAGACGTTCTGGAGATCGGCGGGGCTTCAGGAATGAGATTCCCACTGATCAGCAGGTTATCGTCTATCCTGTGGATACGGAATGACTTGCAACTTCGGTCCTGCGATAAAATTGCAGGAAATTTGTGCGTTTTGAGACGCACAAATATAAACCCCGTTCTTCTGAATGGGGTCATATAAATGAGCAATGTTTTCCCGCACCGCGATGCAATGCGGGAAACAAGTTGCGGCATGTTCTATCTGGCTGGGTGATTGTTTTCAATGGGCCGGCAGTAGTGGTGCCAGCCCCATTGAAAGCTGTGGGAGAAACTTGGCGATCCTCCGCCACAGCTGTCATCCCCGAAAAGATGTGAAGCTGTTTTATCATGAAAACGCCTTGCATCATCTGGGATTTCACATGGTGGGGAGCGCAATACGGGGGCAGGTCTCCCCAACCACATACCGCACTCACTTGTGTGCAATTAGCCTTAATGTACGGTGTCCCACAAATGGTACAGCACACGGGAGTATCTAGGACTATAAGTTCTGCACAACCGCAGGTCTAATAATTCAAACTGTACAATTAGGCTGGGTTCACACAGGGCCTATTTGCCGCAGAAATTCAGTGCGGAATTTCACTGTGGCAAATCCGCCTGGCTCCGCTAATTCCGCAATTGGCCAGCCATGTGGACAAGATTTGTCAAAAATCTCGTCCACACGGGACAGCCAATCCGTTGCAGCAAAGCCAGCGCTGTGGCATGGTTCCCCGGCCGCAGCATGTCTACTTTTTTTTCCGTTGCAGCCTTGCTCCTCTCTATGGAACCGCCGGCCGCAATGGAAAAGCATGCGGCCAAGCCGCTCCATAACCTAAGGCTAAGGGCCGATGGTTTTGAAGCTGCACTTTCCCGGCGGAAATCTCGCGTTTTTTGCTGCGGCAAAACCGCAAGATTTCCACCGGGAATACGACCCGTGTAACCCCAGCCTTAGGGCGCCTACCCACTGGCGATTTTTTTTCCTGCGATGCTAAATTGCGTTTTGCATTTTTTCTGAAGAGCAATTAGTATAGAATGTGTTCTTCTCCATTGGGGTTTTTTTTTTTTCGGTCCGTTGCAATTTTTAACATAGGAACTGTCAGTTGCATATGTCTCCTTTTTCTCTTAATGCACCCATGATTGTCAATGGAAATTAATGAAAAAGCCGCGAAAAACGCGCAGAAAACGCGCGGAAAACGTGCAGAAAACGCTGCGTTTTTCACGCACGAAAATCGGCAACGCCAGTGGGTAGGCGCCCTTATGGTGCTATTACATGTTCTAACATAGTAACATAGTAACATAGTATGTAAGGCCGAATGAAGACATTGTCCATCTAGTCCAGCCTGTCTATCCTACTGTGTTGATCCAGAGGAAGGCAAAAAACCCCAAGGCCAGAAGTCAATTAGCCCTTTTGGGGGAAAAATTCCTTCCCGACTCCCTAATGGCAATCAGACTGTTCCCTGGATCAACCCCTAATAGTTCCTACCTGCCTATATACCAGGATTGACACTTAACCTAATATTTATATCCTGTAATATCCTTCTGGATATACCGATGTGAATGAGCGCAGATTAACCCTAAGGGCTCGTTCACAAGGGTGCCATTTCAGCGCTCTGATAGCTGCGCTAAAAAATCATGGCTTTTTGAGCGCTAAATTGCGTGAACGAAGAATAGACATGACCAGGTCCCGGCTATTCTCCACAAGTTTAACACGGCTGGCTGCGGCGCCTTGCAGGGCCCTGATGCCACAGCACTGTGATGAAGGGAGTCCCCGGCAGGGACTCCCTTCATCCTCGCCAGTGACCCCCTTAATCCCCATGGGGATGTTAAACTCCCTCCTCGTCTCCTTGCAGGCCGGCTCGCATAGACTCCCATAGGAGACTATGGAGCCGCCGGCGTTGTGGCACTAAAACATAGGACAAGTCCTATTTTATGAATGAGAGAAATCTTAGTGTCAAAAAGTCTCGCCTATGTCCTATCTTCTAATAACCAATTTTTTATCATTCGTCTGAAAGAGCCCATAGGAACCCAGAGGTTCTTTTAGATGCAATTTTTTAACGCACCTACTCTTCGTCAAAATGGCGCTCATGTGAACGAGGCCTAAGGGTATGTTCACATATAGCGGAATTGTTGCAGAGTTTCTGCATCAGAATCCATACCAAATGGTATAGAGTTTGACATGGATGCACTCCAAGATCCACACCTCAAAATACGCTGCAGACTTTAGTAGGGATCAGCACCACAACCCGCTATGTGAGAAGTACCCTAATTGTTGGGCTGCACTCGGACCTGCCACATAAAACGATGGCAAGTCCAGGTGTAGCCCAGTAATTAGCAGTTATCTGCATGCGGCTACCAAGGATCGGCTGCAGCATCTACGGGCACCCGAATAAGTACAGTTTATCTGAGGTGGGATATGTATTTAACCCTCCGATGTCAGCAGCAACCCAATATAAAAAGCCTCACTTGTCTCAGCTGTAGTTAATGTTTAATAGATTGAAATCTCCCAGATCTGGGGCCGGAGGTATTGATATTTTTGTTAGAATTAGCGGTTCTGCTGGCAGGTCTGGCCGCCTCTCTGTAACCACACAAATCCATCAGCAGAGCAATGGCCGCAGACCTTCTCAGAAGTGTAATTACCAAAGGAGGGATGGGTAGGGAGTGCTGGGATGGGAGAGCTAATTAGACGGAGGACGGTAGGAGTATGAGACTGTTCCACTGATTTATATATATATGTTACAGGTAGATATGAGTGGGCTTATATGTATACATGTACTACTACTCCATAGTACAGAAGTGTAAAGTATTCACCTGAAGAACAGCAATCTCCAACCTGTGGGCTTCAGATGTTGTGAAACTACAGCTTCCAGCATGCCCTGATAGCTGTATGCAGTCACATAGAGTACAATTGGAAAGCTACACCCCCTTTTTTTCATATTAACATTTCGTACGTATGAGCAAAAAAGCTGGGGGGGAGGAGCTTCATAAATATGGCATACGTCACTTTTTTCCCAATGCAGTCATGCCGGAAAAATAGTTTTAGCAAGTTTATTTAAATTTTATCTTTTTCATCTATTGACAACTTATTTTCCAACTGAAAATGTGTGGATGGATGGATACGAGATAGATATAAGATAGATAGATATGAGATAGATAGATAGATAGATAGATAGATAGATAGATAGATAGGAGAGAGATAGATAGATAGATAGATAGATAGATAGATAGATAGATATGAGATAGATAGATAGATAGATAGATAGATAGATAGATAGATAGGAGAGAGATAGATAGATAGATAGATAGATAGATAGATAGATAGATATTAGATAGATAGATAGATAGATAGATAGATAGATAGATATGAGATAGATAGATAGATAGGAGATAGATAGATAGATATGAGATAGATAGATAGATAGATAGATAGATATGAGATAGATAGATACATAGATGTGAGATAGATAGATAGATATGAGATGGATAGATATGCGATAGATAGATAGATAGATAGATAGATAGATAGATAGATAGATAGATAGATATGCGATAGATAGATAGATAGATAGATAGATAGATAGATAGATAGATAGATAGATAGATAGATAGATAGATATGAGATAGATAGATAGGAGATAGATAGATACATAGATGTGAGATAGATAGATAGATAGATATGAGATAGATAGATATGCGATAGATAGATATGAGATAGATAGATAGATAGATAGATAGATAGATAGATAGATAGTGTAAAGCTGAAAAAAGACAAATGTCCATCCAGTTCAGGCTATTAACCTCCAATGTTGATCCAGAAGAAGGCAAAAAAAATGAGATAGAAGCCAATTTTCCTTATTTTAGGGGAAAAATCCTTCCTGACTTCAATCTGGTAATCAAAATAATCTCCGGATCACCGACCCTTCTGAAGCAATCAGTGATAGAACATTTAATATTGTAACACTCCAGAAAGGCATCCAGGCCCCTCTTCAACACTTTTAGTGCGTTCACCATCACCACGTCTTCAGGCAGAGAGTTCCATAGTCTCACCGCTCTTACAGTAAAGAATAGGGCCCAATACTGCCCCCTATGGTACCCCACTTGTAATGGTGACCTCTCCAATACTGCCCCCTGTGGTACCCCACTAGTAACGGTGACCTCTCCATTACTGCCCTCTGTAGTACCCCACTAGTAACTGTGACATCTCCAATACTGCCCCCTGTGGTACCCCACTAGTAACGGTGACATCTCCAACACTGCCCCCTGTGGTATCCTACTAGTGACTGTGACCCAATCAGAGTATGTACCATTTATATCCGCCCTCTGCTTTCTATCACTGAATCAGTTACTTACCCACTCACACACATTCTCGGCCAGACTAAGCATTCTCATTTTATATACCAACCCTTTATGCGGGTCAGAAACACTATCTTTTCTCCTTATGTAGAGCACCTAGACGGTGAGTGAGGAAACTCAAAAGGCCATTCATGCTCCTCTGGGTAATATAAAAATAAGGGAGATGGAATAATACCTCCACAGCACCACCTATTGGAAGGCAGCATTCCTTCAAGTGAAAGTTAGACTCTTTATACAAGCTTTGTAACAATGACTGGGAATTAAAAGCAAAGCCAGACTCCATGTACATACAGCTGTTTCAGGGTATTTGCCCTTCATCAGTGTACAGTAGGAGTCTGGCTTTGCTAGTGAGAGGCCTGGGGGGTCAGAAACACGGTAGTGTTGTATCTTGTCTCCACCATGAAGAATGGATGGAGACAAGATAAATACCCACAAGCGACGCCCACAATTTGATTGGCTGCAGTTGCTGATGGGGCTGTGTTCTGCAGGAAACCCCATCATCAGCACCACCGTGGAGAGCATGGCACCAGAGCAGCGCCTTCAGTGCGAGGTGCCGGCGCCCCGCAGCTGAGCGCCGCAGGAGGAGGCAGCTATGCAAGAGGGGCGCAGAACAGCGGGCGGTACGTGGGAGCAGCGGCGAAAGAGGACGAGAAAGCACAATATGGCAAGGCATCGGCAGTCCCACAGGCTTTCTGGCCGACTCACTAGCAGAGCCGTACAAAGCGCTGACCCTCCCTAACCTGAGCGGGGTTTACGGAGGAGTGGCTTCCATTTGCCAGCACCGCTGTCACAGTCCCTCCGCCACCACCACTGCAGGGCTGTCCTCCCCTGTGCTGCCAATGGCTGGATGGATGTCCGTCTCACAGCTCCTTGCCCCTGCCAGGTCTCAGGCATTGTGGTCCGCTGCTGCCGCAATAAACTAGTAAATGTGAGGGCAATGAACAGCTGGGGGAATAGGACAGCCAATCGGGAGCTAGTGGCTTGACTGGGGGCATTACCTCCACCAAAGCCAGGTCTGCCCCTAGTATCTGGTGTTGACAAAGTATGACAGTACCCAGAAACAGTATCTTTTCTCCTTAGGGAGAGCACCTAGTCAGTGAGTGAGAAGACCCAGAAGGCTATTCATACTCCTCTGGGTAATATGCAAATAAGGGAGATGGAATAATCCTTCCACAGTGCCATGTATTAATAACCTTTTTGCGGCACAGTATCAAACGCTTTGAAAAAGTGCAGATACACAAGATCCAATGACTCTCCCCGGTCCAGTCTAAAACTTACCTCCTCGTAGAAGCTCATCAGATAGATAGATAGATAGATACATATGTGCTGTTGAAATCAATCATGTGTTCCCTGTTATCAGTCATGTCGGGGTATAGGCTGAGTGTATTGCTTTTCAATGCTTACTTCTTTACCTGACTTCTCTTCAGTGTTGACAGCCTCAGTACATGTTATATATGTTATATATAGTACATTGGTGTGAATGTCTTAGGAGGGTAATGTAGAGGATTTTGATGCTTTTTTACCCAAATGCGCTGCTGATTTCACCCTGTCAGTTGAAAGGGTGAAGTTTGCTGTGAACCCGCGGCAAAATGGTACGGATATTGACATGGTTTTTGATGTAGGCTTTCTACTGCTGACAATTCGCACCATTTCTGCTACGTGTGAATGTACTCTTAAACATTTCCAGCTGTCAACATATGATGTAATGCTCCTACACTGAATACATATGGGGAATGAAGAAAGCAGGGAGAAACATTATGAACTTATGGAAAGGTCCGTACATACGTAGCAAAGTTGAACTTAACACATTACTTTCTGTGCCGCAGTTCATTTACCCTTTTAATTACTTAATAGCTTTTGTTATGCTAAGATAACAATAGCTTTTAAATGACTTCAGATAAGATAACTTGTGGCAGAAAGTTATCACAGTCCGGTTACAACTTTGCTGTATCTGTACTTGTTTTTTTACATACGTATCATGGATTGTATTGCATGCGGTGACGTCAACGGCAAGAACTGAAGGAAAGCAAAGAGTGGAGTTCAATAGATACAGGTGGGGATCTCCAGATACTGTACCCACTAGAAACAAGGGATGGCATGGGCATGCAGAAAGAGTAATTCCTGCAGCTCGCCCATTGCAAACTGCTGATATGGGAGACTCCCAGCAAGAAGCCCCCTCCCAGTATTATGTACAGAGAACCCCTTGAAGACCACTCTCTTCTGAGATTTGATCCTTGTGGCTGAATCGGTATATGTTAACACAACATCCAGAAGTGCTGGGAAGAGTGGGATTATTAATCATGTAGATAGTTCAGTCTATGTGTACAAAAGGGTGTGTGATAGCGAGAGAAAGGGAGGGAGCCCGAGAGCGCAGAAAGATATTTTTAGGGGAAGAGAATGAGAATCTGCAGGTGAGAGGAATAAAAATAGGTAGGCAGAGATAAAGGAAAGAACAAATCTGGTGACAGGTATCAGAAGATGGTAATTTGGGGTTGATTTGTGAATTAGTTAACACAAAAAGATGACGAACAAGCAAAAAATGCTAAATCTGGGATTTGTAAGGTAATGTAACTAAAGATAGATAGATTATAGGTGCTGTAAGACATAGATAATGAAAAAGAGATGATAGATGGATAGATATGAGATAGGTAGATATGAGATAAATAGATAGATAGATAGATAGATAGATAGATAGATAGATAGATAGATAGATAGATAGATAGATATGAGATAGATAGATAGATATGAGATAGATAGATAGATAGATAGATAGATATGAGATAGATAGATAGATATGAGATAGATAGATAGATAGATAGATAGATATGAGATAGATAGATGGATAGATAGATAGATAGATAGATGGATAGATAGATAGATAGATAGATAGATAGATAGATAGATAGATAGATAGATAGATAGATAGATAGATATGAGATAGATAGATGGATAGATAGATAGATATGAGATAGATAGATAGATAGATAGATAGATAGATAGATATGAGATAGATAGATAGATAGATATGAGATAGATAGATGGATAGATAGATATGAGATAGATAGATGGATAGATAGATAGATAGATAGATAGATAGATAGATAGATAGATAGATAGATATTAGGTAGATAGATATGAGATAGATAAATAGATAGATATGAGATAGATAGATATGAGATAGATAGATATGAGATAGATAGATAGATAGATAGATAGATAGATAGATAGATAGATTATAGATAGATATGAGCTAGATAGATAGAATATAGATAGATAAATATGATATAGGTAGATAGAGCGATAGATATGAGATAGATAGATTTTTTAAAAATAAAATTAATCAAATTACGTACTGTGGGGTTGGTAGAGTCCAGATTTTTTGTTTCTATTTGATGCCTAAATCCAACGGCAGATAGATGAAAGTGACTACAGCGCAGGCTATAGGCAGAATAAAGTATATGAACTAAATTTCAGCTGTCACGTGAGTCAGGCTACATTCACACGGGTGAGAATCTCGAGTGTTGTGCATTGGGAGAAGCACAGAACTCACGCCAATATAAACTCCATTCTTTTGGTATATTTTCTATGATACATACATCATAGAAAAGGGAGCCAAAAACGCACCATCTGATAAACTCTTTTTTTGAGTCATACATATGTGCGATTTTTTTTCCCCTCACAGCAAAAAATTGCTACGTCCTATTTTTTTTTTTTAAAGAAGTGCCAGAGGATCGCAATTTCACTGAAGTGATGCGATAGGTTTTTCATGTAAAAACGCAGATAAAACGCACGTTGACAAGCATGATATCAAGCCACGAATGTGGCCTTATGGTGATAAAATCATCTGGACCCAGAATGCATTGCGCCGGCTTTTAACAGGGTCACATAAATAAAACTTATTCA
Organism: Eleutherodactylus coqui; assembly: GCF_035609145.1. NCBI lineage: Eukaryota > Metazoa > Chordata > Amphibia > Anura > Eleutherodactylidae > Eleutherodactylus > Eleutherodactylus coqui. The sequence continues at coordinate 136,814,979 of NC_089844.1, forward strand.
TTATCTAGTGTAAAGTTTTGCAATTTTTCAATACGCTTTTTCTATCAGTTCCTCGCTGTTTTCAAAATCTCTGCTTGCTGTCATTCAATAAGAACCTTCACGATTTCCTCCTATATGGATAAACATCTGTGCAGGTCATGTGATGATCACAGAGGCGCAGGACGCCTTATAGTTGTAGTTCACTGTATGACAACTCTCTCTCTTGTGAGCAGAGTACTTTTGTACACAGATGGTGATGCTCATCTTAGTATACGGGGTCAATGGGTAAGGGCAGTGGTGTAATAAAGCTGATACTGCCCACTTGTTTATAATCTGTAGCCGAGGCTGGCACTGGGTTGGTATAAAGTAGTTTATGACCAGTATGACTAAGCCTATATATAAGCCGGTGATGTAGTGTACTGCAGAGTCCGTGGGTGCTCGGATATTGTATTGAATCATCCGAATTGTTACTCTAAACGGAGGTTGGCACCATTACCAGCCTGTAAATTAACAAGTGCTGTCATCAGTCAGGGTAGGATTATAAAAGGAAATGGGTTACAGGTTGGCATTGCTCAAAAGATGGTAAAAACAGAATAATCTCATGATTACATAATACAATCCTGATTCATATAAAGTGATATAACCTGGCACACAGTCCGGGTACACATACCAGCGTAATGCCCACTCTTACCTTGTGCTTGGAAGCTGCTGCAGAGCCTTCCGGTGGAAACAGATGAAGCAGAAGGACTCCATGAGCCAACTAGGTAAGATGGCATGAAGAATCCCTGGACTGGGTGTTCACACCTGTGTTGAGTTCCTCTCACACCTAAGAGTGTTCAAGATGCCAAGTCTGCAAGAAAAATGAGTGTGAGAAGCGCAGAGGAAGTCTTACGGATGAAGTAAGAGTCCTAGCAAACTGCTTGCTGGATGGGTTCTGACCATGGAAAGACAATAGTCTATAGCTAAAGGGGTTTATGGAGCGATGCTCTGCAGGTATTAAAGAGACAGAGCTCCTCTAATGGGTCTTCTTAGAAGATTACAATGTTTTCGCAAGGATGGAACAAGACCAGGAAGGTTTAATAGACTGATTGGACGATGTTCTGCAGAATCAAAGGGTTGGATGCTCAGTGGAGATGATGTCCTCCTGGAGGTCCTAGGAGCTTTCATCCTGCATCTTGTGTCCTACTCCCCCAGGACGCAGGCTGCATGTGGCAGATCTGACCCAAGCTGCTGAGAGAGCTGCTTTCACACTGCCTTGCACACACTTGTGTACACACACAGAGGGGTGTGCGAGCAGCCTGCCGGCTGTAACAGACACAGCCTGGTATAAATAGCTCATGCTACCAATTCTGCCAGGGTAACCCTTTGTAATCCGTCAAGGAGGAGACTGCACCGATCTATACAGCTGTGCACTGAGGAAGAAAGATGTGACACTTATTTCTAAGTGTGAGTATATAGATAGATACAGATGTGTCCTTCCTTCCTTAACTCATCTCTAAACCCAACGGAAAGAGATGTAAAGCATTAAAAAAGGTATATGTCCAAAAGATGCCTCACCGCATGCTCTCCATCAACCATCAGTCACTAATAGGCTCCTATACATAACACCTTCTTGAGAGCCATACGGCTGTATACATCCTAACTATACATACCCCATTCAGTTAGGACGCATATAGACATCCACAGCATATCCTGTGTATGCAGCGGGCTCAGGAGCAGGTATCGGCTGTGTTTGACAGCCAACACCTACCCGCAACAGTTGTGATTGGAGATCACGGTCAGATCGCGGCTGTTGACTCTTTAAATGACACCGGAAATTCTGACAGTGGCATTTAAATGTCCTGATCCATAGGGAATTAAACGTCCAAAATGGCACCACTGTCCGGATGACGGGGCAGCCCGGGGCCTTCTGAAGTTCCAAAGGGATGCCATAATTATTTGCCTATTAAGATGCGTTTTTTTAATCAGTAGCCTGCTAAAACACAGCATAATGCAATACCATAGTATTGCAGTATACTGTATAAGTGATCAAATGATTGCAAGTTGAAGTCACCTATGAGGACAAAAAAAAGCAAAATAAGTAAAATAAAGACTTTTTAATTACGACAAAAATACAACATTGAAAGTTAGAAAGAATATTTCCCAGTCATCCCATAAAATTTGTATTGCTACATCTGTAAGGGTCTCATTTATTAAAATAGCACATGATTAATCCTGCACAATAAACAATGTCAGAAAAAAAATACCCAATGCAAGAATTTCTCCATGAAAAAAAATTGCATTGAGGGCTTCTGCACAGTTGCGTTTTTCTTGCGCCTTTTTTTCATATTATATTATTAAAAATGCATCACACAAAAATTGCAAAGCACAAACTTGACAATCGCGTGAAAGAAACGTGCAAGAAAAAAGCAAGTGTGCAGGAGCCCAAAAAGTGATCAAAAACGTCATATGAGCCCTAAAATGTCATCAACAAAAAATGTAGATAGATTGATATAGATGCCATAGATGGAAAGATAGATAATAGAGATGAGCGAGCGTACTCGGATAAGCACTACTCGCTCGAGTAATTTGCTTTATCCGAGTATCGCTGTGCTCGTCCCTGAAGATTCGGGTGCCGCTGCGGCTGACAGGTGAGTCGCAGCGGGGAGCAGGGGAGAGCGGGCGGGAGAGAGGGAGAGAAAGATCTTACCTCCGTTCCTCCCCGCTCTCCCCTGCAGCTCCCCGCTCCGTGCCGGCACCCGAATCTTCAGGGACGAGCACAGCGATACTCGGATAAAGCAAATTACTCGAGCGAGTAGTGCTTTTCCGAGTACGCTCGCTCATCTCTAATAGATAAATATAATATAGATAAAGATAAAAGCGATAGATAAATAAATAGATATGAGATAGATAGATATGAGATAGATAGATAGATAGATATGAGATAGATAGATATGAGATAGATAGATATGAGATAGATAGATAGATAGATAGATAGATATGAGATAGATAGATAGATAGATAGATAGATAGATAGATAGATAGATAGATAGATAGATAGATAGATAGATATGAGACAGATAGATAGATAGGAGAGAAAGATAGATAGATGTGAGATAGATAGATAGATAAATAAATAGGAGAGATAGATAGATGTGAGATAGATAGATAGATATTAGATGGATAGATAGATAGATAGATAGGAGAGATAGATAGATAGATATTAGATAGATAGATGTGAGATAGATAGATAGATATTAGATGGATAGATAGATATTAGAGGATAGATAGCTGTATATGCCATAGTTTAAAAAATATGAGATAGATAGAGATATAAGCGATAGATAGATAAAAATATAGATATGAGATAGATAGATAGATAGATATGTGATAGATAGAAAATAAGTACTTATCTAGTTCCGAAACGCGTTGCACCGTTCTCTGTTTTGTACTCAATAAACCAGTATTTTTCTATACATTCTTCTTACTGAGTCCACATCACCTTTATGCTTACAGCCTTGTTTTAAATACCTCTTACTTTTCCTTGGTGCTGCTGGTTTTATTGGGACACTCTGAGCGCAGGGGTTCTTTTTTCTTACAGTTATAGTTCACATTGTTTACCTGGGGCCTGCTGGTCCACAGGGATCTTCTCCCTATTACAGCTCTCCACTGGATGTCCTTTGGGACAGGCTTTTTCCTTTGTGCACGGCTTTCCTTGCATGTGTTTAAGGCTGGGTTCACACAGGATGGATTTGCTGCGGAATTTCCGTGCGGATTGCCTGCACGGAAATTCTGCACAAAGCTCCTAATCCCGGGATTAGCCAGCAAAGTGGTAAAGATTTTGCAAAAATCTCATCCACGTGCTGCGTCCAAAGCATGCAGAAACGGCCATGCGGCGCGGAAATTAAAGATGCAGAATGTCAATTTTTTTTCCGCAGTGGTCTCTCTGCTCTCTATGGGGAGAGATGGCCCTAGCGGAAATGCAGGTGGCAAATCCGCTCCAAAACCCGCAGCTGCAGTTTTCCAGCTGAATTCTTGTGGATTTTCAGTGTGGTCAATCCGCGAGAATTCCGCTGGAAATCCATCCCGTGAGAACACAGCCTTATTGTGATAGGCATTCCTGATGCCAAGTTCCTGACTGCAATCAACTTGTCTGAGGTGCTGTCCTAACTACCTTTGGCTTATGATAGATAGATATGCTACAGATGGATAGATAGCTAGGGAGATAGATAGATAGATAGATAGATAGATAGATATGAGATAGATAGATAGATAGATATGAGATAGATAGATAGATATGAGATAGATAGATAGATGTAGCAATAGATCGATGGATAGATAAGTATGAGATAGATAGAAGCGATAGATAAATAGATATGAGCTAGATAGATATAGATGCCATAGATGGATAGACAGATAAATAAATAAATATAAAAGACGCCCCCTTTTACTAATTAAACAAGTTTTTTACTATAAAAGTACACTTTTTCCTATAGAAGTATATGCTTGAGAAAGGGCCCAGAGCAGCCCCGAAACGCGTTGCAATTGTATGTAATGGTTTTATCTTTTTAGCTGGCTGTGAAATTTTGAAGGATTAAAGGGGTTGTCCCGCGCCGAAACGGGGTTTTTTTTTTTTCAACCCCCCCCCCCCCCGTTCGGCGCGAGACAACCCCGATGCAGGGACGTACAGAAAGCTCACCGGAGCGCTTACCTTAATCCCCGCGCTCCAGTGACTTCTATACTTACCTGTGAAGATGGCCGCCGGGATCCTCTGCCTCCGTGGACCGCAGCTCTTCTGTGCGGTCCACTGCCGATTCCAGCCTCCTGATTGGCTGGAATCGGCACGTGACGGGGCGGAGCTACACGGAGCCCCATAGAGAACAGGAGAAGACCTGGACTGCGCAAGCGCGGCTAATTTGGCCATCGGAGGGCGAAAATTAGTCGGCACCATGGAGACGAGGACGCTAGCAACGGAGCAGGTAAGTAAAAAACTTTTTATAACTTCTGTATGGCTCATAATTAATGCACAATGTATATTACAAAGTGCATTAATATGGCCATACAGAAGTGTATAGACCCACTTGCTGCCACGGGACAACCCCTTTAACTCTTTTAACTGAATTCTATGGATAAGGATATATATATATATATATATATATATATATATATATATACTTCCTTTTGACATGCAGTCGATCCTGGTAGGTCTAGACTTCCTCCAATAGTAAGTGCTATTTCTTATGCATTCTGCACTTTATCCTGAGCATTAGACCACTTTTTTCCTACTGGTGTGTTTGTTCCTGGATCGCTATCTATTGCTGACTGGTGCTATTTGGTCTGTTTACTCTCCACCCAAGGTAGATTTGGGAAGCATTGGGATTTGAAGTACTGAAACCAACTTCCTGACCTTTGGCACGTCATCATACCCTCTAAGTGATAGACTTTAATTTACGTGCACCTTCAGAGCGCAGATGCCATAGATGGATAGATAAATAAATATAAGATAGATAGAGGTTGATGCCAAGATAGATAGATATGAGATAGATAGATATGAGATAGATAGATAGATAGATAGATATGAGATAGATAGATAGATAGATAGATAGATAGATAGATAGATAGATAGATAGATAGATAGATATAGATAGATAGGAGATAGATAGATAGATAGATAGATAGATAGATAGATAGATAGATAGATAGATAGATAGATAGATAGATAGATAGGAGATAGATATATATGAGATAGATAGATATGAGATAGATAGATAGATAGATAGATAGATAGATAGATAGATAGATAGATAGATAGATAGATAGGAGATAGATAGATAGATATGAGATAGATAGATAGATAGATAGATAGATAGATAGATAGGAGATAGATAGATAGATAGATAGATAGATAGATAGATAGATAGATAGATAGATAGATAGATAGATAGATAGATATAGATATAAGATAGATATGAGATAGATAGATAGATATGAGATAGATAGATAGATGCCAAGATAGATAGATAGATGTAGATGCCATAGTTTGATGAATATGAGACAGTTTGAGATATAAGCGATAGATAAATACAGTCTAACCTCTAGTTTTGTTGTCTTCTAGTTTAGCCGGTTTCCAGTTTCACTGATGTTTAAAGCCAGAATTTCGCCTCTAGTTTCCCTGGCTGCTTCTAGTGTCATTGGCGGGCGGCGGCCCCCATGGCCTCGCTGCTGATGTGGCCCACGTGATTTTCTTTTCAGCGCCTCCTACCCCTCCTGATGCTGAAACGCTACCGACCCTTCTCCAGCGTCGTTGCGGGCACTAGTAAAACAGTATTGTTGTGTAATGCAAGTGGCCATGTTTACCCAGATAACACACTGATAACTTAGGACAGATAACACAGTGATGTCACCCTTTTAGATACAATCTTGGATTTTAATGTGCACAATACGTCTGAAATTAAAAAACGTTTCTTTAAGAAAGAGACAAAAAGTTGGGGAGACTCTCAGAGAGTACGCACTGTCCCTACAGGAGGACATGAAGGCCGTAATAAGGGCTGACCCTAAAGGAGCCGCTGGTGCCAACTAGGCTCTTAGGGAACAAATTATTGAAGGTGTGTTAACAGACTCTCTCAAAAGCCAGCTGAAGATGCTGTCCGTGCAGCACCCCGATAGTACGTTCTTGAAATTTAAGGATCTGGCAATTACTATTCTGGGTACGGAGTCCCAGACTGCTGAGGGGGAGGAGCTTAAAATGGGGATGAACATTTTAGGTAATGAAAGTTTGTCCCACCCTCGTAAGCGTGGCGTTTACCGACAGTCTAAGCAATCCAGCAATCATATGACTGCCCCGCTGCTGGAAAAGCAAAGACAAATGACCAAACTGACTTGCAGTGTTGCCACGCTGTGCCAGAAAGTCAGTGAGCTTGGAAGTCCACCTTCGGTACCTCAGCCATTACCACCCGAGTGCCGGTTACCGACAGGACCGCTTCGGCCGGCCGGAGATTATCCATGTCCCTCGCACCCATTTTGTGAACATTGCCAACAATACGCCATGTAATTAACACATGCTTTCATTTAAATGGGCATCGCCTGGGAAGAAGGACCGTACCCTGGGAGGATGAACAATGGATCCACACACCCAAAAAGGGATTTCTAAAGATGTAGGCCCCCGTCCGGAAGTCATGTTGTTTGTGGACGGTATGCCTCTGCCTGCATTAATTGATACCTGGTCACAAGTCACCACCATCCGAAAATGTGGTCTCCAGGTAGAGAAAAACGCCTTACCCGCACCTATAGTGGGGTACTGGGAACCAACCGTTATCGCTGGGAAAGCCGAGCTACACCAGCAAGGGATCCTGGTAGTAGATGTACCAGACAAGAATGCACCAATTATCGAGCTGGGAATGAACATATTCAAAAACTGTTACGCTGAAATGTTAGAAGCGCTGCAAACTAACATGCCTGCAGCATCCCAGGCCCGGCGAACTGTGTTAAACACCACCATTAAAGCCTTGACAGCTCAGCAGCGGTTTGCTAATCCGCAGGGTCATGTGGGAAGAGCTCGCGTGAAAGACATCAGACCAGTCCTAGTCCCTCCGGAATCTGAATTTGTCCTTTGGTGCCAGATACGTCCAGGTCTACATGGTCGTGCGTATGAGGCTATAGTAGCGCCTATTCCTATAGATGGTCACCCATTTCTAATGGCCGTCCGGAGACTGGCTACTGTAACAGATGGAAAGGAGCTGATGCGTCTCATTAATATTTGAAATATCCTGGTACAATTAAAGAAATACACTGCCGTGGCACAGGTGTCTCTGCTGGCTCCTGATGACTTACTAGAGGGTGAGACTGACCAGGCCTTACAAGAGACTCAGTCTGTACAAACAGGTCCCATTAAGTCTCCCTCATGGCTGTCTGAGCTACATATTGGAGATGCCCAGACGTCCCCTGATGAGGTACAGGGAATAAGAGACATAGCTAGAGACAAGAAGGATGCTTTCAGTCAGCAGAGCCTTGACTTTGGACATGTTAAGGATATCTGCCACTCTATCCCCACCAATAGTCACGCACTGATTAAGGAGAGATACTGACCTATCCCGCCTTTCTCCTACCAGCAAGTAAAAAGTATGATACAGGAGATGAAGGACAATCATGTCATCAGAGAAAGCCATAGTCCCTGGGCCGCTCCCATAGTTCTAGTGAAGAAAAAAGACGGAGGCATCCGCTTCTGTGTAGATTACCAGAAGCTCGATAATGTAACGCATAAAGATGCCTACCTGCTGCTTCGCATTGAAGAGTCCCTCACTGCCCTAGGTTCAGCCGTGTATTTTTCCACTCTAGATCTAACCAGTGGATTTTGGCAGGTACCGATGAGTGAGGCAGATAGAGAAAAGACTGCTTTCACTATGCCCATGGGGCTGTTTGAGTTTGGATTGGCATGAGAAATGATATTGAGAAAAGGTATCAAGAATGCACAGTATGTGAAATGAAGAGAAGAGCCCAAAATGATCAGAAAGCCACACTGCAGCCCATTGTCACAACCAAGCCTTTAGAAATCCTCGCTATTGACCACTTAAAAATAGAACCAAGTAAGTCCGGGTATAGCTATGTACTATCTCTGATTGATCACTACACTAAACTTAGAGTCGCCATTCCCATCAGAGATCTCACCGCCAGAGCCACTGCTGCCATGGTAAGGAAGAATTTCATCCTCAGCTATGGCTGCCTCAACCAAATTCTATCCGACAGAAGACCAGTTTTTCAATCCAAACTTTTCCAAGAACTGTGTGACACTTACAATTGTAAGAAATGCCGTACCACTGCTTATCATTCCCAAGGAAATGGACTGTGCAAATACAGACTTACATCTTAGAGTTACTTAGAAGCATTCCACCCAAACAAAAAGCTTATTGGCCCACTTTGCTCCCATAACTTACCTACACCTACAACAATACTCCCTATTGTTCCACTGGATACACGCCCTATTACTTGATGTTTGGCCGTCAAGGAAAGTTACCTGCTGACCATAAACTAGGAATCCAAGTAACAGATGACTACAACCCTTTACCCAAAATGGACTGGATACAGGATCACCAGAGAAGACTCAAGGAAGCCCAAGAAATTGTCGACAACCGCTTGGAAGGAGTAAGAGAAAAACAAGTTCGTAATTTTGACAAAAAAACCCCACGCATCAGATCTACAAATTGGAGACCAGAAAGGAGTACCGTAACGGAAAGCTAGACACCAGATTGGAAATTAACCGCCTTACAGTCATCACTGCAATATCCCCAGAAAACGAACTCTACTGCATAGCCCATCCTGAAGAAAAAATTCACTTGTCCATCGTAATCATCTCAAAATTTGACTTGCCCAACCTACTTCACCTGCAGACTCTGAAACAGAAGAAAGCCCCTCAGATCTGGAAGAAGAAAACCTCAAAACTACTCCCAAATCAGTCACAGAATGTCCTTCTCCATTTGACTTAGAAAATCAATTGCTCTGGTATCTCAACCCTTTCTCTCGTCTAGTATATCAAGCACCGCCACCTAATTCTACAGAAACGTCACCAAGTGCTTGAACTTCAAACCCACCATCAACTGCTTCTACTCCATCTTCCACATCTAATTCTGTACCAACTTCCCCAGTACTATCACCAACTTCCCAAAGAAGATTACCTACACTAGCCATCACACTCAGGAGATCTACCAGAACCATACGTGGTCAACCACCTTCAAGATTCCTTGAATAGAGTTTGTCATACAAACGTCTTCTTATCAATCCCATGGATTCGGAAGCTACTTTATTTATTGCAACATTTGCTGCAACCAAGCTCAGTGCTCTGAGAGACTACTCAGTGTTCTACAGTTCTAAAGCTCGGGGTCATAAGTTTTGCAACGTTTAAGTCATGTGCCTCAAGAGACTACTTGAAGTTTGCTACCATTTCAAGTTTTTTTTTATATGCTTGCATTTTCTTCTACCCTCCTTTCAGAGATGCTTGTATTAGTGCACTGCACTAGCACATTGTGGACTTGTAATGTTTTCTATGGACTCTTGCACATCCTTGTGACTGTTCTGACACCAACAGAAGGTTTTCCAAAAATCAAGCTGTTGTTTTTGCTGCATATTTTTCTTTCAGGATGCACATGCAAACTTTTCACAGGACTCTAAAGTTATGTTGTGTTGTGATTGTTGCCTAACCACAAATTTCCTTCCTCACAGGTTGTCTACCATTCAGTACATTTCTTTCATGACTTGATTACATTAAATGTTAATGCCTCTTCTGTTTGCCTTTGGGGAGAAGAACTATGTAGGTGCCCCATAGCAAGCCGGGAGCTAGGATTCTATCCTAACCCAGCGAGCCTACTCAAATCACTTTCAAGTTTACAAATTCAAAACTTATGTACTGTCACACATACCTGGTAGGCACACCTTTCCGCCCCTTGCAGCTCAGTACAGCCAAGGGCGGCTGTGTTTTTAAGTGGGGGGAACTGTAGTAGCCCAGCGGGTCCTACAGAACACTCACACCAACACTTGTCCTGTCTCACCTGTCTATGTGCCGTCCATGGACATAGCAGGTGTTGTCTGTAGGAGAGACCATGTTTCTCCCCTTCTCTCCACTAAGCCTAGAGCTTAGGCTGATGTCAGCTGCAGTCCTATTGGCTGATAGTCAGGTTCAATTTCACTGGTGCAGAGTCCAAGGGCGGGAAAGCCACAACACAAGTCCCTATGCAAGAGTGGGAGGAGTCCAGAAAGTGCAGGAAAGAAACAGAGGAGATAAAAGGAGGAGGCAGTGAGCAGTTAGGCAGACTCAGCCAGGTGTGAGAGAGGAGTGATTGCAGTCAGTCGTGTCAGAAAAGAGGAGATATGCGTACAGAAGCAAGTCAGCAGTGCAGCACGTTTTCTCCCAAGGTCGAGCATGGTATGAACCCACTCCCTTGGCATCCCACAGCAGAGCCTTTCTGAGATCGGCCTTCTACTAAGTGAGTCATTGCTACCCGGTGAATTTAAAGCCAGGATTAGCCTTGCAGCCACTTCATACTCTGCTTCATCTACACTTCACTAAACTCAAATCAACTCTTCAGCTAGGACAACTAGTGGGGAAATTGTCTGTCAAGTCAATTCAGAGGAAAGGAAAGGAGAGAGCGTTTAAGTCAGGTCCAAATTAAGTCAAACTTTACTGTATATTTCATCGTGTTCAGTTGCCTGCCTAGTACTGCATCTTCGTGTACCTGTTCAAAGAACCTTTGTGGAGAATTGTAAATTCAATTGTATTGAAAAATATCAAAGTCAGTAAATCTGTGTACTCCCAGTTTACTAACATATTGCTGGACTCGATTCATTTATTGCATCGTCATTCGACTCCGAGGGTCCAGTTGGAGTACTGGCGTCACCGTGACAAAACAGGCCTTCCTGCCACCCGTACTACAGTACATTCTGTGGATCATTGCACACAGTGATAACGCTGTGGACAAATAATGATGTCACCTGCAGTCCTATGTAACAGCACAGAGAACACAGTGATAACGCTAAGGACAGATGAAGAAGTAGATGTGACCTGCAGTCCTATGTAACACAGATACACAGTAACATGTTCAATAACATGTTAAATGTTCATTTATTCTTTACAGTAGTCTTTTATATTCATTTATTATTGTTATTGTTTTTGGTATTGAAAACGATATTTATTCTCTATTAAATGTGGTTTGGTGTGTTTTTTGGAATATCTAGAACAAATTCATTGGATTTACATTGATTCCTATGGAAATAATTGCCTAGAGTTTCATTGGTTTCAAGTTTGGCCGATTGCTTTCCGACTGATTACCAACTAAACTAAAGGTTTGACTGTACATAGATAGAGAGATAAATGTAGATGCCATACATTGATGGATAGATAATTATGAGATAGATGGAGGTAGAAGTGATAGATAGATATGAAATACACAAGATCGATTAACTCTCCGCGGTCCAGTATAGAACTTACCTCCACGTAGAAGCTCATTAGATAGATATGAGAAACAGACAGATGCAATAAGTGGCTAGATAGATAGATATAGATGCCATGGATGGATAGATAAATATGAGATAGATAGACATAGAAGCGATAGATAAATAGACAGATAAATGTAGATGCTATACATCGATAGATAGATAGAAAGACAGATAATTATAAAAGATGCCCCCTTTTACTAATTAAACATGTTTTTTACTATAATAGTACACTTTCTCTACACATGTATATGCTTGAGAAAGGGCCCCAGAGGAGCCCCAAAACGTGTTGCAATTGTATTTGATAGATAGGTAAATAGAAAGATAGATAGATGGATGTAGATGCCATAGATGGATAGATAGATACATAGATAGATACATAGATATGAGATAGATAGATAGATAGATAGATAGATGTAAATGCCATAGATGGATAGATAAATATGGGATAGATAGAGGTTGAAGCGATAGATATGACATAGATAGATGGATGGATGGATGGATGGATGGATAGATGGATAGATAGGAGATAGATAGATAGATATGAGATAGATAGATAGATTATAGATGGATACAGATGCCATAGATAAATAAGAGATAGATAGAGGTAGAAGTGATAGATAGATAGATAGATAGATAGATAGATAGATAGATAGATAGATAGATAGATAGATAGATAGATAGATGCGATAGATAAATAGATAGATAAATTAGAGATAGACGAAACAGATAGATAGATAGATAGATAGATAGACAGATAGATAGATAGAATCGGTCACTGGATAAAGTCAAAGTGGCAGGTTGCATAACTCTGCAGCTGTCGCTTGCTGACTCTCATCCCAGTTTTCATTCATTTTCCATACTCACCTCCTTTTGTCCGGATGGCCTCTTCTTAGGTCTGTCACCCAGCACTCTCAATGAGCCAAGTGGGTGGTTTCGACCACTCACTTTTAATGCGTGAGGTCAGACTGTTAATCAAGCCTGGGGACTTTATCCAGTGACAGGTGCTCTTTAACGCAGAAACCACAAAACATGTGCAAGAATCGTAGTGCTACATTTTCATCTTTGTCAGTATATATCAGATCCATGCTACATCTTCCAAACTTGAAGTTTCATGCTTGTGCATAAACTTTAAAGAGCCATCCAGTGAAATTTTCTTTTCATTCATTATGTAGCTAGTCCCCAGTATAGAGAAGTCGGCTAGTATTACCTTGTTTATTATTCCTTGCTATCCTAAACATTCTGGCCTCCTTCTCCTCACATGGGTCATGTGATATTCTGACCACCTAAGGGCTCACACCCACTGGCGTTTTATTCTTTCTTGCGCTGTGAGAGCAAGTGAAAACACTCGCCTCGCAGCGCAAGAAAAACGCTGTGATATCGCCAGTGCTTTCAATGGGGCCAGCGGCAGCAGCGCTAGCCCCATTGAAAACATAGGGAGAATACCGCGGACTTCTGCCACAGCTGTGACAGCTGTGGCAGAAGTCCAGCATGCTATCCCATTGCTTTCAATGGGGTCGGCGCTGCTGCCAGCCCCATTGAAAGCAGTGGTTTGTGGCAACCCCCACAGCATGATTTTCAGGTAAGGGCTTGAAATATAAGCCCTTCTCTGAAAATCATCATTAGCGGGTTAAAAAAACAACAAAAAAATTAGCTCACCTCTCCGCCACTCAGACGTGTCCTCCGGCTAGCTCCCCTGCACTGCTGTCCAGCACTTTCAGCACACTCAGCCAATCAGCACAGCCTTTTCAGATTTTTAAATCCCCGGCTGCTGACAGTGCTGGACAGCAGTGCAGGGGAGCCAGCCAGAGGACGCGTCTGAGCGGTGAAGAGGTAAGTTAATTTTTTTGTTTGTTTTTTTTAACTAGCTAATGATGATTTTCAGGGAAAGGCTTATATTTCAAGCCCTTCCCCGAAAATCATACTGCAGGGGTTGCCACAAACCACTGCTTTCAATGGGACCGGCAGCAGCGCCAACCCCATTGAAAGCAATGGGATAGCATGCTGGACGTCTGCGGTATTCTCCCTATGTTTTCAATGAGGCTAACGCTGGTGATATTACAGCGTTTTTCTTGCGCTGCAAAGCGAGTGTTTTCACTTGCTCTCGCAGTGCAAGAGAATAAAACACCAGTGGGTGTGAGCCCTTAGAATTACTTGGCTTTATGTTTTCTCAAGAAGTCAGATTTTTAGTTAGCATAACACCTGTGATGGACCTTACCACACAAACTCTTTAAAGGGGGACATAAAAACTCCTATCACAGTTACTGCTGATGATTAAAGGCTTCTGTCACAATTATATTTAAGGTCACAACTCATCCTCCCAGACTGCATGCTTATAGTCTCTAGCTCTAGTCTCTAGCTTATTTAGGTGAATATAGCATACAGATGGTAATGGCATTGTCCTCCCAGCAGGTAGAGATGGTACCAACTCTAACTGCTTATGCGATCATGTGCTGATGTATCCTATGCAGAGCATAGAGAAAGTGAACAGGGAGAAATCTTAACATCAAGATGATGCTTGATAAGTATCAGACAGAGGGCAGCTGCACTGCATGGAAGTGACTGTAATAGACATAGGAGGCCTACAGAGTGTGACAATCAGGTGAAGGGGCAGCCATGGAAAAATGTATTTTAGCTGAAGTGGTTCTTTAAAACTTTCATCTGAAATTGCATCCAGCTTTCTGTTCTTTTCTTGCTGCCTTATACACATTCCCGGATAAATCTACATCACCCAGACCTTACAGTTATTTCATAGTCTGTACTCTTTAAAGCCAGACACAGCTCTGAAATAGAGTTTATATATTCTGTTTGGAAACTAGTTTTCTGTTCTTATTGATTTCCGTCTAACATTACCATGGAACATGCACAGATTTTCCTTGCTGTCTGCACCATGAGTAGTGTATACCGGAATGCATTGTTATAGTATATAGATAATGTATGACATACATAATTAGCAGAAAACTGAGTGAGGGAGATTAAAATATACAGTTTAATGCTGCATGATGCAAAGCTGATGGATATGTTTAGGATTAAGGTCACAATGTGTAGTTATCGCTTAGACAAGGAAATTCCAGGCGGATCTTCAAGATGTTAGATCTAATCAAAGACACAGTTTTTTTCTGTAGCAGGGCCCCAATATCACAAACAATGATGGATCTTTATCTCCACATAATGTGTGTAGGGATATATACTGAATTGACACTTTATTAGGGACCCCCATCTAGTATCGTGTTGGACTTCCTTTGGCCTTCAGAACCGCAGCAATTCGTCATGGTGTAGATTCCACTAAGTGATGAAATCATTCTGCAGGAATTTTGGCCCATGGGACAGGAAGCTTCTTATGGTTGCTGCAAATTAGATGGAGGTGCTGACATGTTCTGATCAGCTGACAGGAAGGGGTCATCAATTCATGCTGCTTGTGCCAAATTCTGACCCTCTCATGCACACGGTGCAACAGAAATCTGAATTTACAGAATCTGACCAGGAGATGTTTTTTCACTGCTCAGTGATACAATTTTTGCACTTTTGCCCCCGGAGTCTCAACTTTCTGTTTTTCTTAGGCCCCAACTTCAGGCCTTTACTTTATGTCCTCAGGTCTCAGTTTCAGGCTTTAGCCCCCCACCTTTATGCCCCGACTTCAGAACTCAGCCGGTCACCCTCAGGTCTTAGTTACAGACCTCCACCCTAAACCCTTGGACCCCCAGCTCCAAGATTCTGCCCTTTACTTCAGCCGTCAGGCCATCAACCTCAGGCCACAGCTTTAGGTCTCAGCCATACACCCTCAGGCCCAAGCTTCAGGCCTCAGCCCTCCACCCTTAGGCCCTGACTACAGGCCTCCACCCTTAAATCCTCAGGACACACAGGCTTCGAGACTACATCCTCTGCTCTTGGCAGAACTCAGCTCTCTGCCCTCAGACCCTGGCATTAGGCCTCCACTCCTAGGCCCCAGCTTCAGGTCTCAGCTTTACACTCTCAGGCCCAAGTTTGGCCTTAGCCCTCCAACCTCAGGCTGAAGCTTTGGGACTCAGCCCTCCATCCTCAGGACTCGACTTCAGAACTCTGCCCTCCACCCTAAACCCTCAGGCCCTTCCAGCTTCAGGCTTCCATCCTCAGGACCCGGTTCCAGAACTCTATTCTCAGGCCACAACTTCAGGCCTTAGCCCTCCACCCTCATGCCCTGGCTTCAGCCCTCCACCCTCAGGCTCTGGCTTCAGCCCTCCACCCTCAGGCTCTGGCTTCAGCCCTCCACCCTCAGGCTCTGGCTTCAGCCCTCCACCCTCAGGCTCTGGCTTCAGCTCTCCACCCTCAGGCCCTAGCTTTACATCTCAGCACTTGGCCCTCAGGCCCTAGCTTCATGTCTCAGTCCTTCGCCTTAAGGCCTCCACCCTAAACCCTTGGACGCCAGCTCCAGGATTCTGCCTTTCACTTCAGCTGTCAGACCATCAACCTCAGGCTCCAGATTTAGGTCTCCGCCCTACACCCTCAGGCCCCAGCTTCAGGCCTCAGCCCTACACCCTCAGACCGCAGCTTTAGGCCTCAGCCATAAACCCTTGGGACCCACAGGCTTCAGGACTACGTCCTCTGCCCTTGGCTTCAGGCCCCAGAACTCCACCATCAAAACCCAGCTTCATGCCTCAACCCTCCAACCTCAGCCCCAGCCCTCCACTCCTAGGCCCCAGCTTCAGGTCTCAGCTTTACACTCTCAGGCCCAAGTTTGGCCTTAGCCCTCCAACTTCAGGCTGAAGCTTTCGGACTCAGCCCTCCACCCTTAGGACCCAACTTCAAAACTTTGCCCTCCACCCTAAATTCTCGGGCCCCTCCAGCTTCAGGTCTTTATCCTCAGGACCCGGTTCCAAAACTCCGCACTCACACCGCGGCTTCAGGCCTCATCAGGACCCAGTTCCAGAACTCTATTCTCAGGCCACAACTTCAGGCCTTAGCCCTCCACCCTCATGCCCTGGCTTCAGCCCTCCACCCTCCGGCTCTGGCTTCAGCCCTCCACCCTCAGGCTCTGGCTTCAGCCCTCCACCCTCAGGCTCTGGCTTCAGCCCTCCACCCTCAGGCTCTGGCTTCAGCCCTCCACCCTCAGGCTCTGGCTTCAGCCCTCCACCCTCAGGCTCTGGCTTCAGCTCTCCACCCTCAGGCGCCTAGCTTTACATTTCAGCACTTGGCCCTCAGGCCCTAGCTTCATGCCTCAGTCCTTCGCCTTAAGGCCTCCACCCTAAACCCTTGGACGCCAGCTCCAGGATTCTGCCTTTCACTTCAGCTGTCAGACCATCAACCTCAGGCTCCAGATTTAGGTCTCCGCCCTACACCCTCAGGCCCCAGCTTCAGGCCTCAGCCCTACACCCTCAGACCGCAGCTTTAGGCCTCAGCCCTAAACCCTTGGGACCCACAGGCTTCAGGACTACGTCCTCTGCCCTTGGCTTCAGGCCACAGAACTCCACCATCAAAACCCAGCTTCATGCCTCAACCCTCCAACCTCAGCCCCAGCCCTCCACTCCTAGGCCCCAGCTTCAGGTCTCAGCTTTACACTCTCTGGCCCAAGTTTGGCCTAAGCCCTCCAACTTCAGGCTGAAGCTTTCGGACTTAGCCCTCCCCCCTTAGGACCCAACTTCAAAACTTTGCCCTCCACCCTAAATTCTCGGGCCCCTTCAGCTTCAGGTCTTTATCCTCAGGACCCGGTTCCAAAACTCCGCGCTCACACCACGGCTTCAGGCCTCAACCCTCCACCCTCAGGCCCTGGCTTTAGCCCTCAGGCCCTAGCTTCATATCTCAGCACTTCACCCTCAGGCTCTAGCTTCATGTCTCAGCCCGTTGCCTCAGCCCTCAGTCCCCATTCAGGCTTTAGCCCTCCGCCCTTAGTGCTTCAGTCCTCCACCATCAGGCGCCAGCTTCAGGCCTCAACCCTCCACCCTGAGGTCCCAGCTTCAGACCTCAGACCTCCATCCTCAGCTCCTAGTTAATGCCTCAGCCCCCTGATCTCAGGCACTAGCTTCAGGCCTCAGCACTCCAACTTCAACTTCAGGCCTCAGCTCTCCACATTTAGGTCCCAGCTTCAGGCCTCAGCCTTCCGAACTCGAGCTTTAGAACTCAGCTCTCTGCCCTCAGACCCTGGCATCAGGACTCCACTTTAAGGCCTCAGCTTCAGGTCTCAGCTTTACACTTTCAGGCCCAAGTTTGGCCTTAGCCCTCCAATCTCAGGCTGAAGCTTTTGGGACTCAGTCCTCCACCCTTAGGACCTGACTTCAAAACTCTGCCCTCCACACTAAACCCTCGAGCCCCTCCAGCTTCAGGCCTCCGCGCTCAGGCCGTGGCTTCAGGCCTCAGCCCTTCACCGTCAGGCCCTGGCTTCAGCCCTCAGTGCTTCAGCCCTCCACCCTCAGGACCCAGCTTCAGGCCTCAGCCCTCCATCCTCAAGCCCCAGCTTCAGGCCTCAGCCCTCCACCCTCAGGTCCCAGCTTCAAGCCTCAGTTCTCCACCCTTAGCTCCTAGTTAATGCCTCAGCCCTCAGGCCCTAGCTTCAGCCTCAGCCCTCTACCCTCAACTTCAGGCCTCAGCTCTCCACCCTCATACCCAGCTTCAGGCCTCAGCCCTCCGACCTCGAGCTTCAGAACTCAGCTCTCTGCCCTCAGACTCCGACATCAGGCCTCCACTCCTAAAGCCAGGGCCTGGGAATGAAGGAATGAGGCCTAAAGCTGTGGTCTTAGAGTGTAGGGCTGCAGCCTGAAGCTGTGGCCTGAGATTTGAGGGCTGAGGGTGTAGGGGTGAGGTCTTAAGCTGGCACCTGAGGGTGGAGTTCTGAGGCCTGAAGCCAGGGCATAAGGGTGGAGGGCTATGGCCTGTAGCCGGGGCATAGGAGAATAAAGCTGAGGCCTGAAGCTGCAGCTTGATAGTGTAGAGTTGAGGCCTGAAGCTGGAACCTGAGGGCAGAGTGCTGAGACCTGAAGCTAGAGCCTGAGGGAGGAGGGTAGTGGCCTGAAAATGGGGGGTGAGGATAGAGATCTGAAGCTGGAGGGGCTGAATACTGAAGTCGGGTCCTGACAGTGGAGAGCTGAGTACTGAAGTCGGGTCCCGAGGGTTTATGGATGAGGACTGAGGGTGGAGAGCTGAGACCTGAAGCTGGGGCCTGAGAGTGTAGGGCTGAGATCTGAAGCTGGGGCCTGAGGGTGGAGGCCTAAGGCTTAAAGTTGGGATTTGAGGGTGGAGGCCTAAAGCTGGGATGGGCCTGAGGGTTTCTGGTGAAGGTCTGATTCTGGGGGTATTAGTGTATCTTGACGCCACCAGGAAACTAGGGGTTTGACAGGAGGAACGCCCCTGTCACACCCATAGTTCCCGATAGGGCCAAGGCTGGAAGGTCCTACGAAATGAGTATCTGTAAAAGGCAAAGAAGCTAAGTAACCCTCACCCTTAGGCTTCCAGGGCCGCAAGAAACAAACGAATCCAGACGCTGCAGCCCTCACTGTGATCGCAGCTGCCGCCCCCACTTGCATCTGCACACTCATTCCTGGCCGCTGCATCAGTCATCAAAGGTCGCTGGCGGCCGGTGGGTCTGTGGTAGGTGACCGCCGCATCTGGAGCCTGGCATCTGTGTGAGGGCAGCAGCCGTCCCCCTGTACCATGTTGAGGGTCTGTTTCGACCGGTGGCTGTGTGGTCTGAGTTCGCTTGCCGTCGCCGGGTGTGTTGTCGGTGAGTAGCGGTCAGGCAGCACTGAGGCGGCCACCCGGTAACACCTGAGATCACAAAGGCAGCGTCCCAGACGAAGACTCCACATGCTGCCTGTGGAGCCTCCATCTGGGACGCTGCCTCCGTGCTCTCAGGTGTTAGTGGGTGGCCGCCTCAGTGCTGCCTGACCGCCGCTCCCCCACTGACAGCTCCAGCAGCTGCGGCAGTCGGCAGCACCCAACTTCGGCCATTAAGGGCAAAGGGCCCTTTGATTTCCCTGCTGCCGAGGTGCCCTGAGCTTCATCATTCACTAGCGCTCCTCCTTAAGGCCTGCAAGCGGGGAACAGGCTTGCAGCTGTGGTCAGCACTGTATGGCTTCCTCCCAAAAGCTTTGTGGCCTTACAGAACCTGCAGGGCGACCGGCTCTGCAGCCAATCAGCTACAGGGGGCGTCACCCCCCCCCCCGTCAAATTTTGACTCCATATAAAAATAGGAAACAGACTAAAGACGTATCATTCACAGGGGTGCAATAAGTAGTCATGGTAGCCCGAATTAAAACATGGAAGGGAGTGCCACTCAGTGACCGGTGTTAACAGATAATGGCCCACATTTACTAAGGCACCTTTTACACAGGCCAAAAATCATTAGTGAGAATCTGAACGTATATCATTCAGTCTAAATATCTGCATGACTGAATGGCAATTGATAAATGAATTTGTCATTCAGTTTCTACATGCATCTATAGATCTGTCCAGGATGGAGAAGACCCGCACCACAGCCCGACAGGTAGGAAAATAGCCATAAAATGTCCATGGCTGCGGGCACGGGTGGAATCCGCGGTGGGACTCCACACTTTGAATCTGTGCGTGCCGTGGACATGAGGCCTTAAGCAAGGCGGGTCATTCCGTGTCAGTTCAACCAAGGCTCCCGGTCGACCATCTCAGATTTCAATGAAACTTTGCACAATGATAGACCCTGACCCTAAACTAAGATAGCCAGAATATTAGGCTTCAAAGTGCTTTGGTTCACGAGCTACAGGTCTTATTCTAGGGGGTTGTCATGTGATTACAGCGCGCAACCTGAAAAAAGTGGCGATTTCAATCCATTGCCAAGCCAGTTCCAATGACTCTAGAGCAATGAAACTTCACACACTAGGAGAACTTTTGGTGCTGAATCCAGCTAAGCTCCTCAGACTGCCACTCTTATCATCATTCTGCCACCATTGCATGTCAAAGTAGCTGAAAAATTCTATCGCGCAAAATAAAACTCATATTTTAAGCAGTAATAACTCATAATCAATGCGATCCAACTCAGCTATGAATTTATCAATGTGTACTCCATAGAAATGTTTCTCATTATTCCCATTATGGACCCAAAAGGATGCATAGCTCTTAAGATACAATGAGTCAAAAATGGCAAAAAGCACTTTTTTGCTAATTTTTCCCTTTTTCAAAGGCGAAAATCGGAATGTACTGCATTTTTATTTTTTTTCATTTTTGTTCTATTTGAAAGAGAATTTTTTGCTCTACAAGATTCGATGTTTTTCATTTTGTTCCCAGACCTTCTAGATGGGAAAATATCAATGCCTGTGAAGGTCCTATGCACTCGCGGAGGTCAAATAATAAAATAAGTGTAAGTTTTGCATGGATGTATAATTAGTTTAGAAATCATGAGAAGGTAAATTATTTTTGGAATGAGACAACTTTTTGTGCTCAAGAAACTTATGTGATCAAAAATTGCATGGCGAGTTCAGGTGAGCCACAAGCTTTGGCCTAAGATGGTCAGAATATCATTGAGTGTTGCATAATGATTGTGGTATATTACAGTGATCACTGGGCTTATTTAGCACTCTATCCATATTGGATACTAAGATTATCTAAGGCTAGCATTTGTGTAATACATAACTAGTTATGTGATCAAAAATTGCATGGCGGGTTCAGGTGAGCCACAAGCTTTGGTTTAAGATGGTCAGAATATCATTGAGTGTTGCATAATGATTGTGGTATAATACAGTGATCACTGGGCTTATTTAGCACTCTATCCAGATTGGATACTAAGATTATCTAAGGCTAGCATTTGTGTAATAATTAACTAGTTATTAGAGATGAGCGAACGTACTCGTCCGAGCTTGATGCTCGGGCAAATATTAGGGTGTTCGGGATGTTCGTTATTCGTAACGAACACCACACGATGTTCGGATGTTCGGGTTACTTTAACTTTCTTCCCTGAGAAATCTTTTCTATATGCGCTCAATGGGGCCGGCGGCAGCAGCGCCAACCCCATTGAGAACATATAGAAGACAAATCCTTCTTCTCTGCCACAGCTGTAACAGCTGTGACAGAGAAGAACGATGTTTGCCCATTGAATTCAATGGAACCGGCAATACAGCCGACTCCACTGAATGCAATGGGCTGCCGGCGATCGCGGGATGAATTGTCGGAAAGGGCTTAAATATATAAGCCCTTCCCTGCAATTCATCCAGAAATGTGTAAAAATAAAAAATATATATATACTCACCTGGTGCCGGCAGACGGAGTTCAGCGCGGCAGGCTGCAGTTCTCCTGAACTGCTCTGAACAGCTGTGAGTAGTATTCAGCAGCCGGGGATTTAAAATCCCCGCCTGCTGAATAAGATGCCTCTAATTGGTCACAGCCTGACCAATCAGAGGCCAGCCCTTACTCACACCCATTCATGAATTCACACTTATTTTATTATTTGACCTCCGTGAGTGCATAGGACCTTCACAGGCATTGATATTTTCCCATCTAGAAGGTCTGGGAACAAAATGAAAAACATCGAATCTTGTAGAGCAAAAAATTCTCTTCCAAATAGAACAAAAATGAAAAGAAAAAAAAATGGAGTACATTCCGATTTTCGCCTTTGAAAAAGGGAAAAATTAGCAAAAAAGTGTTTTTTGCCATTTTTGACTCATTGTATCTTAAGAGCTATGCATCCTTTTGGGTCCATAATGTGAATAATGAGAAACATTTCTATGGAGTACACATTGATACATTCAGAGCTGTGTTGGATTGCATTGATTATGAGTTATTACTGCTTAAAATATGAGTTTTATTTTGCGCGATAGAATATTTAGGCTACTTTGACATGCAATGGTGGCAGAATGATGATAAGAGTGGCAGTCTAAGTAGCTTAGCTGGATTCAGCACCAAAAGTTCTCCTAGTGTGTGAAGTTTCATTGCTCTAGAGTCATTGGAACTGGCTTGGCAATGGATTGAAATCGCCACTTTTTTCAGGTTGCGCGCTGTAATCACATGACAACCCCCTAGATTAAGACCTGAAGCTCGTGAACCAAAGCACTTTGAAGCCTAATATTCTGGCTATCTTAGTTTAGGGTCAGGGTCTATCTTTGTGCAAAGTTTCATTAAAATCTAAGATGGTCGACCGGGAGCCTTGGTTGAACTGACACGGAATGACCCAGGGGATAGTTGGGGTGATTTCTGCCAAATTTATGAAAAGGCGTACGTATCCTAATAAATCTGCTACATTTGGTCAGCTGTTTCTGGATTTTTGGAAGGCTGACAATCATAATTGTCAATTCTCATAAGAAAAAAAAATCTGCGCCAAACATTTAACTCGCTCATATTGCAATCTGGCTCTCTGCATACTACCAGGGTCTATGGTGATTGAACCTGCCCAGCAGTTTATCAGATGGTGCATTTTTGGCTCCCTTTTCTGTGAGTTATGTTTTTAAATTCTCATAAGCAATTACCATTCATATCAGGCTAGGTGCACACTGCCATATTTTGGGCTGTGTGTTGTCCATGTAATTCCATGACACTTATATAGTCTATGAGGCTATATACATGGACATTTTTTCACATGGTCTAATATTCCTTGAAAAAAACTCATTTCATGTCCTATCGCGGTTAGTCTTATGGATGAGAAGTGCATAAAGTTCCTATACAGAACAGTGTGATCACTTAGGCTGGGGTCACACAGGACGGAATTTCAGCATAATTCTCGCAGAATGGCCACACCGAAAAACAGCGAGAATTCAACTTGAAAAGAGCAGCTTCGAAACCACTGGCATGCCATCCGTGGCTCCTCTGGCATCTATAGCAAACTGCTTGCATAGAAAATACACATTGATAAATGCGGGTGTTAGTATTTTAGGCCCAAAACACGCAAGCAAGGCCACCACGCGTACGCCAGAACCGATGCTATCTCACAATTAAAGGGGTTGTCCCGCGCCGAAACGGGTTTTTTTTCTTTTTAACCCCCCCCCGTTCGGCGCGAGACAACCCCGATGCAGGGGTTCAAAAAACAACCCGCACAGCGCTTACCTGAATCCCGGCGGTCCGGCGTCTTCATACTTACCTGCTGAAGATGGCCGCCGGGATCCTCTGTCTCCGTGGACCGCAGGGCTTCTGTGCGGTCCATTGCCGATTCCAGCCTCCTGATTGGCTGGAATCAGCACGTGACGGGGCGGAGCTACACGGAGCCGGCATTCTACACGAGCGGCCCCATAGAAGACTGCAGAAGACCCGGACTGCGCAAGCGCGGCTAATTTGGCCATCGGAGGGCGAAAATTAGTCGGCACCATGGGAACGAGGACGCCAGCAACGGAGCCGGTAAGTATAAAACTTTTTATAACTTCTGTATGGCTCATAATTAATGCACAATGTACATTACAAAGTGCATTAATATGGCCATACAGAAGTGTATAGACCCACTTGCTGCCGCGGGACAACCCCTTTAACTACATACAGGGGTGAGAAAAAATGCTCAAAAACATAACTCACAGAATAAGAAGCCAGATACAGGATATATACAATTTCCCTGAAGGTAAGCTCTATCTCAATTATAAGCCCTACCCCTATTTTGGGGGGGCTTGAAATATAATCCCTCCCCTGAAAATAAGCCCTAACTACACTGGGTAAAAAAAAATATTCACCTAGCTGCCGGCATCTGTGTCCCTCGCACTGGTCTCCGGCGCTGTGGCAGGCTGCCATGTTCTCAGCGCTGACAGGATTCTCTTCTGGTGACAGGGCTTTGAATACCCCACCTCCGGTAAGAGAGCGCTGTAACTGGATCGAGCGCCAGCCAATCAAAGCCCGCACTCGATCATTCACAGCCATTCAGTGAATTACATTACTCGGTTCATCAAGCGCCGGCTCTGATTGGCTGGTGCTTGATTGAATCACAGCGCTTACCGGAAGGGGGGTATTTCAAGCCCGTTACCAGAAGAGAATCCTGTCAACGCTGGCCCCCACTCTGCTGCAGGCTGCAGTTCTCAGCACTGACTGGATTCTCTTCTCCTGGTAACAGGGCTTTGAATACCCCCGCCTCCAATAAGCGCTGTGATTGGATCGAGCGCCAGCCAATCAGAGCTGGCACTTGATGAACCAATCACAGCAAGTGATGTCATTCGCAGAATGGCTGTGAATGATCGAGCACCAGCTTTAATTGGCTGACGCTCGATACAATCACAGCGTTTACCGGGGTGAGGTATTCAAAGTTCCGTTACCAGGAGAAAAGAATCCTGCCAGCGTTGAGGACTGCAACCAGCGTCTGGGTAACTATAAGAACCCCCTCCCCGACACTATAAGACCCCCCCCCCCCCCCATACTCAGTTGATCTTTTGAAGCAAAAATTAATATACGACAGTGTCTTATTTTTGGAGAAACACAGTACTACAGGAAAGGAAATAAGTGTTTTGGGCCTAAAATACTAACACCCGCATTTATATCAGTGTGTGTTTTCTATGCATGCGGTTTGCTATAGATGCTGGAGGAGCCCAGGATGGCATGTCAGTGTGGCAAACTTATTTATGCAGGGCAATCCACTGTACGCCTGTATGTGTGGTACACCCATCTATGGCGGTCATCTTGGTATCGGTTCATATTGTGCAGACTGGGTTCGTTAGCAGTCACCCCTCTCCCACCCTGGGTTGAGTTGAGTGGCTGCTCAATCAGTCCACACATGAACATTTTTGCTCCTCTATGTTGCAATCTGGCTTGCTGCATGCTACCATGTTAAACAGCGATCGGGTCTTTTCTGTAATAGGTATTAGTGTATCTTGACGCCACCAGGAAGTCTTGGTGAAGTTAAGATTGACAGGGGGGCTGACGCCCCTGAATGTGATTGGTTGCCCAGCTTAGTTTCCTCAAGGTCCTGGAAGCCCACAATAATAATACTGCAGCTGGAAGTGCTTTAGTAAAGGACGGCGGACTGCACCTCTGTGCGTTGACGGGCACCGCTGCTGCTCAGTATCTCCCCTGCTGAAACCCTCATTCCCCAGCGGCGGAGCAGAGGCCGGCACCCCGCTCTTTATAGCTGCACTGAGCGCCTTGCCCATTACTCGCTGCACAGAGTGCTGTATAGGCTGCTTGCCGGCAGCGGTGCAGAAGCCGCTCCACTTCCCCCTCGCCACACGTGTGACACATGTGTGAGTGCCGATCCTCCCGTAACTCACACAGGCCGTGCAGACATACAGCAGCACGGCCAGCAGCGCAATACACTCTGTGCGTCCCCAGCACACTGCATCAGGACAGCAGGGAGCGTACAGCCGCGGGGGACAGTAAAGTACAGCGTGCAGCGGCATAGAGCAGCAGGAGGAGGAGACCTGGCAGGGCACTTCAGGGACCCAAATGCGTCCCCCAAAGCGACTGCCAAAACTCCCAGAACAGCGGCCACTGGACACCTACTACTGTGGGCTAATGGAGTTGCTACACGCTGTGTAAGGACCTTCAAGCTCCTTCACGAATGATGCTAATCGGGAGCTGGGGGTGTGAGAGGGGTGTTCCCCCTGTCAAACCCCTAGCTTCTGGTGGCATCAAGAAACACTAATAACCCTGTAGTATATATCCTGTATCTGGCTTCTTTATCTGTGAGCTATAATACCGGGATTAGGAGCCAGGGGCGGAATTGCTGTGCGGACTTTCCGCACGGAAATTCCGCCCCATGTGAACCCAGCCTTAGAGTGGCAGACTTGCCCTGAAGGAGAGCTCAGTGTTTGTATACCCCACCTCTCACCCCCTTGCCCTAATAACCTCCCAAAAAAACAACCACTTGTGTTCTTAGAAAGTTTTTAAGTGCATGTACATTAAGTCTGTGGTACAACTTATTTCTTCTATAAAATTTCTTATTGAACCCCAGAGGCAGTAAGGGTTTGATAGGTTGCACACAGCATTTAACTTATTTTCTAGTACCAGTGCAGCCTTAAAATAAAATATCCTCACAGGTGTCATCTCACACCCCTCCCCAGGAACAGTCTTTCTCTCCTGTCCCAGGTACAAACTCTTTCTCAGGTACCGTGTTTCCCTGAAAATAAGACCTTGTCGTAGATAACTTTTTCTTATTATACTTATCTAGCAGGCTTAGTCCAGGTCCCTCCTGCTGCTATCCAGAGCTCTGCATTGATTGGCCAATATAAATCCTGCCTCCATAATGCAATGGCTGTGATTGGTTCTTTGACCGCTGCTATGCCAATCAATGCAGCACTCAATGAACCAATCATAGCTATTGCATTGATTCGAGTGCTGCATTGATTGGATGAGCAACACTTGAAAACCAATCAGAGCCATTGCTTTTTGGAGGTGCCATGTGGAAGAGGTCTATGCTCTCCTGCCTGGACTAATGAAGAGCAGCACAAGAGGAGCAGGCATCATCAGAAAGGGTCTGATGACCAGGGTTCGAATGGAGATTGTCAAAAGGGCCCAGATAACTTGGGGTCGAAGAACAGGCAGAGATGTGATGGCCTGTGTAAAAGAAAGCTCAAAGCTGCATTGTGCAGGTGGCGGATTGGGCCCCCAGAAGAAATTGGACATTGGTTGTAAATGAGGCTCTGCCTCATTTTGGTGTGTACAGCATGGGACATTAGGTTATTTACAGGCCTGCAACAGGGAGAAATGAGTTTATTTATTAGTCTATGTTACTTGGTGAATATACAGGGCGTTATATGTAATGGCACAGCTTTTTATATCTCACTTGGCAATTCCCTGCCTGATACATTGTGGCCTCTCATTTGACCACAGATGCACAAGTCCCGCCTATCACGGTGACCTGGAACTTTACACATTCCAATGGTCACTGAGTCTGGGTTCAAAACCACACACACAGTCCACAAGGGCCAGAACAAAGACTGTTAAAATTATCCAACTGCACAGTGAAGCATAAGCTATAGTTTAACCATCAGTTGCCCAAAAGACACACCATTACCCTCTGCAGCTGCCTAGGCCGCATACAAACATATTCTCTGCCCCCTGTATGCCTGGACCATGAGCTCTGTTGGAACAATTCCTTTGGAGTACCCAACATATATTATCAGCTCATCTTATCCAGGTTTATTCTGTTATTTCCTATAGTATATAGCATATTATGGAAAATGGTTCCTCAGGAGCCCCTCAGAATATACAGGAGTGCAGTTAATATGTACAGTGTGGTCTGTGTATCACCTATGTCACTAGGATGCATTTTTGGTCTCATTACTTGAGTGAGGTCACGCTTAATGTCTGTAATATTACACATACAATGCAGCCACACGCCCGAGGTCAGGATATGTAAAGGTTATCATCCGAAAAAAACGTTTAGTGGCAGGAAGTGGTTAACAGAGAAAATATGTAGAAACATAGGTGTAACATGAAACTCCTAGACCCAAATTAAGAATCTGTAGCAGGGAACCTATCGCAGTTCACTTATATGACTGGCCTATATAGAGCAATGAGAACATTTTGGGCCCCCTCAAGCTTCCTATCTAGGGGTAGGAATGGGCAAGAGGAAAACGGTGTACAATTTTGAAAGGTGTCTCGGTACTCTTCTCTTCAAGAATCTCGCACAAGGTTTGTGCGATACGAGACGCACAAAACACGCACAAATATGGACTCCATTCATTTGAATGGATTTAATCACATGAACAATTTTATTCCTCACTGTGATGCCTCGCTCATTGTTTTCAATGGGACCTTAAGGCTGGGGGGACGTATTCCCGGCGGAAATCTCGTGGATTGGCCGCAGCAAAAAAAACGCAAGATTTCTGCCGGGAAAGTGCTGCTTCAAAACCTGCGGTACTTCGCCGCGGGTTTTGGAGTAGCTTGGCAGCACGTTTTTTCATTGAGGAGAGCACGGCCGCAGTGGGAAAAAAAAATTAACAAGCCGGGAATTCTGCACCATAGAGGGGAGCGCGGCTGCAATGGAAAAAAAAATTGACATACTGCAGCCGGGAAATCCGCACCGCAGCGCTGGCTTCTGACGGTTTTGCTGCGATGGACTGGCTGTCCCGTGTGGACAAGATTTTTCACAAATCTCATCCACACGATTAGCTAATCCCTGGATTAGCGGCCGCATGCGTATTTGCGCAGCGAAATTCTAGACAGAATTTCTGCGGCAAATCCGCCCTGTGTGAACCCATCCTAATAGATATCACATGCCGTGCGATGCACATGGGAGTGCGATGTGATGTTTCCCATTGACATCAATGGGAAACACGACCGTTTGATGTGTGTGAAACACGTGCCTGGGGATCGCCATTTCACAGAAGTGATGCGAGGTGTTTTTGGATAAAAAAACACATTGCATCGGTGTGAAAAACACACATTGAGAAGCACTCATCCATGTGACTTACTGTTATAGTTGTGGTGGGGAGAAATTGGATGGAGCAGTGACCTAAAAGGTACTTGGATGCTCTATACACTATCATTATAAAGTAATTGAGCAAGAATCAAAAGTAGTATTTACTTCCATATGTTACTACTTAGCGGGGCTCCTTTGGCCCTAATAACATCAGATACTCTCTGTGGCTTACTTTCCGCTAACGTCCCATACACTCAAGCTGTTATTTCCCTTCATTCATCCTGCAAACATCTAGTGAATTCTCAAAGATGGACGCTGTTCATATTTCCTGGCCCGACATTACAGCTCATCCCAAAGCTGTTCAGTAGGGTTCAGCGTTGGATTTGTAACAAGGCGCGTTGTCTTGTTGGAAGTATGGCCGACCATTCCCAGAGTATTACCACATTGTCAGCAGCACATTATTGTCTAGAAGGTAAGGGTACACCTCCATGTTCATGGTTCTTGTCACTACAACAGACAGACCGAGACCATGCCACGTAACACATCCCCAGACCATAACAGAACCTCCGCCGTACTTACCTGTTGGCACAACACACTCAGGTAAAAGCCGTTCCCCATCATCCTGCACCCCGGTACCTCCATCTGATGTAAAGATGGAGTAGCGCGATTCATCACTCCATAGAACGTTTTTCTATTGCTCAAATGTCCAATGACGATGCTCCTTGTGCCATTATAGGTGGACAGATGCATCTTCTTTGAGAGAACTCAACAGATGTTTGCAGGATGAATGAAGGGAAATACCAGCTGAAGTGCATCAGACATTAGTAAAAAGTAGGTCACAGAGAGTATCCGATGTCATTAGGGCTAAAGGAGCCCCACTAAGTAGTAACATATGAAAATCAATACTAGTTTTGACTCTTATTCAAGTGTCTAGTTACTTTTGGTAGGATAGTGTACATATCTATGGTAGTTACTTGCAGTACATGCCCATGTACTCACTTAGCTCTCCCATAGACTTAGCTGTGCACAGAAGAAGGAATGAGGAAGAGACAAGAGTTTCCTCTAGGTTTGGAACAGCAGGGACTGTAGCACTAGCATTGGACAGGGACGGGACCATTGGAGGAGGCGTGGCTTATTTTTCTCTTTTGCACCATTCCACGGTGTATAATAAAGGTTCATTGGTTTTGTTATTCACTGAACTGAAGAGACTTAACATTTTTTAAGGATAGATTTGGACATGCGCAGAGCCTCTCACAACTGATCAGAAGAGGGGGCCGAAATGATGACTAAATGGCTGCATGACTATCATGCAGCATCACCCATGCTATATAAGGTTGTGGAGTCCAAGAAACTGAAATTTGATATTTACTCCCAAACCCTGGGGTTGATGAACGAATCAACAAGGCTCCCCCAGATTGTTAGCTGCATATCACGGATGCTAAGCACAATATTTTAATGCTTTTCCGTATCTTGTTGATATACTATTTCATATCCTGTTTCTATCTTTTGAACATAGATCTAACTTTTGATATCTTGTACGTTTTTCCACTTCTTATCACTTTAAGTAAACTTTATTAATGCTTATCCTTTGTGTGTGAACCTATTTATTCTTGCATTTTAGAATTCACTGTAAAGCACACAGCCATTGAGTTTTTTTTCAGTCCCAGAGAACCCCTTTAATAGTGAAAAATGCCTTTTAATTCTGGTAGTCCTCATCCCACTGAATGTCTCATTAGTTATTGCCATTTTTTGCTCATACTTTTGTCTATTCAGCTGATTTTCAGGTCGTAAGTAAATGAAATACTGCTGAAGAACATAAACCTGTATGAAAAGTAGATCTTTCTCCCAGTGAACCTTAAGGGACCTTTCACACAGGATGGAACGTTCTACATTGCAGAATATACCGTCCCGGAACTCCACACCAACATCGGCATGGGTAACTGCGGATTTGATGCGGAATAGCCAGTAGGATTCTGCGATTTTCAATTCTACATGAAACTCCATACTTTAGGACTGAAGATTTTGTAGCTGAATATTCCGCGGGGGTGTGGGGGGGGGGCATATCCTGCAATGCTGTTGTGGAATATTCCATTCAGTGTGAAAGGTCCTTAAGAGGAAAGTCTGGTGAGAAAAAAAAAAATTAGCTGAAATTTGCCCAGCCCTATGTTTAACCCCTTCCCTCCACAGGACGTAAGGGTATGTCATGGCAGCGGGGTACTTCCAGCAACTGGACGTACCCTTATGTCATGTGGATAGCGCGAGATCATAAGAGATCTCGAGCTATCCAACAGCGGGAGCCGGCTATCACTGATAGCCAAGCCTCCTGCTGCAACAGCAGGGGTGCATCGGAGATGCGACCCCCGCTGTTATCCCCTTCCCTGTCGCGATCTATGTAGATCGTGGCATGGGAAGGGTTCATAGAGGGGGCTCGCTCCTTCTGTGACATCATTGGGCTCTCACGATGTAATCGCAGAGAGCCCGGCTGGTTGCCATGGTAACAGGACGCCACCCACAGGTGTCCTGTATTACCATTGCCTATGATCGCTATAACACGCGATAAGGCATTGCAGGAGAGAAGTCCTGCAATGCCTTATTATAGCAATCATCGGTGCTATAGTTCAAGTCCCCCAAAGGGACACAAATGGGGTAAAAAAAATCAAAATAATGTACAAAAAATAAAAATGCAATAAAAAATGGTAAAAAAAAAACACCTTTTTTGTGCTTTTTTTCATATTAGTATTAAAGGGGTTGTCCCGCGAAACAAAGTGGGTCTATACATTTCTGTATGGCCATATTAATGCACTTTGTAATGTACATTGTGCATTAATTATGAGCCATACAGAAGTTATCAAAAGTTATTCACTTACCTGTTCCGTTGCTAGCGTCCTCGTTTCCATGGAGCCGTCTAATTTTCAGCGTCTAATCGCCAAATTAGACGCACTTGCGCAGTCCGGGTCTTCTTCTTTTCTCAATGGGGCTCCGTGTAGCTCCGCCCCGTCACGTGCCGATTCCAGCCAATCAGGAGGCTGGAATCGGCAATGGACCGCACAGAAGCCCTGCGGTCCACCGAGGGAGAAGATCCCGGCGGCCATCTTCAGCAGGTAAGTAAGAAGTCACCGGAGCGCGGGGATTCAGGTAAGCGCTGTCCGGTGTTCTTGTTTAACCCCTGCATCGGGGTTGTCTCGCGCCGAACGGGGGGGCTGTTGAAAAAAAAAAAAACCGTTTCGGCGCGGGACAACCCCTTTAAAAAACAAAAAAACACACATTTGGTATTGTCGTGTCCATAACGACGTGTACAATAAGTTGCATATGCTTTTTATCCTGCATGGCAAAAAGCGTTTTAAAAAAACAGAGGCAAAATGCTAATTTTTAGCAATTTGCCTCCCAAAAAACGCAATAAAAGTGATCAAAAAAAGCCATATGTACCCCAAAATGGTACCAATAAAAACTACAGCTCACCTCGCAAAAAATAAGCCCGTCCATGGAAAAATTTAAAAGTTACAGGACTTTGAATGCAGCGATTTAGAAAAAAGAAAAGATTTCCAAAAAAAAGGTTTTTATTGCAGAAAAGTGGAAAAACCTAAAAAAAATATAAGAATTTTGGTATGATGGTAATTGTACCAACCTGCAAAAAAATTTATTGTATCATTTATGCTGCATGATTAACGCTTTAAAAAAAAAAAAATCTATGGCAGAATTGATGCGTTTCCTCTCCCTGCAATCATAAAAAAATAATAAAAGTTTTACAATATAGTCAATGTACCCAAAAATGGCACCGATAAAAACCACAGTTTGCCACGCAAAAAAACAAGCCCTTATACGGCTGCGACGACGGAAAAATAAAAAAGTTATGGCTTTTGAAAAATAGAGATTAAAATCTGCCAAAAATCGTTGCGTCCTTGAACCCAGTTTAGGCCATATACTTAGGGGCTAAACCTTTAAAAAAAATTCTCTCGTCACCCGATCCTCCGCAGCTTTCTTCCCAAGGGTGCCAGGTCCATTGTTGCACTCTTCTTCCAGTTGTGATGTCCCGTCACAGGTCCATGTGACCACTTCCGCCAGTCATAACTTGGGAGGGTGCAGTGGTCACATGACAATTTGGTGGGACGTCATCACTGGAGTGGAAAAAGAGTGCATGGGGGGGGGGGGGCGGGACAGGTACCTAAAAACAGCAGCTGAAGGGGATGAAGTAAGGGGATTATGACTTTTTAAAAATGTTTTTACACAGGGCTTGTACATTTCAGATCAGTCTTTTCATACCAGACTACTCCTTTAAGGGGTTTCCTGCTATGGACAATCCCTTTCTGCTGAAAAATAATCAGACCACCAAGTGTCCTGATCAACTAGAATGTGAGGGGGTACCTGGCAGTAAGTGTTCCATATCCCTGCAGCGCCACCACAGGTGAAGTGAGGCATTACACAGTGTTTACAAGTGTCTTGCAGTATAAGAAAGTTTGATTTTCTACAGTCCTCTCTTGGAGGTGAAGGGTTAAAGTACTGCAGGTCCTTGGCACTAGAGGGATTACAGGGATGATGCACTTTCCATTGATAATGTAAATTATTAATCACCTTATGTTTGTGTTTTTATTTTCCAGCATGGGAAAGTCAATGTATATTTATTTAGTTCTTACTGTTATAATGTAGGCTGATTAATCGCCATACAGTATTGCTTCATTACTGCTACAACTTGTTGACTTTTGTATACAGATTAAAGTTCCTAGTAACAAGAGGATGTCCAATAGTAAAAAGTCAAAATGGTGCCAATTTACTCAGTCACTTCGGAGAGTCCAGCTCTAGTTTAACCACCTTGCCCCTTTCTATTACAAGACAAATTCTAGAGCAAGAGTAGCATGGTATTGTGTTAGCCAGATATATCTATGTGATGTCAAATAGACATGTCAAAAGTTTTGATCACTGAGGGTCCAGCTGCTGAGACCCCCCACCAGGGGCGTAACTATAGAGGGTGCAGGGGATGCGGTTGCACCCGGGCCCAGGAGCCTTGGGGGGCCCATAAGGCCTCTCTTCTCCATATAGGGAGCCCAGTACTATGAATAAAGCATTATAGTTGGGGGCCCTGTTACAGGTTTTGCATTGGGGCCCAGAAGCTTCAAGTTATGCCTCTGTGCAGCATGGTTTAGGTATGGGTACGAGTACAGATACAGATAGAGGGGGGGTCCCAGCTCACCTTTTGCATCAGGGCCCCTGAGCCTTTAGTTACGCCCCTGCCCCCCACTGATCGCTGAAATGAAAGGGCTGTAAGACTCAAGCGAGCGCTGTGCTCCTTCAGTTCTGTTCTTTACTCTTTGGCTGTTCTCAGTTGCTGCAGATGGACTCATAGAAATCTAAAGGTGTCTTCTATAGACTTCTGTAGAGTGGATCCTTTCAGCTCAAGATATCCTGCACTTGAGGCTAACTGCACATTGGCGAGCGTGATATTGGGCTTGAAACTTGGCCCGATATCGTGCTGGGCAATTTCCGTTTTACCCGCGAATGCGTGGTGATTTTCAGGCAAAAATGTCTTGCATCGCTTCTGTGAATTTCCAATCCTATCTCGCGAGTTTTACGCATGATAGCGGATTGGAAGATTTCCCATTGATTTCAATAAGACACCTTGCGTTGCACTCATGCACATCCCATGGCATGTGAGTGCCATGCAATGTTTTTAAAGATGCATTGAAATCAATGGGCGATGCATTCCAGGGGAACGCGAAAAAATAGAACATGCCACGATTCTTTTCCTCGCATCATCGCTGTGAGGGAAAACATTGCTTATGTGTATGACTCCAATCAAAAAAATGGAGATCAAATTCGTGCGAGTTTTGTGAGTCTTGCAAAGCATAAAACACTCGTGAGATTAGCACTGGTATGAAACCGGCCTCAAGGTTGCTTTCCTGGCTATTCTAGGTATAGGGATGGTGCCTGCACATGCACTGTACATCCGTGTGCCCAGATCCGGTATGCTTCACACTATAGGCTATGTGCTCATACACCGAATGATCGCTGTATTAGGAACAGCTGACACGTGACATCTTGTGATCATTAATGTGGTACCACGTGATGGCCACGCAACAGTCTGATCTTAGATAATGTGCTGACCTCTCCTCTGTGCAGCAGAGACAACATTTGTCAGTCATGGGTAAATATGGTGACTTGAGTGACTTTCATGCAGGCAGATTGTTGGTGCCCGGAGGTGCGGTGCCAATATTTCTGAAACACTTATTGGCTGTTCCCAAACCATGGTGTCAAGAGTGTACCAAGACTGGTTGAACCACGGACAGACATCCGACATCACATAGAGGCAGGTGACGTGCGGTTGATCCTATAGGCAAGTGTCGGGTGGCACATCTGGTATCTCAGCAAGGATGTGCCACAGTGGACTAACTGACCCAGAAGTACAACAGCAGGGAAGTTAGGCAAATATCCACATTGACCATGTGGCGTACCTTGCATCAGATGGAGTTCAATAGCCAAAGACGGACAAGAGTGCCCTGATAACCCTACATCATTGCCAACAGTGACTCGTATGGGCCCAGGAAAGACTTCAATGAATCTTGGACTCAGGGCAGAAGATCATCTGGCGTGATCAGTCCCGTTTCCTGCTGAACCATATGGTTGGCCAGGTTTGCATCTGGCATAAATAACATAAAACCATATCTCATGGCTGTACCCTTTGGGTTCAACAAGCTGGTGGTGGCGGTGTCATGGACTGGGGTGCATTTTCTTGGCATGGCCTAGGACAGTTGGTGATCATACCACAATCCTGACCATTTGCACCCATGTCTTCCCTGACCACAGTGCCATTCCATGTTATTGAGCTAGTATCAAGTGGCAATGAATTCTCCACACTGTCTTGACTCCCAAACTCAACCAGACTGTAACCCCATTGATCATGTTTGGGATATGCTGGGAAGGGCTGTGAGATCTGCTCCCACTTATCCCCAAAATGTGCACCGAGTTATTGAGATGACCACCCACAATTGCATTGAAAATTGGGCTTCCAGGGGGTGGTCTTCTCAAAGAAGATGTAATGTATGGTGGAACTGAAGTTCTTTCACCAGAAATCTAGTCTGGATAAGGGGGTCTTCTCAAACATGGGGTCTTTTAGAAAGGTTTAACTGCACTCTGCCAATATTATAGATATGAGATCATTCATGCTGCTGGGATCTGAACATCGCCACGACACGGAAAAAACTGATAGATTGCTGGGCCTAGAGGGCTGTGTATGTGGTAGACATTAATGTAATAAAGTGCAATCCTATCCATTAGCAGGAAGCTGGCGGGAGGATGATGGCAGAGTTAGAGGTCAGCCCCCCCTCCCCTCCTCTGTATACAAGGATACATACAACTATATATAGGCCTTGAAGGACTGACGAGTCACAAAATGATCAATACTGTCTGCAAGTAACTCTGCAGCCCCACCAGCACCAGAGATGGCTCGTAGCGGCTGATCCGGCCCACAGCCCTCGCTCACCCGATCTCATGACTTCCCGATCAATGATGGGGACCAACTCTGTATGTTCTTAACGATACTCATTCTATGAAATGGGGGGGGGGGGCGATATGAAATTCTAGTAAGGCCCATTTATTAAAACAGCAATGGAGAGGCATATGGAAGTCTTGCCCATAGCAACCAAATGTTCTTTGTTTTGGTAGGGCTCTAGTTATAACGGCTTCTGGAAAGATGGGTGACAATCCAGAAGGTGGCCATTGTTGTTTGGAGAGGGCAGGTCTTGCTATTTGGAGAATATATACGCCACCCAGCTAGCAATGGATTTGCTGCAGGAAAGAGGAAATAAGCTTCAAGGGGTCTTCTGACTCCAAAATCATTTTTAACCCCTTAAGGCTAGCTTCACATGGACGAGCGCGATATCGGCCCGTGAAACATGGCCAGATATCGTGATCGCCAACATGTGAATTCCCCGCGGATGCAAGGCGTTTTTATATCAAGTCGCAATTCTCCACTGCTTATGTCAGCCGCGTCGGAGGTTCGCAGAGTTTCCTCCATTGTTTTCAATGGGAGACCTCGCATCGCCTGCACTTAGCACGTGATGTGATGCCGCCGCTGGCCCCATTGGGAACAATGGGAGATGTGATGCGAGAGCACACACAAGATAGAACATGCCGTGATTTGTTTCCCGCATCGCGGTGCAGTGCAGGCCAGCATCGCTCATGTGCATGTACGACCCCATTCTAAAGAATAGGGTTTATATACGTGCAAAATGAATTTTGCTGCATTTTTTCCTATCACATAATGATTTCGTTTTTAATTAATAGTTCTTTTTTTATCATTATATATTTCCACTAAGGCTGGGGTCACACGGGACGCTTTTCCAGTGGAAATCTTGTGGTTTTGCCGCAGCAAAAAAAAACGCAAGATATCTGCAGGATAAGCGCAGCTTCAAAACCCATGGCACTTAGCAGCTGCTTTTGAAGAGGCTTCGCCGCATGCTTTTCTGTTGCGGACGGCTCTCCCATAGAGGAGCGAGGCCGCAACGAAAAAGACAGAAGAATTTACATGTTGCGTCCCGGGAATCTGCGCCACAGCGTTGGATTGCCTGCCCGGTGTGGACGAGTTTTTTGACAAATCTAGTCCACATGGTTGGCTAATACGGGGATTAGCGGCCGCAGACGGATCTGCCGCAGCGAAATTCCACAGGGAAATTCCGGGGCAAATCCGCTCCGTGTGAACCCAGCCTAAAACAAAGTAGAGGAGTGGGGTCCTTATTTTGTTTTGGAAGTTTTAATATACAATTTGTATCGTTTTCGATTACAGAGTGCATATGGCGACGGTTTTGGTTGGCTTTGGGTCATTTTCTTTATTAAGTATATATTTTTATTTTATTCTGTATTTTTTTTCTATTTTTTAACATCTATGTCCCCCATAACGTCATATAAGACCAGTGGGGGTAATTCACATTGTCTCTTTTTTAAATTTCACTTTCCCACTGTAGCCGGGGCATCCATAAGATCCGCAGTTGTAGGGGAATACTTCTCACTGTAGTGACAATAGTCACTGGCAGACCTCTTCTGGGTCTGATAGGACCCTGCAGCTCTGCTGTGATAGGGGGCACACAGTGGTCACGTGATCGCTGTGTAGATTAGCAGAAGTCATACTTCCGTTTTCTCCCTTTAGTACATAGCGCTCATTGAGTGCTATGTAGCCTTGAATGGAGAAGACAGAAGTGGTTATAAACTGCCTTTTCCTCCGGGTCCTCGGCTGTGTCCGACAGCCGAGGACCCAACCTGCTGCTTCTACTAATCATACCCCTTAGTAGAAATTTTCAAGCCCCCATGTTTCTCCCGGTCTACGACTGCATGCCCAGCTTGTTTCCCTTTGACATTTCCAGGCCCGAAGCTTTTCGGAACCCTTAGGGTGCCTTCGCACTTGCGATCGCGTTTTTTTACGCGAATGTCAATGGAATTTTCTAATGTTAAAAACACATTGCACAGAAATCGGAGGTTGGTGCTTTACGATTTTTGTGCAATGAGTTTTAACATCAGAAAGTCCCACTGTCATTTGCGTTAAAGAAAAACACAGCGATATCACGATCGCAAGTGTGAAAACACCCTTAGGCCTCATGTCCACGGGGAAAATCAGGCCCGCCGCGGATTTTCCATGCAGAATCCTGCAGCGGGTCCCTCCTTTCCCGCGGATATGAGGCTAAAAAAAAGATTAAACTTACCTGTCCGGACGCTGCAGATCTTCCCTTCGTTGCGGCCGGATCTTCTTTCTTCAGCCCGGCGGATGTCTCGGCACTCTGGCAGCGTGCCGAGCACATCCGCCGGGCCCTCAATTTTTTTTGAACTCCTGCTCCCCCGCGCTACTGCGCCGGAGAGCAGAAATTCAGGTACGAGTGTGCCGCGGATCCGGATGGCTTCCATAGAAGCCTGCGGGAGCCGTCCCCGCGGGAGACCCGCACTAAAAATGGAGCATGCCGTGGGTGTTTTCCCGCACACGCAATCCGCGCCTCAAGGGAAAATGACATCCGCAGGTATTTAACTACCTGCGGGTGTCCAATGCATCCCTATGGGGCGCAGATCCCACTGCGGGAAAAACACTGCGAATTTTTAATTTTATTTTACCAGTGCACATGAGGCCTTAGAGTTTAGAAGGCTTGCGCAGGGTCCGGAAGGGATGCTCATCAGGACTGTGGAGTCAATAAGCCAAACTCCTGATCCTCGATTTTACTAGATTCCAACTCCTTCAAAGCGCTGCAGAATAAGTTGGCGCTATACAAATAAAGATTATTATTATTTATTATTATATATCACACGTGTTATTTAAGTGATATATTTAATGTAAAATGCTAACATCAGGCTTTTATCACTATTCTAATAATATAATTAAACTATTTACACAGAACATAAAATATATTTCAGAGCACAAAAACTTTCCCAAATTGTCACCATACAATGCACTATGCGTTTAACCCCTTCCCGCTCCAGGACGTACATTTACGCGGGGCGACCTCTCTGCATACAGTGTGGGCGTCAGCTGTTTAGTACAGCTGACACCCGCGGCTATTAACCCTTCAAATGCCGCTGTCAATTCTGAGAGCGGCATTTAAACGCTGTTTGGAAGTCCCGTACAGCCCCCCCCCCCCCCCCGCGGTGAGATCGGGGGAGCCGTGCATCCCCATGGGATGGCTTGATAGGCTGCCTGTCAGGATGCAGTATGACGTAATGCTATAACATTACATCATACTGCAGGAGCGATCAAAGTATCGCATGTTGTAGTCCCCCAGGGGGACTTCAAAGTAAAGTGAAAAAAAGAGCAATAAAGTTTTTTTTAATTGTAAAAAAAAAAAAAAGTAACAGAAGTTTAAATCACCCCCCTTTTGCCATATCTATAATTAAAAAGTCTAAATAATAAAATAAAAATACATATTTGGTATCGCTGCGTCCATAAAAGTCCGATCTATCAAAATAGTGCATTATTTACCCCGCAATAAAAAGCTATCAAAAAGTCGTATGCATTCCGAATTGGTACTAACGGAAACTACAGGGCATTCCGCAAAAAAGGAGCCGTCGCTGAACTACGTCGACAGAAAGATTTAAAAGTTATTGCGCGCACAAAATGACCGCAGAAAATAATTTTTAAAAAATGAAATGTCTTTGAAAAAAAAAAGAGTGGTATAGTAAAAAAAACCTATACAAGTTTGGTATCGTAGTAATCGTACCGACCCATAGAATAAAGTTATCATGTCGCTTTTGTTGCCGTTTGTGCGCCGTAGAAACAAGACGCACTGAAAGATGGCGGAATGTGTTTTTTTTTTTCATTTTACTCCACTTAGAATTTTTTTTAAGTTTTTCAGTACATTATATGGTACAATAAATAGCACCATTGAAAAATACAGCTCTTCCCGCAAAAAATAAGCCCTCATACAGCGACATCGATGGATAAATAAAGGAGTTACGATTTTTTTTAAGGGGGGGGGGGAGGAAAAAATGAAAATGGAAAAAAAAGGGCCGCATCATGAAGGGGTTAACAAGTGGGAAAAAAGTTTTTAACAGAAATTCCTATGAAATATGCAACAAATTCTGCATAGAATGAACTCCCCCATTTTTAGAATATCCGTATATATATATATATATATATATGACCCGGCTTCGGTACATTCCTACTGACTCCGACTCCACATGCTGCTCATGCCCATAAAATTAGCGTTATCACATCCCATCCGGCATGGCGTCACCAGCAGTGAGCAGTACATTACCCTAGCTGGTACGGAACGTGCAAGGGAATGAACGGGATGTCATCGGAAGTACAGAAAAAGCGGAGGGCGCGGTCACGTGATTGACACCGCCATCTTGGAAACCGATCTGTTTAGAATAGCGAATATATTACAAAGATGAAAACAAAGGTTTTTTTCTCAGTGGGCACAAGTGGCATGGTCACGGAAAACCGCTTTAAATGGCTTGCCCAGCCTTTCTCTCCTTCCTCCGCTGACATTGGGCGTGAAGAAACACAGCCGATGTAACACAGCGCCATTCTTTTCAATGAGAATTGTCGGAGATAGCGGAGTTCAAGCGCTCCCAATCTGCGGGGCTCCCATTGAAGGGGTTCACTGTCAAAATTTACGGATGTGTTAGAAGCGATGTCTCAGGATCGGCAGGGGTCCCAGAAGTCAGACCCCACCGATCAGCAGGTTATCCTATGTACTGTGGATAGGGGATAGCTTGCTGAGATGGGATGACCCCTGAGGCCCTCTTCAAATGAGCGCTGCTTTTGTGGCGGAATGAACGGTGCGTTTTTACGCTCACAGCAACATATTGTACCGGACTTTTTGCGCCCGCAAGGAATGTTCATTTGCATGCAGCAAAGACGTACCGATTTAAATGGCTAATTAGTCTTAATGAGGTCCAAATGTGTTCCTTTTCCAGCACAATTACGCAATGTTTCACACATCTCCTTGCGTTTTGCGTGTGCATTCCCCCCCCCCCCCCCCCCCCCCATTGACCTCTATGAGGACTTTTGGTACTCGAATATGCAAAAAATAGAGCATGTTCCTTTTTTTGCGTGCGCAATACACACGTGTGAATGTATTGGAACCAATTGGTTCTAGTCTTAGCGTGTTGAAAATACACCCCTGTGAAGCCACATAGCCACCAGGGATGTTTATATTATCCCATTTACTGTCCTAGACCACCAGGGCTGTTGTCCTTAACCCTTCTCACTAACCTAGACCACCTTTTATGTGGCAAAGGTGGCACCACAGACACTACGAGCATTTATACAGGGCACAATTACTAGTGACCCCAGCTAAGATGTAGTGCCATTTTATTACATCCTAAACCAACGGAAATAGAAGTGTCATAAATACGCGACAATTCCATCCGTTATCTCCATTCCCTCAGCTGCATCTGTCAATGAAAACCTGTTATCACATCTCTTCCTGCACCAACATGGTGGCTGAAGACGCACGTCTACAAGTCACGTGACAAGGCCTTTCCCACGACGAATCTCACCTTCCCTCCGCTCTTATTGGTGAGCTCTAGCAGCTACGACGAGACATTCCTCTACCAATATGGCCGCCCGTCTCTTAAGCCACGCTGATTGGACGCTTTGCCTGACGATCCCGCCTCTCTTCCTTCTCAGCGTTATCTGATTGGCTCCGGTCCCGGGCCGGCCAGGATGACTTCCGGCCAAGCGGAAGGAGTGTACGGCTGTGTCAATTAAACGGGGAGACGTCAGAAGAAAACCGTTAAGAAGCACCGACCCCTCCCCCTGACCGGAAGCGGAAAGCAAGCTCGACCGAGACCCCCTGAGGAGTGGTGAAAACTGACCTCTGACCCCTCCCCCCATAGTCATCCCTTACTGGGTGTGGCCCCTGCTACTGACAGGGGCCACATGTGCTCTCTAGCTGCCTCCCAGTGACCTTATTGGCATTCTCAGTCCATCTTATGAGCATTCATGTCTGCCTGCCCGTGTATGCAGAGCCCTCCACACCTGCAGTAGTCCCCCTCCCCCCATTCCTGCCCTAATGGACTGCTCCCCTTTGGGGTGATAGAGGGGTGCGCCCTCTGGGGTGTCTGTGAGCGGCTAGGAAGTGATTTTATTTCTGTCTGCGGTGGCGATGTGTTAGGCTGGCACCTGGAGGGCAGCGCTGCCAGGACGTCGCCTGCCATTTTATAGTCGGTGTTTTATTGTCCCGGGGGGGCAGGAGTGGGGTCACATCTACCCGGCGGGGTGACATGTGCCGGGAAACGGACGGAGACGCAAAGAGACGAGCGTGAGGAGCGATACCAGGATGGTGAGTGGCGTGTGGGAGTGGCTATATAGGGAGGATGTAACGCCGACCGCCAACATGGCTGCCCCTTCCGTAATCGCAGCGATGATGACTGCTGGGGCAACTTTGGGGTGAGGGTCATATGTGACGTCACATCGCCCAGGTGATATTTGGCTTAAAGGGGCTGCCAACCTCTAACTTATTGATAGGTGTCAGTATTTGATCCGCGGGGGTCCGCCACTCAGGATCTCCACCAATCAGCTGTCAGTGTGTCCTGAGTATCCAGGCAGCATGAGATGCAATTAGGCTTTATATTCTTTTATTCCTCCATGTTACAAGAAACGCCAGCGACGTTTCGACCCGTCAATGGGTCTTAATCATTGGAAGCTGACAGCTTTGTATACATTGTGGCGATCAGGATTGGTAATGCAGTACCAACCTTGGCCACTGCAATGTATACGGAGCTGTCAGCTTCCGGCTCAGGAAACACTGACAGGTGATTGGTGAAGATCCTGAGTGGCGGACCCCCGCGGATCAACTACTGATACCTATCTTGCCTTTTAAAGGGGCAAGTGCAGTGAATCTCCGTCGGTTTTCAGTGGGACCACTGGAGATGGCCTAGTATGAAGGGTTCGGTGATTTCCGTAAGCCTCACTGAAAGGAACAGAGCTGCGCCGTAGGCATGCCCTACGCTGGTCAATGTCCGCATGTCTGAATAGCCCTATTGCAGTCAGTTGAACACGCGGACGACTATTGCGCCTTTCTGAATATGGCTAACTTCACACAGGCGAGCGCGATATGGAGCCGTGAATCGCCGCCCGATATTGCGCTCCCCACCATGTCAATTCCCCAGGGGTGCGAGGCGGTTTCATGGCAAAACAGCCTTGGATCACTTCGGGGAAGAAGCGATCCTCGTGGAGATCAACGTGTTTGTGTAATTACGCACGTAAATGTAAATAGAATTATGTAGGGAAGCCGCGCTTTTTGTCCGTGAATACGCCGCGTAAAAAGAGCGCTTGGCCCTTACATGGATTTTCCACACAAATGCCATCAATGCTGTATACTTAGACTAGGCCATGTATGCAGTACACAGGGTTAGAGTGGAAGCAGCGGCTCCGACCCCTATCAATGGCCAGCGCTTATAATTAGAGGCGCAGCTGTCATGGAGTTTAACGAGAACTGCACTTGCAATTACAAATACCGGCCACTACAGGGGTCAGTGCCAACTGCTGCCTCTCCGGCCCTGACAGCGGGCACCCAATCGGTTGGGTTAGTGAACCCTCT
Source organism: Eleutherodactylus coqui (assembly GCF_035609145.1). Lineage (NCBI taxonomy): Eukaryota > Metazoa > Chordata > Amphibia > Anura > Eleutherodactylidae > Eleutherodactylus > Eleutherodactylus coqui. Next base: position 136,859,127 of record NC_089844.1, read on the forward strand.
TCTGGGGATAGATCCTCAATGGGATTTGCACGGAAAATGTCTTCAAGTGGTTTTCCAGGATTGTATAATTGATAAGTCATCAATATCACCAGGGGTTCAACATGGAATACACTGCGCCACAGGGCTGGGGAGTTGGAGTCCGTTACATTCTGGTGGAGTCTGGGTAAAAATATACCCACTCTGTCTTATTAAAAAAAATATATATATATTCTGGTATAATTAATTCAACGCAGAATGTTTTGCATATTTCCTTTCATAGTAATTTAGAAAAGTTTTGAAAAGTTCGGGATGGAACTACAAGCTGTGTCCCGTTAGCAGTACATCCTGGGCTGCTGCATAGTGGGACGTAGCTGATCGGCGAAGGTCCCGGGCGTCGGACACCTGCCGATCTGATATTGATGACTTACTAATAATGGGTGCAATAGCCTAATTTTATTAGATTCTTCAGTATAAAGAAGTTTGAATCCCCTAATGGGTCCTCTTTAAAGGATCTCTCCAGGGCTATAAGCATTGATGGTCCATACTTGAGCATAGGTCTTCCATGTTTGATCAGTGGGGGGCGCCACTTCTTGGGCTGCTGATTATCTGCGCAGTGAAGGGGCTGTGGCATTCACACACAGTGTCCTATATTCTTATGGATCTGCTGTGTGTAAATGTAGCTTTAGAAGGCCGGTTTCACATCTGCATCAGAACCTCTGGAGGATCCAGCGCAGGTCCGGCTCAAAACTCCAGGGAAGAATCTGGGCGGAAAGCGGGTGCGTCCCATTATAGTCAGTGGTGTCCGACCGGCGCTGTTCGTTCCATCCCGAGATGGATCTGTTCGGCCGCGGGGATTCCCCATTCCTGCTCCTCGAATTCCCCGAGCGCAGATGTGAATCCACCCTATTTGTTCCTCCTTCATTGCATCTTCTTGTAGAGATAAAATGACCGGCGGCCCTTTAATTTTCCTCCACTTCTGGCAAGTACAGGATCAACACTGACCGCGGGGTGCAGTCTGGGGAGAGATAGGTGCTAGCCTGTATAGGGAGCATTATGTCCGCCGCTTCTTGTGTCCTCTAATAGGTAGTGACAGAACGCACAGAATGGCATGCTGGGAGTTGTACTTTTACAGAGGATCACTACTGTAGATATCATTACCACCATCTGACTTTGTAATTGCTTTCTCTTTCCAGGCGTCCGAGGAGGCCTCGCTCAGAGCCCTGGAGAGTCTTATGAGCGAGTTCTTTCACACCAGCACATCCAATGATCGGAAAAGAGAAATCGGTGAGACAAACATTGGCGCTGATGACTTTATGCATTGAGGTACTTTCAGGTGACCTTGGATGATGCTGCCGCTCCTAAGGGTCCTTTTACACCAGACGACTATTGGGCGATTAAGCACCCACAGCTTCCCAACAATTATTGCTGCAGTGCTTTCCCACCGGCGTGATGATTGCTCTCTAAATTAAAATAGAGCATGTCGGAGATCTCTTCCAGCTCCATTATGAGTAAACAGGCAGTCGCTCACAGATGAACTGCCTGTTTATTTGAACTGATAGGTGCGCTATAAACCAAGTGACACTGACCAGTGAGCGATTCTCACTCATTGCCCTGTAGGGTCCTGTGATTACACAGGACAGTAGTTGCTGTAATCACTTGGGTGACTATCGCCCGCCCTGTATGAAAGTACCCTTAGGGCTCATTCACATTGGCATATTTACACTCCGTATTACGAGCCTAATATGGAGAACTGAAACCCTATTGATTTGCATTGGGGTATTCAGGCTACTGTAGCCTGCAAGCATTGGGGCCCTCTTACACGAGTCAATAAAGTGTCCGGAGTGATACAATATGAGGCTGTAACAGAGAATATCATGACATTGGACATCCTGGAATTTTCCAGCTATGACACTATGGGATATGGGGAATGAAAGCCGCGAGTCCTGAATCTGCCCCCCACCCTGAGGTAATACAGTTAGTGGGCTCCAAGCTGGTATATGGAGTAAAACTGGTTTCATACGCAGCTTTTTGGGAGAAAAGTAGGTTGGAAAATAATCCGCTGGGGCCGGATGTTTCATTAAAGTCTAGAGAAATAAAACGCGCTGCGTGCAAAGTGTTTTCGGTTTGTAGCAATTCTTCTTTTTTTTTTTTTTCTTTTTTTTAACGTGTCTTCATCGGGGTATACTGGGGCTCATGTATGTAGACTGGTGTTTATCATGCCAGAGTAAGTAAAGCCTATGATTGGCTGTGAGCAACCAATGTATTAAATGGCGCAAGTCTCTTAATACATATTTTCCATCTAGCGGCATGAGATGAGAATGCGCACGAGCTTCCAGCTGGAGTTAGTTGTTTTTTTCGTTTTTTTTTGTCTAATCTATGCCAGCTCCTGGCGTAGATGATGGGTTTTGCTGGGTCACGCCCAATTTTTGAAAAAGTGTCAGGGTGCAGCGTAAATGCAAAAAAAGTCTCTGAATTATGGCTTGCAAGGCATCCTAAGCCCCAGTGTATTTCCTGGCGTCTTTCCCATAGGCTTCTCTATAGGACTTTGGAAATGTCAGAAAAAAACACATTTTATATATTATGCAATTAAATAAACCACCAACAACGGCGTGAAAAATGCTTGAGATTCACGGCGTGGGTTTTTAAAAATAAGTTCTTAGAAAGGCTAAAAATATTGTTCAGGAGGAGGGAAGAAGACGTTGGGAGGGGAGAAGCCTATGGCTGAAGACTAGACTAGAGGGCTCAGGTAACGGGTGTCCAGGACATGAGTCGGGGACTACTGCGAGGGGAGACACTTGTCATTTTTGGGGTATGTTCACACCATTTTACAGCGCAGGGTCAAAATCCGCTGTGAATCTGCACGTAACTTTCTGCTGTGGAGTATCCGCAGCGGATCTCGCACGTCTGCACATACTTCTCCCCAATAGATCTACTTAGATCAGTGGGTCACAACTTCCTGCCGCAAATGTATCTTAAAGTGACCCTTCAGGCCTGGACAAACCTAGACGGCCGCTCCGCTTCTCTGACTCCCTGGTGCATACTGTATATTAGTGTGCCTCATTAGTCTAATACACTACACCTGCTGTGATTGGTCAGTGCTGCTTTTGTAAACTGCACCTGCCAGTAGGGGGCAGTATGTAGTGTCTTAGGGCAGCTTCACAGCAGTATATGCTCAAATTCGCACGCTTCAGTGCAGCATATTTGCACTATGAACAAGGTTGATTTGCACGGGTGTCTATGTATCATACCATACTTCTTTGCGCACGCTGGGCCTGTTCATATGCACGTGCAACACCCCCCATCCACCCTGATTTAAGACTATTTAGCCTCATGGGGTCCAGAAGGATTTTCTTTTCACAGAATTGAGCAGTGTGTTGCACATATATTCGAGCATCTCCCATAGACTTCTATGTGCACCTTTTGGCGCACAAATGTACTCAAAAATAGAGCAGGTCCTATTTTTTTATACGCACAAAAAAAGGAAATGTGAACGAATGCATTAAAATCAATGGGTTCTATTCTCTGCGTATTGCGCTCACAAATGCCTCCATGTGATGCCGCTCTTAGACTGATACTTACTAATACACAGTGTGCACCATGTAGTCAGAAGCTGTGCGGCCATCTTGTTAGTCCACGCCAATGGGTTGCTTGAATACATCTGTGGCGTCTGGCGGCACTTCCATACGCCAGAATGAAACCTGCGCTAGTTTGGATCTGCAGTAGGTTTCTGGTATAGTGTATGCCGGTAAATGCGACGGGCCCCGTGCAGCCGTGCCCCCAATGTTGGGCCCTGTCTGCTTTTTTTTTTTTGAAAAGCCCCAAAGTTGCAATTGTGGCGTCTCTATCAAGCCTTAATATGGAGGTCTCCAGCTATCAGGACTTGACATGCTTGGCGTTGTAGTCTCTTGACAGCTGGTGATCACTGGCCTAAAGAAACAAGAGTGGTCGCCCTGTGTAAAGGGATAGGAGGGTAAAAGCCCAGCGTGTGTGTATGTATGTACGGGTTACACGAGCCGTCCCCGCGTTCGGATCCTGTTGTGGCCTCAGACGACACCATGTATGTGTGACATCGGCGTCTAACTTCCTCTAGGGATGTTAAAAACAAGAAAAACAAAAATAGCTGCGTTATCACCGAACGTGTCAGATTTTCCTCTTGTGTAAAGCTGACTCTGTATAATGGCCCATCTACATGTAACGCTTGTCACACAATATATGTGCGATACTGGTTCTGTATTGAGCGAGCCGTCGTGTACTATTCGTTGCAGCTCCGTTTCAGCCAGCATAAAAGTAACCGCGGGTTCGCTCACTTCTCGCTACGTCTAAACGCTCCCCGCTCTGTGTTACACATCGAATGTGAAGCGCTGAGCGAGAAGTGGACGATTCTCAGCGGTGATCTGCCAGTCTGAACATTCTGCACGAACTACTAGGGGTGACGTCGCCCACTCATGTGCTTATTTAGCGACAGTCAACCCATGTAAATGGGGCATTACATGGATCAGTGCCCGGTTACCGAGGTTTTCCACTGTTTGTACTCCTGCTGCAGCTTCATCACACACGAGATCTCAAGATGCTTGAGGACAGTCACCATACGGGCCTGACGCTGCTCACAGCTGAGGGGTTGGTACACGTCCCTCTGAGCCTAAGGGCGCATTCACCCAGCGTATATTCGGGACGTATGGTCTCCTGGTATTTCAGGAATGGCACACGCACACATACCCATTATACCCAAGTAAGCTATTCACACGAAGGTTCTTAGACTGATAGTCTGTGTGAAAGAAATCGCTGCACCTCCTATTCTCGTCTGTTTTCGTGGACGAGACTGGCACTGTGCAGTGTACAGGGTTTGCGAATGTCGGACAGAGCCATTCAATGTGAGCCCACGTTTAGGCACAATTGGCATGCAGCTTTATGAATATGGCCAAAGTCTCTTTTCTCTCCTGATCACTGGTTACGTTTAGGTCTGATTCACATGAGCGTATGCGTATTTGTGCCGCATTATTGCACATCAGGTTTTGCGCATTTGTGCGTGCAACTGCGTTTTTTACTGTACTTTACAAGAACGCACACACTGATGCTCTCAGCCATTGCAATGGCCAATTCATCTAAAGAAAGATGTTCTTTCCCTGCACAAATACGCAGAGAAGTAGAGCATGCTGCGTATTTCTTTGCGTGACTAGATTGCACACACCAAATATACACATGTGAAGGAACCTTTAGAAATCAATGGGATCGATTTTCTGCGTATTGCGCACACAGATTTTTTTGTCTTTGCGTGCAAATCTATTAGTGTGAATCTGGCCTCGGCCTGCACTGGATACATTGGATCTGCCTGGGGTCCAGACTGCATACTATTCAAGTAGAATCTTATCTGTGATAAACTATTCTAAATGAGCCTTTTCCTGTTCACTGACAGCAAGCAGGGATCTTGAAATTGGCAAAAAATCGAAATGCAAAGCATATAAAAATGTTGCTGAGCACTTTACAGAAAACCCAGTTAACAGGCTTGTTGTGCTGTCTATCTACCTTGGGCTTGAGTACCATTAAAGGGGCTGTGCCAAGTTATAAAGTTAGTCCCTACACACAGAATAGGGGACAACTGTATGATCAGTGGTGTTATCCCCACTGGGACTCCCCCTGATCCCAAGAATGAGGGTCCAGTCCTGAGCACTGCTAATCGACTCACTTCAGTGATGGCAATGGAGATTGCTGAAGTACTTGAACTCTGTAATCTCCGGCACTGTCATTGAAGTGAACAGAGCGCCTGCACAACCTCCACTCCATGCACTCAGGGACCGAGCGGACTCCTGTTATTGGGGGTCTGTGAGAGTCCCAGCAGGCAGGACCCCACCATACATCAGTTATCCCCTACCCTGTGGCTGGGGTATACATTTATCGCTTGGTACAACCCCCTTTATCTGTGTTTAGGGGTCTCTGGTTATATTCTGCTCGTCAGCATAGGTGTTCACTATGAATGAGATGTGCTGCAAATGTCCATGAAGGAGGTGCAGATATCTCCTGTGGGTCCGGTGTCATGTGAGGACTATCAACATGTAGATAGCAGCCAGTGTCCTCGATATTAGTAGGTAGGTGTGAATAATGTTAATTCAGGCCATTTATATGAAAGCCTGGAACCTTTTAAATCGGCTAACTTGCGTCTCCATCTGATCAAACTACCAATGCAATGAAGCCCGGCATAGTGAGTTGTTGTTTTCCTGCCGAGAGCCACGGATTAACCTGGCCCTATGATGTCCCCCGTCTTACTTCCTCCCGCTCACTAATGACTATTCTCTTCTACACAGAGGCCCTGTTGAATAACTTTGCTCAGCAGCTCGGAGCCTGGAGGTTCTGCTTCTACTTCCTGTCCAGCTCACACAATGACTACGTCCTGATGTACAGTCTCAGCGTGTTTGAGGTGAGAACTCATCATTGTTATCTGATCATAAAATCATGCATAACAGGCACATGTGACACCTCTCTTAAAGGGATTGTCCATTTTTCCATATAGTCAGTCTGTGATGGAAATTTTGGACAAGTGGTGTTGACAGGCTTGATCTTAATTGGGTTATACCACAAGTTTAAAGCAACTCTTTGGTCCTGGTTGAACTAAGATGGCTGCACCGCTTCTCTGACTACCTGATCCACAGTAGTCTGAGACACTACAGCTGTTTGACTGGCCAGTGCTGCCCATGTGAGCATCACTGGCCAGTCAGAGTAACATGTAGTGTCTTAGACTACTGATGCATGCCAACACACAATGGGCATCAGGTATTCAGAAGCGGTGCAGCCATCTTTGTTTGGCCAAGACAAGAGGGTTGCTTTAACACTTATACCATATCCACAGAATAGGTGATAAATGTTTAATCAGTGGGTTCCTACTTATGGGACCCTGGCTGGTCACAAGAATTGGGGGCACTTGTTACTCTGTTGGAATTTAACTTTTGCCACTACTGGAGATTGCAGAGCACTGAAAAAAAAAGCAAAAAGTTGCAAATCTTTGCACAGCTATGACTTTGTGACACACGACACTTCCTAAATCACTCCCATCATTTTTATCATGTAGAACTTAATTAATAAGATGTGGTTGGGCGTCCCATCCGAAGAGAAGATGCAGATCCGTGGCTCCTTGCCCAAGCTTCTCCTGAGCCAGCACAAGGCTCTTCCAGGCTTCATCTGTAACAAGTTGTGCAAGGTGATTGTTGACATGGGCAGACAGGACTGGCCGATGTTCTACCATGACTTCTTCACCAACATCCTGCAGGTGAGGGGGCGACTTACTTGGTTTATTGCATGCATTAAGAGCCGGTCTGGCAGCACATATTCACTGTGGCCTCTATCACCCTTGATGTAGCTCATCCAGACCCCCAGCACAACTCCTCTGGGGTTGATTATGCTGAAGACGGCCTCTGAGGAGCTGGCGTGTCCCAGGGAGGACCTGAGTGTGGCCAGGAAGGAGGAACTTCGCAAACTGCTGCTAGAGCAAGTGCCAACTGTACTCGGTCTACTTACAGGTAGGGGCCGTGCTGTGATCATTGTAAAGTAAGCTGCCCAATACCTTGGGATAAAGGGTACCATAATTACTATTCTTAATTCAGATGTTTTCACACAATGAAGTTTATCCCACAGGAGCTGAACACCATGAGGGAGATTTCAGATCTTGTGCAAACCAAAAGTATAGCATTTGTTTCAATAAGAAATCAGATTGCTCAAAGGGGTTGTACCACTTCTAGCCATCTTGCTGCAGGAAGCAGACAGCTCTGTACATTGTGCGGTGGCCGGGGCTGGTACTGCAGTCTGAGTCCTATTGAAGTGAATAGGATTCAGCCTTCAGTACTAACCTGGATCACTGTGCAATAAAACAGCTAGAAGTGGCACATGTGTCCGGCTAAGGCTGTGGGCAGGTTAAGCTCTGCTCACGTATAGTTTCTACCTTGAGATGTGTTAGGAGTATTTCCTGGTGTATAGGCATAATGGTGGTCTAGGTCTCTCATTGACTCCTATTATTTAAAAGAACATATTCTGATGTGTTCCAGCTCATTGTACGCAAAAAGGACACTTTGTGTGGCCTGGGGCCCAAGGACTATGACTGAAATATGTGCTGGGAGTTTACTTTGAGCTTAGGCTAAACTGATTTGCAAAACAATATGGGAACAGACCCCACATCTGGCCCTACACATATTATAAAATTTCGTCCGCCTATCATTTTAACATTATTTACAAACAATTGTTGGCAGTAGTTGACTAAAATGGTAAACTGTCGTGTTCAAAATTTTGGGCTGAACTACATATGCAAAGTGACAAATGATCAGCTAATCATGCCATACATATGTGTGTATAGAGTCCATTTACACGGGGCGAAGGTCAGGCAAACTATGCCCGTTTCTCGTCCCGGTGTGTCCTCGCTTCCGTGCTGTTGCACGGGAGCTAGTGTAGTGCTGGCTCACTCACAGAGCAGACAGCAGGAGGGTGGGGAGGCTGCAGGAGATCTCTCTCTCATTCCCACACCCCTCCCCATTGACATAACATAGCGGCCGTTCAATACTAAACGGCTGCTATTTAAAATGAACAAGGAGCGATCAGCTGATCGTCCATCATTTATGCAGCATAAACAATGGATGATCAGTTGATCGTTCAGTGTAAACAGTGGCTGGTTCAGTATTGAAGAGCCGCTATGTTAAGTCAGTGGAGAGAGGCGGGGGAGCACGAGGAGAGAAATCTCCTCCTGCCACCCCGCTGTGAGCCAGCGATACTAACTCTCGTGCACAGGAGCTAGTATATGCGGGGCGAGTGTTTGGCATCGTTTGCGAGACACTCATGCTGCCTAAATGGGCCTTAAGGCGTCCCAGCAATAATGGCTCCTGTGCTTTCACATAAGAGTGGGGATTGCTCAGTGAATGGAGGCGGAGCGGGCCGGGAATCATTCCATCTCGCTCACCTCCATTCACAGTAAACGGCCTGTCCTTCATAGATGAACGATTGCTTACCCAAGCTATCTTTTTATTGTTCAGTTACTGCCAGCATTTACATTGAGCGATCTGTTCAGATTCCAGGGATGATCTGAATTATTATTGTTCAGTGTAAAGGGGCTGTTAGTTTTTTTTTTTTTTTTTTGAAGCCTATACCCTTGATCTTCCAATTAAAGTATTTTTCCAGTAATGTCAGAAAACACTTAAGTCTGACTTGTTGGTGCTTTTTTTGGCTCCTCCGCAGTTCTATTTGCATAGAATTTTGCCTCAGGATTCAAAAACATAATTTCCAGGATATGTCATTTAAAGTAACAGGGGTGTGTTTTAATTAGTGCTATGCCTGTACATGACCTCGTAGGTGCTTAATGGCACTTCTCTCTGTTAAAACCCAGGAGTTCTTGAAAGTATATGGGATAAGCACAGCGTAACAGCCGCCACTCCTCCACCATCGCCAACTGCTTCGGATGCTGGTAAGTAATGTTCCTGTCAGTACTGGGCGATCGGCTTGATATTGTCCAGGTGTGTAGGATTTAATTAACCCCCTATATTGTTAATGAGTCGGACAGAAATTGAAGTACTTATAGGGATTTTCCAACTAAAGACGTTTATCCGCTACTTACAGGATGGGGGCTAAATGTCTGTCTGATTTCTGGCTATCTGAGACCCCCTAACGGTCACTAGAACGGTGCACACCGAATGCTCCTTGTAGAGGAAGCGGCAGTGCACATGCTCGACCACCACTCTGCTCACTTCTATGGGACAGGGAGATAGCCAAGCGCTATCCCCTCCAGTGATCAGACCTTTATCCTCTCTCCTGTATATAGTGAATAAATGTCTTTAATGAGTAAACCCCAATAAAGGAACGATGTCCTTTTACTGGAAGGAGGTTGTAACCAGTTAAACAAAAATAGCTGATTAATTCCAGAGACCAGCCATCTCTTGTCCATAGGCTGAATATTCTTGTTCGCTTTGGACCAGAGTGCTGAGCCCCCCCCCTATACCAGGCCGGATATTCTTGTTTGCTGTGGGCCAGAGTGCTGAGCCCCCCCATACCAGGCCGGATATTCTTGTTCGCTGTGGGCCAGAGTGCTGAGCCCCCCCATACCAGGCCGGATATTCTTGTTTGCTGTGGGCCAGAGTGCTGAGCCCCCCCCATACCAGGCCGGATATTCTTGTTCGCTGTGGGCCAGAGTGCTGAGCCCCCCCTATACCAGGCCGGATATTCTTGTTTGCTGTGGGCCAGAGTGCTGAGCCCCCCCCATACCAGGCCGGATATTCTTGTTTGCTGTGGGCCAGAGTGCTGAGCCCCCCCCATACCAGGCCGGATATTCTTGTTTGCTGTGGGCCAGAGTGCTGAGCCCCCCCATACCAGGCCGGATATTCTTGTTTGCTGTGGGCCAGAGTGCTGAGCCCCCCCATACCAGGCCGGATATTCTTGTTCGCTGTGGGCCAGAGTGCTGAGCCCCCCCCCTATACCAGGCCGGATATTCTTGTTTGCTGTGGGCCAGAGTGCTGAGCCCCCCCCATACCAGGCCGGATATTCTTGTTTGCTGTGGGCCAGAGTGCTGAGCCCCCCCCATACCAGGCCGGATATTCTTGTTTGCTGTGGGCCAGAGTGCTGAGCCCCCCCATACCAGGCCGGATATTCTTGTTTGCTGTGGGCCAGAGTGCTGAGCCCCCCCATACCAGGCCGGATATTCTTGTTCGCTGTGGGCCAGAGTGCTGAGCCCCCCCCCCTATACCAGGCCGGATATTCTTGTTCGCTGTGGGCCAGAGTGCTGAGCCCCCCCCCTATACCAGGCCGGATATTCTTGTTTGCTGTGGGCCAGAGTGCTGAGCCCCACCTATACCAGGCCGGATATTCTTGTTTGCTGTGGGCCAGAGTGCTGAGCCCCCCCCATACCAGGCCGGATATTCTTGTTTGCTGTGGGCCAGAGTGCTGAGCCCCCCCCATACCAGGCCGGATATTCTTGTTTGCTGTGGGCCAGAGTGCTGAGCCCCCCCATACCAGGCCGGATATTCTTGTTTGCTGTGGGCCAGAGTGCTGAGCCCCCCCATACCAGGCCGGATATTCTTGTTCGCTGTGGGCCAGAGTGCTGAGCCCCCCCCCCTATACCAGGCCGGATATTCTTGTTTGCTGTGGGCCAGAGTGCTGAGCCCCCCCATACCAGGCCGGATATTCTTGTTTGCTGTGGGCCAGAGTGCTGAGCCCCCCCCATACCAGGCCGGATATTCTTGTTCGCTGTGGGCCAGAGTGCTGAGCCCCCCCTATACCAGGCCGGATATTCTTGTTTGCTGTGGGCCAGAGTGCTGAGCCCCCCCATACCAGGCCGGATATTCTTGTTCGCTGTGGGCCAGAGTGCTGAGCCCCCCCATACCAGGCCGGATATTCTTGTTTGCTGTGGGCCAGAGTGCTGAGCCCCCCCATACCAGGCCGGATATTCTTGTTTGCTGTGGGCCAGAGTGCTGAGCCCCCCCATACCAGGCCGGATATTCTTGTTCGCTGTGGGCCAGAGTGCTGAGCCCCCCCTATACCAGGCCGGATATTCTTGTTTGCTGTGGGCCAGAGTGCTGAGCCCCCCCATACCAGGCCGGATATTCTTGTTTGCTGTGGGCCAGAGTGCTGAGCCCCCCCCCATACCAGGCCGGATATTGTTGTTCGCTGTGGGCCCGAGTGCTGAGCCCCCCCCCCCCATACCAGGCCGGATATTGTTGTTCGCTGTGGGCCAGAGTGCTGAGCCCCCCCATACCAGGCCGGATATTCTTGTTTGCTGTGGGCCAGAGTGCTGAGCCCCTCCTCATACCAGGCCGGATATTCTTGTTTGCTGTGGGCCAGAGTGCTGAGCCCCCCCATACCAGGCCGGATATTGTTGTTCGCTGTGGGCCAGAGTGCTGAGCCCCCCCATACCAGGCCAGATATTGTTGTTCGCTGTGGGCCCGAGTGCTGAGCCCCCCCCATACCAAGCTGGATATTCTTGTTCGCTGTGGGCCAGAGTGCTGAGCCCCCCATACCAGGCCTAATATTCTTGTTCGCTGTGGACCAGAGTGCTGAGCCCCCCATACCAGGCCGGATATTCTTGTTCTCTGTGGACCAAAGTGCTGAGCCCCTCATACCAGGCCGGATATTCTTGTTTGCTGTGGATCAGAGAGCTGAGCCCCTCATCTCCCATCACTGAGAGAAAGGGGCAGAAGGGCTCGGCTGAGTGCTCTGCCCCTTCGGCTGTGCTTACTTCTGCTTGGCAGATTCTTGGAGCGGCTGTGTTAGCAGTGTACAGAGTCATGGAAAGTTCTGCACAATGTCTACAGCAGAGCTGAACACGTTCAAAAGAGCTGAGCGCTTCTGCCTCTGTTTCTTGATGCACGGACCCTCGCCAATCAAAAACTTTTCCAAAACTAGAAGTACACTTGAAAGGGGTTTTCTTGGCAAAAACTATTGATGACCTATCCCTAGGATATTGCCTAGGACAGGTCATCAATAGTTAATTGCTGGGGACTGTCAGTGCAGCAGACAAGGACGTATGTCATAGCGCACATGTCATAGCTCACTCGTTCAACGGCAAAGAATCGAAAGGGTCCTTATGGCATCCAAAGTATACACTGGAAGCGCCCATATGTGAGGCTTTTCTAGCTAGCTGGGGGTGCTCAGTGATGGCGGTGTATGTTGTTTGCATTCTAAATGTAACATGCTATAGGCTACTTGCAAAAGCTTCTCATCTGTGCTAGAACAGAGAGCTGATGGCGAGTAGTGGCTCTGGTGGATTCAGTAAGTGCATGGATATACATGGATGATCGTTGCTTTCAATGGCTTTTATTATATTACACCTGTAGCACCCTCTACAGGTGTAATTCAGTAATGCATGTATTGCCAGCTAGTTCTCTGGCTATATACGGTGTTTGCTGGGGTCTCCACCGCAGTGGCTCCCATGTTAACTGGGTTATCTGTGAGACAGCTCTTTTTAATACTGACAGACATCCAGTCTGTCACTAAATCCCTTCCAGATGATTGAAGATGTCGCAGAGACCCCACGATATTTCTATAATAACGTGTCGGCAGCGTCTTTGGACTCTTGCAGTGTCTTCGTCACCTGCGTTCCCAGGGTCTTCCGGCATGTGTGACATTTCCCCTGTGATCAATGATGTCGGCTTGTTGCTCATTTCCTTCCTGTTCACGAAAGCATTTGTGGTTCCCTTGGGTAATGTGGCCGCACGTTCGTGAAGAGATGTCACTCGCTGCAGAAGCTTTCACTCATCCCACGCTGGTAACGATCTTACAGTAGTGCCATGAACGTCAAGGCTGGCAATATGGCGCGCATGTCACCCTCCTCACTCTGTTGCTTCTTATATTGTCACACACAATGATGACAGCCAAGTGTCGATGACATCAAGATGCCATAGTCCTGAAGGGCTTGTCCAAGATTGGGAAAAAGAGTCTGCCTTCGTACCGGAAACAGCGCCCCTCTGTTCATGTCTGAAACTACAGTTTAACCCTACTGACTTGAATAGATATAGGCCATGTCTGCAGCCTACGAGTATATAAAAAAGCCCTTTCCCCTCAATTCTGGACACTTCCAAAAGCATCTAGAAAATGATGTGCCTCACAACTTGGGTGCAAAATACTGGTCTAAGGTAAGTCAACCAAGAGATGGCATAAGTAAGGGCTCGTGCCCACTGGCGATAGATTTTCTAGCGATGCGAGAGTGAAAACGCACGATTATAAAACCAATGGTTCTATTCGCATTCATGATATGTTCACTCAAGCCTCGCTACGGTATCGCCCAATGTCTTCAATGGGCTAGGAGCCCCATTGAAATCAATAGACAAGATCGCGCAACAGCCTTGGAATCCCCCATAGTGAGGAGAGAGCAGTGGGGGGGGGGGCGGGGGGCGCAGCTACAGGAGATTTCTTGCATATCTCCCATATTTGGAGAGAGAGGGGGCAGGACTAGAAGGCTTTCCCAGGGCTTCCCCGAGAGCGGGGGCGAGACTACATTGATTCTCATAGTGATTCAATTTCTGGCCAAGAGGGGGCGGGGCTAACAGGATTCACCTGCTAGTCCCGCCCCCTCTTTGCTAGAGACGAATCACTATGAGATTCCATCCACCCCTGCCCCCTCTCTCTCTTCGCTATGGGAGATTCCAAGGCTGTTTTGTGATCTCCTCCTATTGATTTCACTGGGCCCCCCAGTGCTTTCAGTTCGATGGGAAAAATGCCTGCATTACCAACCGGAGTCACTGCAATATGCATCGAGCTATCGGCTTTCAGCTCTGTTCATATTGTCAGCGGGCTGGGAAACCCCACTGCCAATCAACTATTGGGGCCTATCCTAAGGATTATCCAATAATTCAGGCATGGGCAATCCCTTATAGGTTATTTCTTGTTATAAGACTCTCTTGTGGACATTGAATTATGGCACAAATGTAACAAGTCTAATATAGTTGCAGAGTTTGGCGTATTGATCATGTGACTCTGCCCTCCGGTGCTTTTGGAACTTCTGTTGATGTTCCCTACATTTTCTTTCAGCCACGGCAATGTATGCTGTCACTGGTGACCGCGTGTGCATTACATGGGCAAGGATGCTAGTAAACATGCAGACGTGCTCAGTCTTTTCCAGACCCTGTTCTTGCATGTACATGTAAGGGGGTGACGCTGTCTCTTTAAATAGAATTACTGCTGTAGTGCGTCAGCTATTGGCAGGCATTGGGACCCCGCAGCCGAATCTGAGATGGGTGTCCACTAGAGATGAGCGAGTATACTCGCTAAGGCTAACTACTCGAGCATCTCCCCGCTTGTCCCTAAAGATTTGGGGGCCGGCGCAGGTGACAGGTGAGTTGCGGCGGTGAGCAGGGGGGAGAGAGAGAGAGACAGATCTCCCCTCCGTTCCTCCCCGCTCTCCCCCGCCCGCTGCAAATCTTTATAGATGAGCAGGGAGATACTCGGCTAAGGCACTACTCGCTCGAGTAGTTAGCCTTAGCGAGTACACTCGCTCATCTCTAGTGTCCACTTTTAAGCAGAGAGCTAGAAAGGGGGGTAGAAAGTGACACTTGGTCACAGGACATACAGAGCTGTACAAAGGGGGCGCCTGCGTAGGAGCTGAAAGTAAAAACATGCGATCGATAGTGACAGGCAGGACTGGTATCACCTTAGGGTCCTTTAACACCAAACAATTATCGTTTGAATGCACAAATGACGTCCTCGTCCGCTCGGGCAGCCTGTTTATACAGGCAGATACATCGTTGGCTCGTTCACACGAGAAATCGATCAGTCGTTCACATTCACTGTCTAAGTGACTAAGAGTAAGGAATGACGATGAGCGAAAAGCGAACAGTTATTGTTCTGTGGTTGGCTACATTTAGGAGTCTTTTGAACATTAATCGTTCCGTCTAAAAGGGCCTCTGATGAATCATCCGTTCGGTCGAGGCCGACATTCGGTCACTTTATGGATCAGTGTTCTCCATGCTTTCCTATCCTTGACCGCTTCTTTCAATTCCTTCGTGTGTGTTTATTTCTGCCTTGGTTGTGTCCAGCCAGTGTATTCTTTGGCGTCCTCCTCTTTACGACCCACTAACTGTGCCGAGCACCAGTGTGTCCAGAGAATTGCCTCACGTGATATGTCCAAAGTATGGGAGCCGCTGTTTGCTGATTTTGCCCTCCTAGTGATAGTTTTGGTTTGATGCCCTAGGACCATCTTGTTGGTGACCATCGCCATCTATGGTCAATCAATAAGCCTCAATTTTCCTCCTATCTGCCTTCCTGAGGGTCCATCTTTCGCATGCGTATATGGCAATCGGAAACACGATTGCATGCATCATTCAGATCCTTGTAGCCATGCTGATATCGTTGCTCTTCCATATCCTTGCATTGCTCTGTGACCATGTCTGAAAACATGTTGCTGTGATCCATAAAGTATTTTGCCTTTGCTTTCTCCACCCCTCCTTAATTTTTAGGGACCGTCATGTAGCTAGCTGCACAGCTGGGATAACGGGCCTATGTTCCTTGATGAAAAGTAGTAGTAGTAAGCCCTGTGGGGGGCGCACTCCCCAGCAGCGAGTTTATTCTAATCTTCTCCAAGAGGAACGAACTGTTCAATTAATGAAGAAAAGGATCTTTCTTACTATATGTGACCCTTTTCCATACGCCTCTCTGAGTACTGTGCGACTGCGCTGCCGCTGTTAGGACAGGGCAACTAAATACCAAAGCAAGGGAAGAATGGACCAACGGTAATTGAGACAATTCACGCGGGCAAATGCGATTCTGGGTTGCGAGCATGATGTGTTTTCACTTAGAAAAACGCATCGCCTCACCTCTATGTACTTGCCATTTTCATGCGCGTGAAAAGTTCCGCAAGTGCTTCCAATAGATTTCAAGGGTAAGGATTGCATCGCACTCGCACGCAAATCACACGGCAGACCACTTGCACAACATTTGGGGTTAAGAATGCCTGCTATGATGTTCTCTTTGGTTGGAGGTCTGAATTATTACTAATATTGTGTATGTATTCTTCCTTCTAGACGACCTCCTCAGTAACCTTGTACACACCCCCTCCTTGGCAAAGCAGCTGAGCCAACCACCTCCAAGCCTGGAAGCTGAAAGTGAGCGTATTTGTGCCCTGGCCCTCGAGTGCCTCTCGCATCTCTTCAGTTGGATCCCCCTTTCCGCCAGCATCACCCCCTCGCTGCTTACCACAATCTTTCACTTTGCTCGCCTGGGTTGTGATGCTAGGTCACGAAGGACTCATGCTGTCAACAACAGCAACGCCGTCACGCTTAACGGCGGTGGCAGCAGCAGCCCTCCCCTACCATTGACATTGCCCACCTCTCAGCAAGACTGTAACCGACTGGGGGTCTTAGCAATGTCCTGTATTAATGAACTGATGTGCAAGAACTGTGTCCCCCTGGAATTCCAGGAGTATCTGTTACGTGTGTGCCAGCAGACCTTCTACCTCTTGCAGAGGATTACACGGGAGACGAACGCCCACAGCGTGCGCAGCCGGCTGGAGGAGCTGGACGAGAGGTACTTGTGTGCTTCTGTGGTAGAATGAGTGGATATAACCTTTAGAGCAGGTGCACTCTTTGCAAACTTTTGACATGTCAGTGGGGGTCCAGCTGCTTAGACCCTCACTCGGTACTGGAACAAGGGGGTTGGTGCGCTCACCTGAGTACTATTCCTATTTGACCCTCTTTGTTGCTTGTCAGCTCCTCTCAGCAGCTGAAGAAAGGCTCATAGAGGTCTATAGACATATTCTGTACATCCGTCTTCAGCTGCCAACATGAACTGACAGACAGCTGATGGGGTGCAGCATTCAGGTCAGTGCTTTAGCCCCCTCATTTTAGTGATCAACGGAGGTCTCAGCAGTAGTACCCACACTGATCAAAACTTTTGACATGTTACGCTCATATGTTAAGTTTGTAAAGAATGCAGTAACTTTTTTCTAAGGCTGCTTTCAAGCAGAGATGTATTTTTAGCCCATTTTCGGTCTATTTTTTTTGTGCACCGTAATAGGGAGCTAACGTAAATTTATGTATTTATTTAAAGCCAAATGTCCGTGGGTGGATCTGATTTGCGGAATCCGCGCAGAAGATCTGCAAATCAAACCACCCATAGGGATACATGGGCGCCTGCAAGTGAAATAAAGCATGCAGATCTTTTGCTCCAGCAAAAAATTGCAGCATGCTCCATTTCACTGTGGATCCCGCATGGATGGCTTCTATTGAAGTCAATGGAAGCCGATCGATCCGCGGCCCGTCTGCAATTCCATTGCGGATGGGATGGGCTGCGGATTTCGTGGGAAAGCGGCAGTTTTGAAATTCACTGCGCATGTGCAGCGGCATGACGGTCAGCGCTTCCACACACATCCGCAGTGAAGAAAAGACAACACCCGCAGAAGAC
Source organism: Eleutherodactylus coqui (assembly GCF_035609145.1). Classification (NCBI taxonomy): domain Eukaryota; kingdom Metazoa; phylum Chordata; class Amphibia; order Anura; family Eleutherodactylidae; genus Eleutherodactylus; species Eleutherodactylus coqui. The sequence goes on from NC_089844.1 coordinate 136,876,956, forward strand.
CCAGACGGGTAAGTAGAAGTCCCGCCGTGTCCACGGGCAGGGTCTGAGTCTGCTGCGGGCTCCCACATGCAGAATCCGATTCGCCCGTGGACATGAGGCCTAAAAGGGTGTATTTTTCACAGCCATGTTGTAATAACGCAGCTTACACCACTTTTGTCTGTATTGCATAAAAAACGTGCCCATTATAGTCTATGGAAAGTGATTAAAATACGATTGCAAGCAAATGTCATCAGTAATCTGTAATTGTCTATGTATTTGCCTTCATTGGTAATATTTTCTATTGGGCAATAAAACGGATCTATTTGCCCAGTAGAAAATAAAATGACTGCAAATACAGAGGCAAATGCGAATCCAATACTGATGACAGCTGTAGCCCGTCTACATTACGGGCTTGTTACAATAGGCTCTTGGGGAAAACTGCCTAAAAGCTATTGCCTATGTGAAGTATTTAAAGTCGATGACCACCTTTTACAACCGATTTTGTTATATATTTCCAATGCATCTAAAAAGAAAAGTAAAGCAACTTTGGAAATGATCATCTTGATTTTAAAAAGAGCTATCATTCTGTATCTACAGCTCCTGTGCAGACCTATGTGTCTCCATGGTTACAGACTACAAGCAAACCCTGCAGTCATACTTTCTTCCATTGTTCGCCTCCTTCTTAGCAATGCACATTTAGTAGGAAAGCAAGAAGTAAGGGACAGATAAAAGTGTGACTGCAGGATGTTTGGTCCTTGTCCGACCAGCGTTCTCATATTTTTCATGACGAGTGCCACACACAGAAATTTTACTGGGAGGAGGTTGTTCCCAAGTTCCTAGCTTCCTCTGATGCCTAGCAGCTTCATAGTGCATGGTCATCGCTGTTAGCTGTGGTCTATCGCTGCTCTTTTCTCTTCTATGAAGAGGCTAAAGGGCCATTTACAGGGGGCAATTATTGTGCAAAATTCACTCTAACGAACGACAATGTGTGATATTCATCGCAGCTAAATGCAAAGCTGTTGGGCACGACTTGTTTACTTTGTCGCTCACCTTCAACCAGCATAAAAATCATCCCTGGTTCACTCATTTCTTGCTGCTTTTAAACGCTCCCGCAAGTGAATGACTATCGGTGATGATCTGCTTGAGCGCGAACAACTAGCGATGATGTTCCCCGATCGTGCGGATCATTTAGCTGACAGCCGTCACGTGTCAGTGGGCCTAAGGGTCCTTTTAGATGGCACAGTGGTTGGATGCTTAAGCGCCCACCTGATGTCTTGACCATTATCACCCCTCTGCTTTCACACAGGAACAATAATCATTCAGTGAATGAAGGCGGAGGGAACCAAAGATCACTTCTGGCTGCCCGCCTCCATTCACAGTAAACAGGCAGTTGCACATAGATGAACGATTGCCTGTTTGCATCGGCCGATGGTCACTTGGTTTTCAGGCCTGCCTAAACTGAACCACAAGCAAGAAACAAATAAATTGTTTGTCATTCAGTCTCTAGCCATATTTGGTATTTTTGGGCTCTCTTTCCACTTCAGTCTGCACCGGTGATGCCCTTATGCTTTTCAGGCTGAGCTGATTGGCTTCTGCTCCTATGTGGTAATGTGCTGCTCCCAGGTATCTAATCTGAGGGGGACGGAGGAAAGCGCAATAATGGTACCACATCAGTAGAGAATGTACCAAACGTAGAGGCATGGGATCATAAATGCAGACCCTCCAACCAGATCCCTAAAATTAAAAGATGTCAGTCCTCTAACCCCAAACTAAATTCGGACCCGAGACCACAGCATTTACCTACTGCGCCTCACTCCTGGCTCATTTTTCACAGAGTACCGCCACACTACGTCCTGACACTGGTGCTGTGGGCACTGACCTCCTGATGTTTTGTATCAGGAACCAGTGTGGCCATGGCACCTGGAAGAGCAGAGACCAAGAAGTGGTGCGGCTGCCGGTGATGGTGTTCTCTATTGGATGTGATTGCATGATGTTGGATATCTGCAACAAGTGGAGTGATGATCCCAATGCAAACTCATTACATTGTTTGAAGCTGTAAGAACCCGTGTCCTACTTCCCTGGCAAAACTGCCCCATTGAGTTATGTGTGGTGCATAAGTCGGAGTACACAAGTGCTTTGTGTCATGCTCTGACCCTGCACTAGACACTTTACAGTGGGGTGTTGTTTAACCTTGCCCTTTAAAAAAAAAAAAAAAATCTAACAGGTTGGGCTCCTGATCTGTTCTGCCTATCAGTAGTCGCACCCATAATCATCCGTTTCAGAGGCTACAGAGAACAGTCTCTAGTCACTCAGACTGCATGCAGAGACCCCTTCCTGCACTCCAGGAATTTCCGTAACACTTCTATACCTGCTTGTCATTCCTATTCTACAGTAGGGCATCCACATAACATCCACCCTTCCATCTGCCCCATCTTTTTGCTAATCTATAAAATATTAACCTATGCCTGTAGAATCAGACTACACTATTTCTTTGTAGTCTGTAACCATGGCGACACATAGGTCTTCATAAGAGCTGTATACACAAAACTGCAGAAGTCTTTTAATTGAAGTTACTTGCAACATCGCATAGTCTTTAGGGCTCGTTCACGTGAGCGTGGTTATAGCGCGGTATAGGCGCATGAAAAGATTGCGGCTATACTGCTCTAAAAAGTGTGAACAGGTGACTTCCAGCTATTAGGTCTCGTACTTAATTAGCAGTGAAATTGCCCGTTCACACGATCGGTGGTGCGTGTTTTCCAGCTCCCATAGGAGTCTATGGTAACTCCCGTGCATCACGCACCTAAGATAGGTCAGGTCCTATCTATTCTCCCAGCACGGACCTTAGAGGTGAGCTTTGCAGTCGCATGTTCTATCTTTGTTAGATGCAAGTTTTTTGCGTGTCTAACATTCCTTCATCTGAACGGTTCTTTAGGACACCGTTGGTTCTTATAGACGCGATCTTTTCACTCGCCTCTAATGCACTAAAACCACGCTCGTGTGAAGGAGGCCTTAGAACTACGATGAGGTTTAAGTATGAAAGGGGAAATTGGTCAGGAGACAGATCAGACCTTGTACCGGTCAGGTTGTTCTGCAGCTGCCGGATACACAGTAATGTCCCTCCCTGGGTCATCTTGTTCATGATTCTCACTTCATCAAAGCCTTCGCTTTTATAGTCCTTACAACCCAGAGCAATAATCACATTTTCTTTGCTATAAACCAATAACGATGTTGCCCTTCGGTGTACGGATTGGATCAAGCATACGGCATAACCAAGGCATCGATGCCAGCTTGATAGAAATTGCTGGTCATCCTGACCGCATGAGGTCCCTGCACCCCAGACCATAGCAGTATGCCATCTCCTTCCCTCAAAAACTTGAGTAACCAGTTATTATACAGGATTCTTGCTGTTATATGAAGGAAAGGGATGCCTGCCCAAAGTTCAGAACTGCAGATCTTCCTTGTTATCTGCCAATACGTTTGCCATTCAGTGTCTGGAAAATCTGTGTGACAACCCTTTGTGGGAGCTGTAATAGCAGCGATATTGGTTGTCACCCAGCATTCTCAGATACAGATGTAGGTTTGGTGACCTATTTAAGGGATTTGTGTTGTAGAATTGTGGATCGTTAACCTCCTCTTGTATATCATTACAGTTATGTGGAAAAGTTTACAGACTTCCTTCGACTCTTCGTTAGTGTCCACTTGAGGAGAATCGAGTCTAATGCCCAGTTCCCTGTAGTTGAGTTCCTGGCACTACTCTTCAAATACACCTTTCACCAGGTAATGTGTTGGACTTTGCTAGGGTACTTTTAAGGTTCAAAGGCAGCCATAAGAAGAACATTTACCTTATGCCTTACACGTTGCAGAGCTGTGTGCGTGAAGAGACCACTGCGGAGCTGTGCTATGGAGCCATAGACTCTGTAACTCTGTATAAAGCCTCCATAGGTGGCTGTATTAGGTCTTATTCTTAAAATAAGGCTTGTGATAAAGAAAAAAGTCCATATGAGATTGTAGGCACGTCCACCGTACAGTATGGCCCCATAGACTATTAGAAGGTTGTACGGAGCAGTAATGTGATAGTGTGCTTGAGCCATTACAGGTGGTTTCCAGGGAAATACTATATCTTCAGAATAGGTCATCAGTAGTTGATTGGCTGGGGTCCACCGCTCGGGACCCCAGTTGATCGGGTGCCTGCTGTCAGAGATGCAATACACAGGAGTAGCTGATGCTTTGACCTGTGTATAGTGGCCAATGCTTGTAATTGCAGGCGCAAATCTCATTAAAAGTGATGGGAGTTGCGCTTGCAATTGCATGCGGCAGCCACATACCTGGTGACCCTAGGATCGCTGTGGTCAAGATTGGCTGCGGCATGATCAGACAGTTAAATTTCCAGGATTGCAAGCTCCTCCAATCATGACTATTAGAGCAGGATCACCTATGCAGGGCTTATTCTACAGTAACATGAAAACTGAACACTGCAGACTAATGATTCTTAATCACCACCTTAAAAACTGACGAATTCAAGGGTTTCAAAGACCTACAGTAGTTTGTTGTTTTCAAGCCACCATTGGCTCATGTCCTTTGTTTAACTAAACGTATATTTGTGGTACTTTGTAGTAAAGGGTAACTAATAGGGATGAGCGCGCGTACTTGGAAAAGCACTACTCGCTCGAGTAATTTGCTTTATCCGAGTATTGCTGTGCTCGTCCCTGAAGATTCGGGTGCCGGCACGGAGCGGGGAGCTGCAGGGGAGAGCGGGGAGGAACGGAGGGGAGATCTTTCTCTCCCTCTCTCCCGCCCGCTCTCCCCTGCTCCCCGCTGCGACTCACCTGTCAGCCGCAGCGGCACCCGAATCTTCAGGGACGAGCACAGCGATACTCGGATAAAGCAAATTACTCGAGCGAGTAGTGCTTTTCCGAGTACGCTCGCTCATCTCTAGTAACTAAACGTTTGACATGTCAGAGGCTTAGATCACTGAGGGTCCAGGTGCTGAGATCCCCACTGATTGCTAAAAGCGCTCATCTGAGTGCCTGTTCAGCTGCTATCAATTAGGAGTGTATGGACTTCATAGACTTTTTTTTTTTTGAGTCCATACGCCACTCCAAGCAAAGCTGGAAACTGCCAAAAGGCACAGGACTCAGATGAACGCTTTTAATTTAGCAATCGGTGAGGGTTTTGGCACTCGGATCTCTACCTGTCAATACTTTGAAAGTTTTTAAAGTTTATTTACACTTTTTTAGAATTCTGCTGCCGGTCACACGCTCATTCTCCAACTCTTACGCTTGTAACATTGGAGACCTTGTATAAAGACTGGGAAGAGGCGACCAGCAAACGTGTTTTTTCTTTTTGTTGTGTTTTTTCTTTTTGTTGTGTTTTTTCTTTTTGTTGTGTTTTTTCTTTTTGTTGTGTTTTTTCTTTTTGTTGTGTTTTTTCTTTTTGTTGTGTTTTTTCTTTTTGTTGTGTTTTTTCTTTTTCTTGTGTTTTTTCTTTTTATATATAAACCATGTAGTTAATTTTCTGTGGTATTTGTCTCTGCAGCCGACACATGAAGGTTACCTCTCGTGTCTCGACATCTGGGCACTCTTTTTAGACTATCTAACAAACAAGATAAGAAACCGTCTAGAAGACAAAGAGGCCATTATTGGCAGGTAAGGCTTTTCCCAATGATCTGGCTATGAGGTTGGGAGAACTACAATGATCATAAGGGAATACTGGAACTGTCTACGTAGATTAGGAGTCTCTTTCGGGTGTCTGACTGCTGGTGCCCGTTGAGTCATAGAAACCTATTCTTGCATCCTTCACAGGTACGAAGATGCCCTGGTGCTGCTGCTCACTGAGGTTTTGAATCGGATCCAGTTCCGCTACAACCAGACACAGTTGGAGGAGTTGGATGACGAGACGCTAGATGATGATGTAAGTTTTAGGGGCTTTCCTGCCAGTCAATACCTTGTGCTGCAAAATACGGGGACAGATTCCCTTTAAAGGTATATTTGTACTGCAGGTTTTTGTACTCACATGTATGTTGTACATTGTTCTACAGCAGCAAACGGAGTGGCAAAGGTATTTACGCCACAGCTTGGAAGTGGTAGCCAAAATCATGGAGCTTCTCCCCACGCATGCCTTCAGTACTTTGGTAACTATTGGATTCTATTTTGTCCCTTTTTTTAAAATTTGTTGTTCTTACATGTTTCTCTGTTTTAGAACACCACTTGGCACAACAATATAGTTGTTCCACTTTCTAAATACATTACTTAATCTGTACTGATCCTAACTTATATATACTGTATTAAACTCCAGAGATGCACTCACTATTCTGCTAGTGGAGTCCCTGTGTACATACATTACTTATCCTATACTTATCCTGAGTTATATCCTGTATTATACTCCAGAGCTGCACTCACTATTCTGCTGGTGGAGTCACTGTGTACATACATTACTTATCCTGTACTGATCCTGAGTTACATCCTGTATTATACTCCAGAGCTGTACTCACTATTCTGCTGGTGGAGTCACTGTGTACATACATTACTTATCCTGTACTGATCCTGAGTTACATCCTGTATTATACCCCAGAGCTGCACTCACTATTCTGCTGGTGGAGTCACCATGTACATACATTACTTGTCCTGTACAAGATAAGTAATGTATGTACACAGTGACTCCACCAGCAGAATAGTGAGTGCAGCTCTGGAGTATAATACAGGATATAACTCAGGATCTTTACAGGATAAGTAGTGTGTGTATATACACAGTGACTCCACCAGCAGAATAGGGAGTGCAGCTCTGGAGTATAATACAGGATATAACTCAGGATCAGTACAGGATAAGTAATGTATGTACACAGTGACTGCACTAGCAGAATAGTGAGTGCAGCTCTGGAGTATAATACAGGATGTAACTCGGGATCAGTACAGGATAAGTAATGTATATGCATAGTGACTCCACCAGGATAGTGAGTGCAGCTCCTGGAGTAAAACACAGGATGTAACTCAGGATCAGTACAGGATAAGTAGTGTGTGTGTATATACACAGTGACTCCACCAGCAGAATAGGGAGTGCAGCTCTGGAGTATAATACAGGATGTAACTCAGGATCAGTACAGGATAAGTAATGTATGTACACAGTGACTGCACTAGCAGAATAGTGAGTACAGCTCTGGGGTATAATACAGGTTGTAACTCAGGATCAGTACAGGATAAGTAATGTATGTACACCGTGACTCCACCAGCAGAATAGTGAGTGCAGCTCTGGAGTATAATACAGGATGTAACTCCGGAGCAGTGCAGGATAAGTAATGTATGTACACAGTGACTCCACCAGCAGAATAGTGAGTGCAGCTCTGGGGTATAATACAGGTTGTAACTCAGGATCAGTACAGGATAAGTAATGTATGTACACCGTGACTCCACCAGCAGAATAGTGAGTGCAGCTCTGGAGTATAATACAGGATGTAACTCCGGAGCAGTGCAGGATAAGTAATGTATGTACACAGTGACTCCACCAGCAGAATAGTGAGTGCAGCTCTGGAGTATAATACAGGATAAATGTGTTTTTATAAAGTTTACTTTTGTGTAGATCATTTCTCTAAAATGGCTTTGAAAGGTAGATACAGTCAAAGTTCTACTCTCCCTCTCCTTGTAATGACACTATTCAAGCCCTACTAGTTGGACCCGGGTTGCGCTATGTCTTTTACTGATGATTGTTTATACGGCAAAAAGAGGCAATTGCAGGTCTGAGAAATCATATCTGTACAGTTGGCAACATCACCATAAGGGGGCGCTGTGCATATACACAATAAGCTGGTGGGCAGCCTATCTATATGCTCCCTGCTTTCCTAGATATAGTTTGCCTTTCATTTCCAGACCTTTTGGATTTCCATTCTTGTGATATGCAAAGTATATTTTACCTGGCCAATAAAAGCCTTGGGTGCCATAATGGGGCAGATGAGAGGATGTCTGGAGCCGGAGCGCTGGGATCTCCTGCTTGTCTTCCATTTAGTTTCCTGTCTGCTGGGAATTAAAATCTTAATCTTCTTAAATAGTCGCAGACATTTTGTTTTTCATATCCAATTTCCAGCATGATAGTCAGATTTACAAAAAATATATAAAAAGGCTATTTTAAGTGGCCTTCAATGAATTTCTCTCTTCTGTTTTAATGTTCTCAGTGGGAAAATGCGTTATTTTTCCGGACTGTGGAGTATTTAGCCATAATAGCAGTCAAACCTGAAGCTGGTGGCTTTTAGTCTTGTGCATCCGGATATGTACTTAAATACTTAGGCCTCATGTCCACGGGCAAAAGAAGAATTAAAATCCGCAGCGGGTTTTAACTCTTCTCCTGCATGCGGATCCGCACCCCATAGGGATGCATTGACCACCCGTGAGTAGATAAATATCCGCGGATGGTCAATAAAAGGGATTTTTAAAAAAATGGAGCATGAAAAAATCTGGACCATGCTCCATTTTCGTGCGGGTCTCCCGCGGGCTTCTATTAAAGCCTATGGAAGCCGTCCGGATCCGCAGGAGACCTAAAATAGGAATTTAAAAGAATTAACTCACCCGCAGCGGACCGGGAAGCTCTTCTCTTCCTCACGGCCGGATCTTTCTTGCTTCGGCTCGCCGGCCAAAAAAGAAGATCCGGCCGTGAAGAAGAGAAGACCTTCCCGGTCCGCTGCGGGTGAGTTAATTCTTTTAAATTCCTATTTTAAGTGCTCATGTCCGCGGGGCAGGAGGGACCCGCTGCAGATTCTACATGGAGAATCCGTAGCGGGCCTGATTTTCCCCGTGGACATGAGGCCTTAGTCTGACATATTGTCCCTTTACGTGACCATAGGCATTGCCTTAAAGGGATTGTCCATTTTGGACATTCCCCTTTTTGTACGAAGGGATCCCCAACAGTAAGTTGATAACATGGTGTTCCTCAGGGAAACGTGAAGTATGCATTTTCCCTGTAGCGCCACCACAGGGAAAATATAGTATTACACAGTTCTCCTTGACATCAACGTTATCCGGTTTCTATGGCTAGCTTTAAATGTTGTCCCTTTTGGTCCCAAGTGCTGTGTGATATGATTGACTGCTGTATTCCTACCATTGTCCATATGTTGATTCTTTTAGAATTGGTGCTGCACACTTACACTGTAATAGTCATTTTTTTCTTCTTTTTGGTTCCTTGCAGTTTGCTGCTCTGCGGGAGAACTTGGAGGTGTATCTTGGGCTGCAGCAGTGCATAGTGAACACGGGGACAGGTATGTGACTGGTCAGAGTTGGAGTTTACTATGAGCTTTTTGGGGACAATCTTCTTCTCTTAAATGTATGTATTTTGGGCTGGCAGTCATTTTTTGCAATAGCGGTCAATTAAAAATTTTGCACAATTTTGTCTTCTGCAGCTTCTACATATCACTATACATAGACACTGCAGGCTGAGGGTGCTTTTACACAAGACAGTTGTTGAGCGCTTAAAGGGGTTGTCCCGCGAAAGCAAGTGGGGTTATACACTTCTGTATGGCCATATTAATGCACTTTGTAATGTACATCGTGCATTAATTATGAGCCATACAGAAGTTATTCACTTACCTGTTCCGTTGCTAGCGTCCCCGTCTCCATGGTGCCGTCTAATTTTCAGCGTCTAATCGCCGGATTAGACGCGCTTGCGCAGTCCGGTCTTCTTCTCTTCTGAATGGGGCCGCTCGTGCCGGAGAGCGGCTCCGTGTAGCTCCGCCCCGTCACGTGCCGATTCCAGCCAATCAGGAGGCTGGAATCGGCAATGGACCGCACAGAAGCCCTGCGGTCCACCGAGGGAGAAGATCCCGGCGGCCATCTTCACCAGGTAAGTAAGAAGTCACCGGAGCGCGGGGATTCAGGTAAGCGCTGTGCGGTTTTCTTTTTTAACCAGTGCATCGGGTTTGTCTCGCGCCGAACGGGGGGGGCTGTTTGAAAAAAAAAAAAACCGTTTCGGCGCGGGACAACCCCTTTAAGTGCCCGGCAGTCGTCCCAGCGGTCTTCGCTCCTGTGCTTTCACACAGGAGTGATCGTTTACTGAATAGAGGTAAAGCACGCCGGAGATTTTTCCTGCCACCCACCCCCATTTAGGGGCTCCTAGATAAATGACTTCACACGAGCCGATTATTCAGTAGGTTTTTATACCTACATAAACTGAACAATAAGCAAACTATTGTTCGTCGTTCAGTCACTGCTGCGTTCCCACTGATCCGCACGATCCAGCAATGAACCGAACGATAATCGTTTTGTGTAAAAAGGCGCTAAGTCACAATAGGAGATCAGTTGATGAGGTTGGACAGACAGCTTGGTTTTCAGCCCTTCTCTCTCCTCTCCTGGACCTTCTTATCAGCTAAGTTATGACCACAAGCTGTTAGGAACATTCAGGAGAGGAGAGCGCGGAGGGGAAACTAAGTCGTCAGTCCAGCCTCACCGGCATCTCCTATTGAGATTTATGATCCTTTTACGTGGGTTGACTATGTGGCCTGAGCTTTTCCCCAAGCCTGCTTGACAAGTGGACCGTGTAAAGGCACCGACTATCAGTTGACGAATGAGCGAACGCTTGTCTGTTGGCTGATCGACTCATATATATCAGCATAAAATTGCTTACTGATCGGCGGTACATCTCGTGTGAGCAGGGAGATGTACAGCCTGCTTATGGGGCAAATGATTGTATTAGCGATCGTGTGCCCCATAATAACTCTGCCCGGGTAACAGAAAATGAAAGTGCTTGTGACAGCGGGCTGAATATTTGACACGTGTAAGCACCAATTAGTCTGTTGTGTCTATATGTAGTGATCTATAGAAGCTGCAAAAGACAAGAAATGCTAAATTTTTAACTGAACCCTATTGCAAAAAATGATCGTCAACCCAAAACCTTATAAACCTCGTCTTTAAACTTGGGCTACAATTACACGTAGCAGAAATGCTGTGTATTTTCCATGGCCAAATCTGCATTGAAAACGGCTTCAAAATCCACACCATTGGTGCGGATCCGCAGCGGACTTCACCCTTTCAATAGAAGCGGTGAAGTCTGCTGTGGATTCACACCAAAATGCGCACCACCTGTTTCTGATGCAGATATCGCAGCGGATTCTCCACTGAGGAAATACACGCATTTCCACTACATGTAAACATGCCCTTTAAAATGTATTATCTGGCTTGTAAACATTACTGGCCTGTTCTCAGACTATTCAGCATCTGATCGGTAGGGTCTGCTGCCTAGGATCTCTGATAGAAGAGGCCGTGGCGCTCAAATGTTTGCACCTGAGTACAATTCTGTTCATACTCGTTATGCTGTACTACTTGTAGCAGCCATTCTGACTACTGCAGCCTTGTCCCACTGAAATTAATGGGAACTCTTCCAGCAATCCTATCCAGGCCGCTGCATAGTGAACGGAGCAACGTGTGTTTGCAGCACACAGCGGCTCTGGTGAACAGCTGATCAGTGGAGGTGGCGAGTGTCGGATTTCCCATTGATTCGCTATTGAAGATGTATCCTGAAGATGGGTCATGCATTGTCCGGTCCTGGAAATCCCCCTTTTAAGCAATTGATTTCACAAAGGGGTAACAAAACAATACAGCAAGAAAGGGGAACAATAAATTCCAAGCAGGATACAATATTTTGCAGTTCCTGGGGAGTCCATATTGCTGAGTAGCAACAGGTAGGGGAAGGAATGGTTAAGGTCCTTCTGTGTAGGCTGCTGCAATGGAGGTGCTAATGTCAGATCAACATGTCAACATTTTTGATCAGTGGGGGTCATGCTGCTGATCGCTAGCACAAGGGGGCTGCAGCACTCTCCCGAGCATTATACCCCTTTTGGCTACCGGTCTGCTTCTCTCAGCAGCTGAAGACTGACACAGAAAGGTGTAGTCAAAATGTCGATACACATCTATGCATCTATCTTTAGTTGCTTAGAGGAGCTGGCAAGCAATGAAGACCACTAAAGGGACACAGCACTTAAGAGAGAACTGCAGCCCCCTCTTTCTAGTAATCAGCGGATTGTAAGATTGGCTGAGGTTCTTGGGGTAAGGATACCAGAAAAAAATTGCATCATGGGAGAATCTGCGCTGACGGGAGTCGGAAATGTTACTGGGAAATGGCGGAGGTGCAGAAGGTTTTGGGGTTTACCAGTAAGAGGAATGTAATGGGATTGACGGAGTTGCAGGAGAAATCAGTATCTGGAAAGTAACAAGGCAATCCCCTTGTAATACCAGACGCTGGGCCTTTATGTTGGCAGGCACACACTGACCTAAAACAGCATAATTCGAAGGGTGGGCTGCAGATATCTTTGGAATATTTTTTTTTTTTATTCCCGCTGCTGCCTTACCTTATTACTGATTTATCCCCTGATGTAGGTAATTGATTGTATATCCAGTTTCATTCACAGCCAGATAATTGTAGGGTTTTAAATGGATTCTTCTGCTCTCCTAGAACAACGTCTGAACGTGACCGCAGAAAACGACTGTCGCAGGTTGCACTGTTCCTTGCGGGACCTCAGCTCCCTCCTCCAGGCTGTTGGTAGACTTGCTGAGTACTTCATTGGGGATGTGTTTGAGGCGCGCTTCAATGATGCCCTTACTGTTGTGGAAAGGTAACAGCTTACACTAGTTTAAAGGTCCCGGGAATAGGAGATATAGCTTTGACATTCTCATCCGTCCCCTCTCCTTATCTCCACCAGGTTGGTCAAAGTCACATTTTATGGCTCTGAGATCAAACCATACAATATGGAAACCGCTGTGCCATCAGTACTGAAGCCCGACCTCGTAGATGTGTGAGTATTTCATCTTGGCGCCATTACTTAGGATTGACTTTACCAGTCTGTGAGTTTAGAGATGTGCCGGGTTCCTACTTAAATGGTTTTCTGCTTGGCAGATAATCCTTGAGTTGGCAGTTTGCCTTCTTATATTATTGATGAGTATAAAGACCAAATCCGCCTATAGATTTGTAAAGTATGTAATATCCGTGGTGTTTTACCTTTGGCAGCCATGCCCAGTCCCTGGCAGCGTTACAAGCTTACTCCCACTGGCTTGCTCGGTTTTACAGTGAGGTTCAGCACCAGAACCCTCAGCAGTTTGTGTCTATAATCTCCACTGCGATGGAGGCACTACCCCCACTCATCAGCACAAAGGTGAGTCCAGGTGGAAGCGCTTGGGTAAAACGGAGATGATTTTGAAGCACCTTGCTTACACTTGAGTCTTTCCAGGTACCAGAAAAGCTGCTGCTCTCGGCATGCCATTTGCTAGTCTCTGTGGCTACAACTGTTCGGCCTGTATTCCTTATCAACATTCCTGCCGTCCAGAAGGTGTTCAGCCGCGTGACAGACAGTTCTGCGCAGAGACTACCAGAAGAGGTGGGTTCGCATTCATGCACATGGCACCAGTCCCCAGCAGGACCGCTGAGACTTTGCTTTCATAGTGATGTAATGTCATGTGGCCGCATTAACCACTGCAAGATTAGTGTTCTTTGGAGCGCATGCATCATTAGAATATGGACCACTAGTCTTTTAGTGAAGGGCCTTTCCTTGCTATTGCTTGGTTGCTTTTGCAGAAAGTACAGATGGGGTGGCGATTTGAATGGACTGCAACTGTTCCATTGATTTTAACGGGGCTGACAGAAATGGCCGAGTACAAGCGCCTGGCCATCTCCAGCGGTCCCATTGAAGATAAATGTAGTAACACTGCATATCTGCAAGCCACCCCTGCCCCTCACTGTGGGGGATGCAGTAACGAGGAGAGGGGGACATGGGACCCTCCTTCTCAGACTTACAACACCTATCCTATGGATAAAGAGGTTGTACATGCATCAAAAAAATTGTTCAGGTTGTCCGCAATGGAAAATCTGTATCAAATTTTGCATCAGAACTGCAGAGGAAAACGGGTCAAAATCCACGATGTTAATGTAGATTTGGTCACTGTTTTTGATGCGGATTCATATCAGATTTCACTCTTTTTCAAGGGTGAACAAAAGTATCCTTGGAAGTAGAGGAGGGTGGAGTGGGGGGAATCGGGTGTTGAAATTCAAGGTCCCCAATCTTCTGTTTCCACGCATCAATTGTTGGGGAAACATTGAGCTATCCCCATGCAGATTGGAAAGACCTCCAGCACCACCGTTATCGGCAGGCTTGAAGGACTAAACTCGGAAGGCCAGATTCACACGACCGTATTGGCAGTTGTGCTTAAGAAATCTGTATTGGACAGCACAAGGACACCCGTCTGATCTGCATGGACACTGCATGTCTTATTCTTTGAGTTTTCATGGATGAGAATGTAGCTGTTTTTTCTTGGTCCATCACTTGTACATAGCCTCATGGTCAATAATGGGGCAGGTTGCTGTCGGTGGGATGCATTACAGCCATGTGAATTACTCCTAATGTATATGAGGCCCTATCGTGATTGGTGCATTTAACTGTTTCTTTAACAATAGTCCACTGTAAGGATTCCTTCTTTGTGTCTTGCAGGCTCAGGTGCTGTTGTGTCGTGCTCTTTCTAATGTCCTCCTTCTCCCGTGGCCAAATGTCCCTGAGGGAGAGCAGCAGTGGGCAGAGCGCTCCAGTCATCATGCCAACCTCCTGAACAGCTTGACCAGAGAGTACCGCCAGCTGAAGGGTACTGCTCCTCCTCAGAGGAAGGGGCAACTTGAAGCCAGTGAGTAGCAGAACTCAACTATTATTTGTATTCTTGTCTCTACTTGATCGTCTCCCATGGCACTTTTTCTTGCAATGGTTCCAATGGTTGCTCTGACATCCTGTTTTTTTTTGTTCTGTCCTTAGCAAAGCGTGTCATCTGTCAGACATTGGGTGTGTTGAAGGACATTGTAGAGAACATCTCTGGTGAGGGCACCAAATCCCGGCAGATATGTTACCAGTCAATGCAAGACTCGGCTCAGCTTTCCCTCACTCTCTTCCCGGCGTATATTCACCAGTCAGGTATGTGGATCCTTCTGGCTTATGTCCTTTCCCTGGACTTAGGCTGTATTTACACTGGGGGATGTGAGTTGCGCCTGAGATTCTCATGCATAACTTGCATTGCATGGCACATGAACACTCTGATGTATGGGACCTCATACATTACTTGTCCTAGTCTTGTACTACACTTGCTAAAGAATAGGGCATACAGTAATTCCTCAAACGCAGACTATTGGTCGAAGTGAAAAATCGCATTACCCATTAAGATTGACCCCCTTTGCACGTTGCTGTAGTGCGGGTTGGTATTGGATTGAATTCATTGTGGGCTGTTCCTGTAATACTAACCCAGGCTTCTGCAATGTGGTCAGAGGTGTCTGCTGCCAGCTCTCTCAACAATGACAGCCGGCGCGGCAAACAACTGATTAGCGGGGATCGTCTATTGATGATCTATCCTGAGAATAGCTCATCAATAGTAAAGTCCTGAAAGCCCCTTTAAGCGGGTCATGCACATTAAATGGGTTTTCCAGGGAAATACTATTGATGACCTAGTGGCTGCTGTCTGCTGCTTGATCAGTTGTCTGCTGTCAGCGCCACACCACATGAGTGCGGAGCGGAAGCTGTGTAGTGGCCAGTACTTGTAACTGCAGGTGCAGCTCCTATTGCTTTTAATGAGACCCCAGCCTGCAGTTACATGCGCCGGCCACCTCATGGGTTGGAGCAGCAGCTTCCGCTCCTTTCCAGTGTTCTGTGGCTCTGAAAGCAGGTGATCAGCTGGGATCCCAGGCAGATCCCAGTTTATCAACTATTGATGACTTATCCTGTGGGTAGGTCATCAGTAATATTTCCCTGGAAAAGCCCTGTAAGCTGTTATCAGCCACAATGCAGCCAATCAGCCTTTCATTGTGCAAAATGATCCCACCAGCAGCATGTCAAACGAGATTGACTGATGAGGAACCCCAGTTTTGCTGGTCCATGGCCATACACGAACACCCCTAGACACACTTTTAAAATCCTGAACTTGCTTATTTTAACCCCTTTTCTGACAGTAAGCGCTCACCTCTGTATCACCAGCTGTTTGTACTAACATGATGCTGCTCACATTCAGGGCTCCTGCTCTACTAAACTAGTGCAGCTGGTGATGGAGAGGACAAAACTGATTGTGGTCATTGTCAGAACGGGGTTAAAACTGCAAGGTTGCGGAGGGGGAATGGAAGTGTCTTGTTAGAAAATTTTGGTTTATTCTTGCCCTAGGGCAGATGGGCAAGACGGTGGATATTCTACATTGTCGGGCATCCTCAGTCATTCAGCGGTTTTTTTTTTCATATGATCGTCTACTGAAATGTGCAAAATTAGCTATTTCGGATGACCTTAACTTATTGTATATGACCAGCTTTAGGTCCTGCTGAGTTCCCATAGGCATCCTGTATTAGGTAGATCCTGTTGAATTCCTCCAGAATCGCCAGCACTGCCTTATGTCTATGAATAGACTTGGAAATACCAGGTATAGACTGGGTTGTCAGGAGCGCAACCTGATGGAACACCCAAAATATAACGCCTCGGTCAGGAAACGCTGAGCGTCTAGAGGGGTTCCACCTTACCGTCTAGCAGTCGCTCATACTTGTGTTATGTTGTGAAATTAGAACAGGGCTCATTGGGAGAAGGATGAGCGCACCATAACAAGAGATTACATGTCCGTTGCTTTTATGTAAATCGCGAGCGGCTGGGAGGACATGCTGGGACTTGTAGCTCAGACTGTCGCTGTACATGTTGTTTTTGTGTGCTTTTTAAATTTATTTTTTCTCTCCTAGATGTGACTGAGGAGATGCTCAGCTTTTTCTTGGCCTTATTCCAAGGACTCCGAGTACAAATGGGGGTGCCGTTTACTGAGCAGATTATACAGACCTTCCTTAACATGTTTACCAGGTAACCATACTGAACAACACACATTAAAACCCCATTCACAGGCAATGATTATCGCTCAAAATTTGCTCAAACGATGGCTTTTGAGCGATAATCGTATGTAAATGCTTCTGTCTTTCACTTTTTGGCTGAATGATGATTTTTAGGTGAGCATAAAATTTATTGTCAGCCGGAGAGATGATGACACAGACCGCAAGCTGTGTTCTGCACGGTGCAGCTGATTACATTGTATTCGTCTGACAGCCCCCTGCGAAAACAAAGGAGCTGTATGCAGAGAACAGACCACCTGCTATGTTCTGCAAGCAGCTTCTGGAGTCTCATTTACATGCAAATGAAGCTGATAAAGTGCTAATGGGTGCTGAAACTGTCAATCTTTCAGTCGTTGTTTTTGCATGTAAATGAGCCTTAACTTCTCCATGATGATCGGGCTATTGTGTCCAGTGCTCACTATATCACACGATACCTGCAGGGAGCAGCTG
Source organism: Eleutherodactylus coqui (assembly GCF_035609145.1). NCBI lineage: Eukaryota > Metazoa > Chordata > Amphibia > Anura > Eleutherodactylidae > Eleutherodactylus > Eleutherodactylus coqui. Next base: position 136,894,230 of record NC_089844.1, read on the forward strand.
GCAGAAAGTATACTTCAGGAAGGCAGTGCCGGCTGCCACGTGGTGGAGCGGTTTATGAAGATCCTGCAAGTTGTTGTCAAGGAGCCTGGTCCAGCCTTTAAACCTTTTCTGCCAAGTATCTTGTCCCTGTGCATGGAGCAGCTCTACCCCATTATTGCTGAGGTAAGTGGACATATAGAGCTTTGCTCCTCACTTTTGTTGCTTCTATGTATTAACTCTTATGCTGTCTTTTTTTTTTTTTTTTAAATCATGGCTCCATAGCGTCCCTCCCCCGATGTGAAAGCTGAATTATTTGAGCTGCTCTTCCAGCTCCTACATCACAATTGGAGGTATTTCTACCGATCCTCAGTTCTAGCCAGTGTGCACCGAGAGGGTGGCGATGAGCCCATGGAGAACCAGGCACAGTTCGTCGGCGTCATGCAGGTCGGTACTCCCCTAACCAGATTTCTTCCTAAATAAACTGGAGGTGCCAACTTCTAGCAAGCAGGTTCCAGCTCTTGTGTTTTCAGCGGCTCTTGGAAAACTAAAAGCAGTGAATTATTTGCATTCATTATGAGAAGCTTCATTCTCTGCACTTGCTGCGCAATTAAAATGTGACACTTTTTTTTTTTTTTTTTAATTCCTGTAGCTGGGGTATCCATAGGAGCCCAAGTTACAAGGGGAAATATCCCCCCTGTAGTGGCAATAGGACCCTGCAGCTCTGCTGTAACAGGGGGACCCGGCCGTCATGTGGTCGTCGGGTCGCATAATGGAAGCTATACTTACACTTTCACGTTCTAGTACATGGCGATCATTGAGCGCTATATACTTTGGAAAGGAGAAGGCAGAAGCTGCTAAAATCCGTACTGCTTGATTGCAGAAGCAGATGCTTTAATCCTGTGTCGTATTTCTGCTATCGGGCACGATTACAGCCCAGGATCAAGCGCCATAAATGGTCCTTAAGGAGTTAAGAACATGTCATGTACTTCATGCTGCCCTCACTGAGCGCAGCATAAAGTAGTGGCGGACATGCTGATTTCACGGCTCTGGCACTTATGGGGCAATGTGCAGGGATTTTTAAGAACTTGGATTGTTTCTGCAGTTGATCCTCTGATCCGCTGTCGGTGCAGTGAGGCCGAACGTCCTCATCGATGGTCAGAGACGAAAGTTTAATAGAAGACCTCTCTCCCATTGATTTCCATGGTAATAAAGCCGTCTATTTCTGGCTGTCACCACCGACTTGGACTGCTGTCTCTGCTGTGCTGACAGCAGGCTGGAGGATCAGCTAATCGCCAGGGATCTCATCCCGAGGGTAGGTCATCAACAGTAAAAGCCCAGAAAACCCATTTGAATTCTCTGCTACGTTTTTTTCCAGGCATTTGGTCAGTCATTTCTACAGCCTGATATTCATCTTTTCAAGCAGAATCTCGGCTATCTGGAGACCCTGAACAGCAAACATAAATTATATCATAAGGTGAGATATCGCGCCATTCTTTATACCAGACACTTGGCTATTGGTCTGCAATCTACATTTATATAGATTTTGTGGGAATTGTATTTATCAGAGTTGCGTTACAAAATAGTTATGTACTGGGATCCACACAGATCCAGAGAACAGGAAACCCGAAAGTTCCCTAAGTAAATGGATAGGTGGTCATACATACACTGCCACTCTGTTACTTTCAATGGGACTGCCAGAGATGGCGAGCGCTTTAACGCGGCTATCACCGAAATAGATGGAGCGTCGATGGACATGCAATAACCACGTCTACATTTGTTTTGGCACCTTGTTCTGTGGATTGGTAGGGGTCCCAGCAATCTGACCTCAACCAATCGGATAGAGAGATTCCCTTTCTTATAGGTAGGAAATAACTTTTTATTCGCAGGACAATTCCTTTTAGAGGCTTCTTGAGATTTATACGTTGATAATCGGGCCATATAAGAGACTAGTAATAATCACTCCTGATTAGGGGAGCCTCAGATACATACCCAGTGGCCCCCCGTGCGGCCCAAACCATGTGCTGTGTGCAAATAATTAATCTCTATGCAGTTTACCTGCAAAATTGGAACCATAATCTGTTAACGTAGAATATCAATCATTTTGTTTTGGCCTTCCATCCCCCTCTAATCACTCCTCCCTCTCTTCTAGAAACTGTTCCGGGCCATGATGCTGCCGCAGTTTGTCAGTGTTTTACTTCAGGTCCTCATCCACAAGTCCCATGATCTTCTCCAGGAGGAAATAGGCATTGCTGTGTACAATATGGCTTCTGTGGACTTCAGCACTTTCTTCTCTGCCTTCTTACCTGAATTCTTAGCCGGCTGCCAGGGCCTTGATAGCGGTCAGAAGAATGTCCTTGCCCGTAACTTTAAGATGGAACGGGTGAGAAATAAAAAATTGTTGCATACGTGAAATCCAAGTGAACAACTGACAGGTTATCAAGGCTTTTGAATTCATGGTCCATTCTTAGGATAGGCCATCAATATATAACTTATGGGGTATGGGGCTCTGACCCAAGGGAGGGAGGTCGTGGAGTGCAACTGAGTGCCTAGACCCCTTGGTTGTAAGTCTAGGCATAGCAACATCTTAGGAGTGTGGCTGTATTTGGTACTTCAACTCTGCCCTGTCACTTGAATGGGCTTATCTGCTGTACCAGGCACAACCATGCTCTTGGAAGGGGGGGGGGGTATATATATATATATATATATATTTTGTGTGTGTGTGTATGGTCCTGTACTTGAATTAATAATGAAAGGGACCAAGACTCTTCCTTTCCTTTTTTCTAATGATCTGCAGGGTCCTAGGGGTCGGCTCTCCATTGCTCATACATTGGTGTCCTATCTTAATGGGTTTGCCCTAGTGTGGAATAGTTTTTAGAACTGACTGGCTAACTGGTTAAAACAAAAGATTCACTACTCACCAGTTTGTTCCCCTTGCAATCCAGCACTGTTCTTTATGAACTGCTACCACCCGACCACTGCAGCCTATCGGAGGCTGAAGCATCATGTGCCAGTCTTCTGGCATCGCCACTTTGAAATTGGGAGCCATAATGCAGCTGTCAGGTGGTAGCCTTTCATAAACCAATATCGGGAGGACTGCAGGAGCTGCATCACCAGATCGCCAGGGGAGCAGTCTGGCGAGTACGGTTGCTTTTAATAACACATTTGCAGTCATACTTGTACAACACATTTTAAAGTGACCTCCGGTTTTGGGACAAAATTTTGTCCCAGGGCAGGGCGTATATTGGCTCTAGTTCTTCTCTGCTGCCCCTCTAATTCACTGCTTTGGGCTCTTTTTTTTTTTTTTTTTTTTTGGGATTTTCTAAATGGCTGCAGTCATTTTCTAACTACCTAATGTACACTGTGCTCTCTGATTGGCCAGGACTGCTCTCATGATCAGCACTGGCCAATGACCGAACAGGTATAGTACATTAGTAGTCTAACTCTACCAACAGACTGTGCGGATTAGGTAGTATGAAGATTAAGTTGGCCATCTCGGACCCAAAACTGGCGGATTGGGGGGCTAGCAGAGAAGAACAGCAGCAGGTAATATACCCCTGCCCCTTCCGGTCCCAGGACAGAATTAAGGGGGTCACTTAGATAGCCCATCAGTTGAAAGTTTTGAAGTTGTGTAAAGAAATAAGTAACCACCCTCTTCTGTCTCCTTCTAGGACCTGCCTTCGTTTGCGCAGTGTGTGCATCGCCTGGTCAACGACCTCCGGTATTACAGACTCTGTAACGACAGCCTCCCCCCAGGAACTGTGAAACTGTGACAGACCCAGCTCCCTCCCCAAAGCCTCGATCTTGCATTGATAGTCTTAACTCACCCTCTCCAGATGTGAATCTTGCTCCACTCATCCTGTTTCATTTTTTAACTTTAATACAACTTTAACCAGTTTTAGCACTTTCTCTCTGCGAGATTTCAGTGCCTCCCCCCGTTTTCGCCACTTAATCCCTTTGTTGAAAGGGTTGTTATAAATCCTCTGGTAGCTCAGGGGTTAAGGAAACGCTCCCTTGTCTTTTAACTGTAAAACAAAAATTGTCAATTTCACAAACCTTCAATACCATTCCCTGCTAACGGAGAATGTGGGTGATGGTCGCCCATCATGGACACTGACGTCTGGATTTTAAGACCGTAAAGGCCACTTATTTGCCCCGGTCGGATGGGGTACACATACTTTATTATGTATTGTTTTATATAATTTTTTTTTTTTCTTGTGGTTTTTGTTATCATTCCATTGTGAAATTGCAGTCGCTTCCTGCGAATAAAAGAATGCCTTGTTTAATACCGGTCGTAGTTCTGTTGTAGCATGCAGGTGGGGGTGAGGGCAGGGCATAGTTTAAGACCTAACATTTAAAGGGGCTTACTCTGATGTCACTTGTTGTATATGCTTATATTCTCCATGGGATAATGCTGGAGCACCTGTTACTTAGAATTTTGAGTCGTTCTGTCCCTCTGTTACTCCTCCTGGGAATGTGTGAATAAACTGACATCTGCGTGTTGCCATTCCCATACCATTTGGCTTGTGTCTCTACACAGTTTAAACACTTGTCCAATCAGTGTTGACCTTGTTGGTGTGTAGAAAGACCCCTTTTTGAAAAAGGGAATGCCCAGTTGGAAACCGAGGAATAACCGGGTTAAGGTGCAACAAATGAGATATTTCGGAAATATTACATGGGGAATACAAGTATTCGCTAAAACTGTCGCAGACTGTAGAATAAATGGTTTTTCTGGGATTTTACTATTGATGATCTATTCTTGCACTAAGTCATCAGAAGTCGGGGTGGGGGTGTCTGCCACTTGGGGTCCATGTTGATCAGGTGATATCTGTCATTACAGACAGACTGAAATGGATAGCTTTGTAGTGCAGAGGCTGTACTATGGACAGAGCTGTCTGTTTTTGGCTCCATCCGGAATGACTGATGCCCACTGGGCTCAGTGAACAGCTAGCCGGTGGGCATCCCGAGCGGCATCAATACTAAAGTCCCAGACAATCCCTTTTTTAAATTCCTGTGCCTTAGGCTAGGGCTTCAGAACAAGTTTTAGTTGCATACTGGTTGCATTAGAATTATGAGTCGGGCTGTATTCACACGCATGGTAGAAAACATTGGTGTACACTTTGCTAATAGCCCATTCCCATCTATCTATTGAGTGCAGTGTCTGAAGTCGCCACTAGAGGGTGCAGTGTTGTCCCAACGTGGCAGCAGGATCAAAACCCCCTCAATCAGCTGGTGAAGCCACAATACTTTGCAAGCTCCTTGTTTAGTTTTGCTGCAGCTTTCCGGCCCCGTTCTGGCCGCTGTGCAATCTTCTGAGAAATCTTCCAGAATGTCTTTTCTGTTTTTATTTTCCCTTCATTATAAAGCTTCCTGCTAATTGCTAACGTGTCATGTTGGGTTATAGCAATTGTCCATCTTCTTCTCCCCTCCCGGGAGGGGGGCAGTTTGCTGCGGGCTCCTTTTTGTGGCGACTTAACTACTGTGACTACAATGAATCTGGCACGTTGCTATCCACTGTAACTGATCCTTGTTTCCCATATGGATGGGAGACCCCCGTATACAGTAAATAGCCGACCACCCTGAAATAGTCATATTAGAGCTGTTAAAAGGGTTGTCTGGGACTTTTACCATTTGATGACCCATCATCCATCATAGTTTATTGCTGTGGGTTTGCAACCCGGGATCTCCCACAATGAGCTTATTGCTTGGGTTGCTGTCAGTGCGGACGGCACTGGAAGCAGATAGCGCTGTCAACACTGCAGCAGCCCAGGTTGGTGCTACAGGCACAACTCATTGAATTCAATGGAATCTGCAATACGGAAAGAACTACCTCCTTCTGCCACTGACAGCGGGTCAGTGATCAGCTCATAGTTGGGGACCACTGCCGATCAACTATTGATGACCTATCCTGAGGATGACCGTTTAGATCTAATTCCCACGGGCGGATTTCCGCTGCGTATCATGTGGCGGAAATCTGCGGTGTTGCCCGCAGCTATTAGGTTCTAGTGAACCTAATATCACAATGCTCACAGTGCGGAATTCCACCGTGGAATAACCTGTAATCACCCGCTGCATGTTCTATTTGCCGCTGGCGTACACGTGGAATGCTTCCATTGCAGTCAATGGAAGCCGTCCATCACACTATCTTCCGCTATAGCACAGCAGAAGATGGCGTAAAAACAATTCCCCGCCCACCGACGCCCGCATCATATGATGCGGCCGACGCGTCATGTGATGCTGCGGGTGTGTCACGTGACACTGCCAGCACATCCCATGACACTGCCGGTGCGTTATGTGCTGTACTGCGCATGCGCACCAGCACGGGATGCAGGACGTCGGGCAGCCGATCCGGAGGGGGGTATGGGGTCTCTGGGGGGGGTGCCGTGACAGATTCCGCTGCGGAATTCCGCTTGTGGAGCCCGTCATGCCCGTGGGCACTAGGTTTTAAGGTATCTATACACAGACTAAAGTCTGTGGAAATGGACGATTTAAACTTAAAGGGGTTGTCCCGCGGCAGCAAGTGGGGGTATACACTTCTGTATGGCCATATTAATGCACTTTGTAATGTACATTGTGCATTAATTATGAGCCATACAGAAGTTATAAAAAGTTATTCACTTACCTGCTCCGTTGCTAGCGTCCTCGTCTCCATGGTGCCGACTAATTTTCGCCCTCCGATGGCCAAATTAGCCGCGCTTGCGCAGTCCAGGTCTTCTCCTGTTCTCTATGGGGCTCCGTGTAGCTCCGCCCCGTCACGTGCCGATTCCAGCCAATCAGGAGGCTGGAATCGGCAATGGACCGCACAGAAGAGCTGCGGTCCACAGAGGTAGAAGATCCCGGCGGCCATCTTCACCGGTAAGTATAGAAGTCACCGGAGCGCGGGGATTAAGGTAAGCGCTCCGGTGAGCTTTCTGTACGTCCCTGCATCGGGGTTGTCTCGCGCCGAACGGGGGGGGGGGGTTGGAAAAAAAAAAAAACCCGTTTCGGCGCGGGACAACCCCTTTAACGATCCATAATTGGTGGCTTTAGCTGAGCAATGACAGCCGGCCATCATCTGATAATAGTCGGCCATGCTTGAATTTTCATACGTCGTTCAACTTGAGATATTTTCGGCCATCAATGATCTTTTGTTGCTAGAATGTTCTTGGAAAGATCGTTCGTCCGTCGCCCGGTATCCCTGAACATGTAAGGCCAGTTTGAACAGCTCTAATGGTCAATATGGACGAAAATGTGTGTAGCTGTGGCTGCGAAACAATTTTTTCTATCTTTAGGTTACATTCACATTGGGGAGCATGACCTCGCGCTGAGAAACGCGACCCAGTATCGTGATCGCCAGCGTGCATTTTTAATGCAGATGCAAGTTTTTTTGGTTTTTTTTATTATTCAAACCGCCTGGCATCACTTCTGTGAAACGGTGATCCTCAGATATGTTCTTCACACGTGTCAAAGCATCGTACATGTGTCCCATTGCTTCCAATGGGAAACATCAGATTGCACAGCATGCGGGAGCCATGCAATGTTTTAATGTCCCATTGAATACAATGGGTGAGGCGGTCCCAAAGATAGAACATGCTGTGATTTTTGCTTGTGTGAAGAAGTTCATTCAAAAGAATGAAGCTCGTATTCGCATGAGCGGAGCGCATCGCACAAGAATGTCGCGCGTGTGAAGAAGTCCTTGCTATTGAAAATTGCAATTGCAGCAATGCGATGTTTTCCTATGGTAGCAAAACGCACCGCAATCACGGGTTAAGGAGTTTCTCGGACCAATTATTGCACTCGCCCCTGTGAATGTGCAGTCTCCCTTTAATTAACCCCTTGCAGTACTATGTAATAGCGAGGGCTCAGAATTCACACCAGACGTTGACCACCAGGAGCACCTCATTGCCCCTTTAATGGGAAAGTACAGGATTTTAGGGACTGGGATGCAATACTGGCTGCCACACAGAAGAAGAGAGAAGTTAAACCGGAGGACAGAAGACTTTCTACCCCGACTCCTGACATACAGAGAAACGGGACACAGTTTGCCTGGTGCGCAGGTGTCTTGGGCTTTATTAAAGGGGTTTTCTAGGACTCCACTATTGCTGACATGTCCTTAGGATAGCTCATCAATATCAGATTAGTGGAGTCTGCACCTCACCTATCAGCTGTCTGAAGACTGTGGTACTCTGGCCTCTTCTCTGCATACTAGGCATGGCGCCATACATTTTGTAGTGGTGGTGCCTGGTACAGCAGCTCATTCTCTTGAATGAGACACAGCTGCTCTTAAACCCCATGATAAATGAACCGCTGTCTGTTCAAACAGCTGATCAGCAGGAGTCCTGAGCACTAGGGGCCGCTTAACGGCTTATTCACACGAGCAAGCCTGATACCGTGCTTGCCAATGTGTGTTTTTCATGGTGATACAAGGCGGTTTTGATTTAAAATCGCATCTGTGAAATTGCAATCCCCCCGTGCATGAAAGGATCACAAGTGTTTGCCATCGACTTCAATGGGAAATCACATGGCACTTACATGTGCAAGTGCCATACAAGTGCCATGTGATGGCTTTTAGGCCCCACTGTAAACAATAGGTGAGGTGTGATAGAATATGCTGAGAGGGAAACATTGTTTGTGTGAATGAATCCATTAAAAAAAATGTATATTCCAGTGAGTTTTTTGTTTTGCATCGCATTACAGACAAGTTGTGCAAGAATGTCTTGTGTGAATAAGCCCTAAGAGTGGCTTCACGTGGACCTATGCGTCGCTATAATCTGCAAGGTCGTAATTGGAGGATGGAGAATCTACTTGCTTCCTCGATACCCCAGAGGCGGCATCTGGCTGTATGCAGGCTGAATGATCAGCCGGATTGTCCGCAGTTGCGTTCCAGATGTACCCCGTGAGACTGAGATTCCGATGCCACGTGTCTTCTTTATGGGTCCAGGATGTTATTCCCCCGACTGCCCCACACTCGGATACACGGGGCTGATGTGATGCAGACATGACTGTTTGCAAATCCTTTTCCCTTCCGTTGTAGAGGGAAGGTATTGTGCCGCCCCGATGTGCCTTGGAATGGGTTTGCTGTGTAGTGGCCCAGTACATGCTTTCCTGGCCCCCTCCATAATGCCATACATGTAATGTCTTGTGTTGGTGCGCTGTGCAAACCTGTCTTGTCATTCTGTTATGTGTATTGCACAGCTACAGCGTGTGATGGGTTAATGTCTGCGAAGTATGAGCTGACTGCCTGCTGCGTGGAGGTTCTCATCGTCCATCTGTCTGTAAATATCTCTCACTGTGCCTGCACTTGGAATACTGTTGATTTTTGCCTTGTATTGCCTGATGATGTCACTCAGTAAAGTTATTCCAAGTTCTGACCGTTCCCCGGACCTGAGGTACTATACTACTGTCTGTGGCTCAAGTTATTTACCTGCCGGCGGGTGCTGGAACGGTGGCGTCACCCGTGACAACCCCTTCGCCTATTCTAATGTTTATTGGGCATCCCCATGCCGGGGTGTCCGAAAGAGGCCCAGCGCTGCCCTGGCCTTGGCTGGTGCGTCCCTCCGGGAGGGAGCGTGGTAAGTGCCACCGTGACAAGCCAACATCTTGCCCTCCCAGCGCCTCAGCCTATGCCATGTGTCCGGGGTCACCTACAGGACGCTGTAGTTCATAAGTGGGGATTATGAGCTCAAACAGGTTGGGGAAGTTTGGTCAGGGTGGGGGATGGGCAGTTTTGTATTATGATGAGGGGTGTGAATGTAGTCTATGGCCTTTACATACATCTCCATGGACAGATGGCTACATGCAAAGAAATATGGAATGTGCCATTTCAAACAGGTTATACCATGAAAGCAAGTTATTCCCTACCTGTAGGACAGGGAATAAGTTTCTGATCAGGGAGGTTCACTAACCGATCCTGAAAACGGAGGTCCGGTATGTTTAGGAATGAATGAAGCGGTACTCAGCTGACTCCATCAGTCCCGTTGAAATGAATGGAGCAGCAGTGCGCATGTGCGAGTGACACACCGGATGTCTTCTCGAAATCGCTGGCTGTCACAGCGGTCGGACCCCACCAATCAGGGGGGACTTAGTCTTTAATCACCTTTAAAGGGGTTCTTCAGAACTTTTACTATTGACAGGGCATCAATAGTTGATCATGGAGTCGGTATTAGTGTACCTTGACGCCACCGGAAGTGTGGGTGGTGACAAGATAATTGTTGTTTGACAGGGGAATGGCGCCCCCTGTTCTTGATTGGGAGTTGGTTATGTGGCTCTCAGTAGGTCCTGGCACTTTGCAGTATAGTCTGCTCATCGCACTATACCGCTACCGTGCTGAGTGTCGGCAGCTCCCTCCCCCCAGTATCGGTGCACTGACTGTGCGTTAACTTAATGGGCTGCTGTCATCCGCCTGTGCTGCTGGCCCCACTGTGAGTCTTGCCGGCGCCCTGGCCCCACCAGCGGTGCACTCACTGTGGGCTTCAGTTAACGGGCCGCTGTCACCCCTGTGTGCTGCTGGCCCCGTTGTGAGTGTCGGTGGCGGCCTCCCACGAGTAGCGGTGCACTCACTGTGGGCTTCAGCTAAGGGGCCGCTGTCACTCTCCCCAGCGGTACTGCGCTGCCGTGACGGAATACGATAGGCTCCCCTGCCTTCTAGCGGCCTCACTCTCCGTGCCACCTCTGTTTGCCCACCTCCCTTCCCATCACCTTGGCCGGCAAGCAGAAAGCGGAGAGCACATGGAATCGCTGAAGACCGCTGGTAGGACCAACTGTGATCATTGGAGCAGCAGCAGTGTGAGTCCCCCTACATACAGAAGCACCCTGTACACTGCCCTAACCTGTATTGATGCTTGCCTTGGCAGGAGGGTTAGGGATGTTTCGGTGTTAGGTTTAGATTATTAGCTCTGCAACATACACGCATTTTGAGAAATTAATCTAAACCTAACAGCTACAAAAATCCCTACGCTGCAAACAGCAATACACACTGTGCTGCTACGACCTTTGACAAGCAACCTATGGGGGGCTAGGGTTGTGACATGGATGTTCCTGCAGCCAAGCCCTATCAAACCCCTATCTTTCAGGTGGCGTCAAGGTACACTAATACCCATGGAGTCTGCAGCTTGGGATCCCTGCCAATCAGCTGGGTCTGCTGTCAGTTCAGACACTGCTGCGAGCTGATAGTGTTGTCCCTATTGCTGTGGCCCAATAGGTACTGCAGGCACAGCTCCCCTTCAATGAACACCAACCTGGGCCACTGCCACAATGTTGACAGTGCTATCTGCTTCCAGCACTGTCCACACTGACAGCGGCCTGGTGAGCATCTGATTGGCAGGAATCTCAAGCTGCAGACCCCAGCCGATAAACTATTGATAACCTATCCTGAGGCTAGATCATCAATGGTAAAAGTCCTTGAGGGTGACTACCCACTACAGGTTTTTTTTCACTGCAAAATTCGCTGCCTTTTACTTTTTCTGCAGGGGTCTATGGGACTTGTAATATTAAAATCGCGATCACGCAAAATCGCAATTTACCGCGAAATCGTGATTTTAACATTACAAGTCCCATAGACCCCTGCAGAAAAAAAACACTGCGAATTTCGCAGTGAAAAAAAACTGTAGTGGGTAGTCACCCTAAGGGCTCCTTTTCACTGGCGAGGTAATGGCACGTTTTCAGTGCGATGCGAGAGTGCGAGCTCTCGCAGGGAAGTCCCACACATGTTGTTCTATGACAACCTTTCCACCAGCGATGTTTAACCCCTTAAGGACATGGCCTATTTTGGGCTTAAGGACGCAACAATTTTTGGCGGATTTTCTTCTCCGTTTATCAAAAGTCATAACTTTTTTATTTTTCCGTCGACGCGGCCGTATGAGGGCTTGTTTTTTGAGTGGCGAACTGTAGTTTTTATCGGTGCCATTTTTGGGTACATTGACTATATTGTAAAACTTTTTTTTTTTTTTTTTTTATGATAGCAGGGAGAGAAAACGCATCAATTCTGCCATAGATTTTTTTTTTTTTTACAGCGTTAATCATGCAGCATAAATGAGACATTCCATTTTTTCTGCGGACCGGTACGGTTACAACGATACCAAAATTCTTACTTTTTTTAGGTTTTCCCACTTTTCTGCAATAAAAACCCTTTTTTTGGAAATCTTTTTTCTATTCTAAATCGCTGCATTCAAAGTCCTGTAACTTTTTTATTTTTCGATGTACGGAGCTCTGTGAGGGCTTATTTTTTGCGAGACGAGCTGTAGTTTTTACTGGTACCATATTGGGGTACATATGGCTTTTTTGATCACTTTTATTGCGTTTTTAGTGAGGCAAAATGCTAAAAATTAGTATTTTGCCTCAGTATTTTTGCGGGTTTTTTTGTGTTTTTTTCCGTGCACAGTCAAAAGCATGTGCAACTTATTGTACGCATCGTTACGGACGTGACAATACCAAATATGTGGGGTTTTATTTATTTTTTACCTTTTTTTATGCTAATCTGAGAAAAAGCATAAAAAATGTTTTTTTACTCTTTTTTTACATTTTTTAATTCATTTTTTTAATCTTAGTTTTTTTTACACTGTTTGTGTCCCTCTGAGGGACTTTAACCACTGCCCTGATGATCGCTGTCATAAGGCATGGCAGAGCTACTGCTCTGCCATGCCTTATCGCTTATACAGCGATCTCAGGCATAGGCAATACAGGACGCCAGTGTCTGGCGTCCTGTTACCATGGTGACAGGCCGGGCTCTCGCGATGTTATCGCGAGAGCCGGCCTGAGACACAGAGGGAGTCCGCTCCCTCTGTGAATTCTTTCCCTGCCGCGATCTACTTAGGGAATGGGTTAACAGCGGGGAGCGCATCTCCGATGCCCCCCCACTGTTGCAGCGGGACGCCGGCTGTGACTGACAGCCGGCTCCCGCTGCGGGATAGCGCGGGATCATATGTGATCCCGCGCTATCTCCAGGACGTAAGTTTACGTCCTGTTGCGGGAAGTAC